>NW_020229459.1:0-600000 GCF_003227725.1 Camponotus floridanus | reverse complement strand
AAAAATTTTTTTCTCAAATAATAAAGTATTTAAATAATAACTCAAGTAAGTCAAATTGATTTAATAATCAATCGTTTTTATTTTCGTCTCTTTCTAGATTCATTAGGGTTTCTTTTCATCCAGTATTTGACAGCACCGTCCGGTCTTATACCTAACATAGCCGACTTAGAATTTATATCGCGCATAACGAATGGAGAATATCCAGCTATATAATCGTCATCGAGGGGATTGTTCTTGGTGCGCGCCAAACGCGACGTACGTTGCTCTGGCATTGGTTGATCCTCGCACAAAATGGGATTGTTTGCGTGCTTTCCACCTTTTGGCATCGGTAATGGGAACTAAAAAAATTTCGATTTTCATTTTTATCGCACATGTGTGTGTGTGTGTGAAATTAAATGTAAGAATTAATTATATTAAGAATTAATATAATAATAATAATTAATAATAATAATAATATTAATAATAATATAATAATAATATAATATAATAATATTATTAGAATTAATATAGTAATATTAATTAATAATAATAATATAATATAATAATAATATTATTAGAATTAATATAGTAATTAATAATAATATAATATAGTAAATATATATAGTAATTAATAATAATTAATTAATAATAATAATTAATACTAATAATAATAATATTAATATAGTAATATAATAAGCACACATACCCTCTTTCCTTTGGCTGAGAGAGGTCTCCGAAAATTTATATGGATTTGTTGTTTTCCATTTTCATCTAACGTGACTTCTACCTTTTTCAGTGTCTTATTACCACAATGCGGGCAGAAAATCTTTGTCATGACACTAGTAGTCTTAAAACAAGCATAGCATCTAAATATAAACGTTCGCATCTGTTTAATCACTCTGCCATCTAATGCAACTACATTCAGTCCCATTTGCATGAGCACATTTTGCATCGCAAAATCCATCGTTAAGCACGCGACAGTAGCGGTCTTTTCCTCGAGAATCTCCGAATCCATTTGCTTTTTTACATTGGCAATGTTTGCTAAAATAAATTTATAGATATTAATATTCACAAATATATGAGTGGATTTTACTGATCCATCTTAATCAGATTTTAACAAATTATAATTTTAATTTACCTGGTGTGATCCAATTCCCGTCATCGTCATCGTCATCATTTTCATCATCTTCATCCTCGATCAAATCTATGTCACTTTCTTCACTTTTAGATGTTGCTGTATTAAGTGGAACAAGAATATCGTCCATAGCGTATTTTTTCTCACCAACTTTTAAATCTGTTGGATTACAATTCAATTTAGCAAATTTTTCAGTTAAAGTTATTGGTTCTGGTTCACTGTCTTCATCAATATCTGATATTGCAGTTTCATAATCTGACTCGATTTCATTCGACGATGTATCAGATAATTGCTCTTGCATCTCTATGTCGTTTATTGTATCATTCACAATTGATTTTCCTGTAATCTGTATGTGTGTAATATTTTCTTTAAAATCTGTTTTTTCTGCATTATTCATAGAAGCCTCTGTATCATTATCTTCATCTAATTCTGTCTTTTCCTAAATATAGAACATAAATAGTAATAAGAAAAATTATTGCATTATATACAAAATTTATCCTAAAAATTTATCTTAAAAAGTTATATACAAAAGTGTATAAAAATATCTTACTGTTTTCTTCGGCATGTAAAAACCAATTGGTAATTTAAGATCATCCCCATTTTGCTTATCTTCAGTAGGTGCAATAGTCCTAATTGTTGGAGCATCTTTTAAATGTGCTGTCCCAACTTTTTCTTTTTCCAACTGATAAGTGAGTGCAATAACTTTGATGTCTGTAGCCGACAAGCTGGTATAATCGCCACTTTTCTTAGAAAATTCAGTCACTGTAAATATATTCCAGATATGTTAATGTCAGAATGATCAAATAAAATGATATAAAAATATAAATAAAATAATAAAATAAATAATAAATAAAATAATAAATAAAAAAACATATAGAAATGTATCAATATGACATAAACAATACAAAATGCATTATCAAATATGCTGTTATATATTTATCACTAGTGAAACATATTAATTTCGTCTCCCATACCAGCAATTTAGTTTTTAAACATAAAAAAAATATTTTTAAAATGAAAAAATGATTGAATACATGAACAACTGCATATTTTGTTGTATATATTTTTAGCAAATGATATGTTTAAAGAGCTTCAATTACCAAATTTTATATTTTCACTGAAAGCTTCTTGAACTTTCAAATCATATGGTAGAACAACTAGTCTTCTCAACTGCCTCTTGCTCGTGATTTCATCGACAACAGCTTGTTCTGTCAAAATGTTGACTCCAATATCCTAAAAATATTTTTAATATTTAAAAAACGTTATAAAACTAGAACATATTTTCATACATTTATTTTTTATTATACATTATTTTTTACTATACATTTATTTTTATTATACATTATTATACATCTATTTTTTAAATAAAATTAAATCGATTATATATTTATTAATATTCATATATAATATTATATATGTATTTTAATATATATGACTAATAT
Source organism: Camponotus floridanus (assembly GCF_003227725.1). NCBI lineage: Eukaryota > Metazoa > Arthropoda > Insecta > Hymenoptera > Formicidae > Camponotus > Camponotus floridanus. The sequence goes on along the minus strand of NW_020229459.1, from coordinate 597,444 downwards.
TATATATATATTTTATAAGTAATATTATATATATATTTTATATGTATATTAATAAATATAATATTATATATTATATTTATTAATATACATATAAAATAGTTTATACGCATAACCTCGTAATTAAAATAAACAATATACTCATTTATGTGGATTTATAAATATATGTTTAATTTATTCAATAAATACCTGCAAAGGAGCATTTCTTATAAAAGCACTCGTGTCAACGATTAAATATTGTATCTTATTTTTATTATCCATGATATCTTCAAGATATTTCCAATTTCCACACGTGGAAAGAAAAATGTTTGTTTTTGTCATCGATAAAATACTATTAAAGATGGTCAGCCATGGGTTCGTTGAAAACATGCCCTAAAGTGTTTTTATGTCGATAGAGGGCGATATTGCTTTCAGGGATAATCGTGACACTTCTCATTCTTCTCCCTGTCAAGTTCATGCGTGTTGGGTGTCTGAATAAAATTTTGAGGGGATTTAAAATCATAAAGCAAATAAAGGAATTACGAGATATTACTTTGGAAATTGTATCTTGAGTCTTGATTAGGACAAAAGTACACCAAAAAAAAAAAAGAAATGGTTACCGGACGTACATTACATTTTGTATTCAAGATACCCGATCGCAGATTGACGGCGAAATTTTATCGCGAAATTCTTGGGATGAAGGTAATTTCTTGTCTTTTTTTTTGCATTTTTCTGATAATTCAATTTGTTTATTACAATTTATAGGTTTGTTTTTTCACAGGTTTTGAGACACGAGGAATTCTCAGATGGATGTGAGGCTGCGTGCAATGGGTCAGTAATGATAGATTATAATAAATTACACTAGTCATATGTATATTAGTCATGTATATTAGTCATAGATTATTAAGTAAATAATAATTTCTACTTTTATTATTATTTATATAATAACAATTAATACTATTTAATAATAATTTTTACTTTTTTTTTATAGACCATATGCAAATCGTTGGAGTAAGACAATGATAGGATATGGCCCTGAGGATACACATTTTGTCATTGAATTAACATATAATTATGGAATCAAGGAATATGAAACTGGAAATGATTTTAGAGCCATCACTATTCGTTCGAAAGATATCATTGAAAGAGCACGCACCAATAATTGGCCAATTCACGAAGAGGATGGAAAATTTGTGATGCAAGCACCTGGTGGATATAAATATCACGTAATTAATGAGCAACGTCCTACTAATGGTGGTAAAATATTTATTTTTCAATTTTATTATCACAGAAATGTAACATAAATTGATTTGTCTTGTTAGTATATAATAAATAACATTAATTTATATTAATTATATTTTCAATATAACTATTTTCTCTTCTGAATTTGTGCTATCATCTTGAACAGATCCAGTAGAGAAAGTTACTTTATCCAGTTCTAATCTTGAACGCACCATTGCCTATTGGAAGGATATTTTGGGATTAAAGATATTTGATCAGAAAGATAAAAGTGTATTGATGGGCTATAGTGAGGATCAAACCAAGCTCGAATTTGAAGATATTGGTGAGTATATGAATATAATGTATGTAATAATTTAATTATTTTAATTTTTTATTAAATTTATTATTATATTTAATTCTGTATGTTAGGTACTGAGGTTAATCATGCAAAAGCATACGGACGTATCGCTTTCTCTGTACCATTTTCGGAGCAACCAATGATTCAAAAAACTATTAAAGAAAGTGGGAATAAAATCTTGACTGATCTTATAACTTTAGATACACCGGGAAAAGCTTCAGTAAGAGTTATCATTCTTGCTGATCCAGTGAGTAGTTAGATTCTATTGTTAACTAAAATATATTTTATCAATCTACATAAATTTAATAATTATGTTTCTAGGATGGACATGAGATCTGCTTTGTGGATGATGAAGGATTTAGACAACTATCAGTACCAGATTACCCAAGTGAAGCAATTTTGGACAGATTTATTCAGAAGGAAGCATCTGCTACAACAGATAATGCATAAATAATTTTCTCTTCCATATTACAGTATTTTCTTTTTATTTTTTTAAAGAAATTTATATGTAAAACTTATATATATATATGTTATATATAAAAATTTATATATATAAAAATTAGTGGTGATGGAATGCTAATCACAAGGAGATTTATATTTAAGCATAATGCAAGACATCTAAGTAAAAAAAATGTAAATATGCAAACAAGAAACTCGTTTTGTGAAACAAATTATATTTTTTGTAATAGATTCTATGAAAGACAAAATATTAAGTACTTATGTATATATTTATACTTATCATGCTAAATTAAATGTTGTTACACAAAAATTTATTATTGAACTAAATCGAAAGGAAGTAATTTTTAATGTCACACGTTATATATCATCATTCTATTATACTTGCCACACATACTCATGTTATGTACTCATTTGATGAAGTTCCAGTCGAATTGGATCCTATCCTATGTCCAGACGATGAACTTTTATGTTCGGAATTTGATTCAATATGCGAACCCCGTGATGGTGAACCTCGTGATGGTGAACTCTGTGAAGACGATCTTCCCGAGGAAACTCGTGAGCCTCGTGAAGACTTCCGAAATGCGATTACATCAGCTAAGAAGAAAATATGTTCATGTTTACAATAAATTCACATGAACATTATTATTGAGAAAAAGTTATGATATATATTAACAAGCTAAGATATATTGCGCGAGTTGTGAAAAGATATTTTTGATGCTAAAAAAAAAGTCATTTTATGACCTGCATTGCCATGATGTCGATGATTGATCAGATGATTGTACATTTGTCGTGCAAAGCTTATTTGAGATGATATATGCAAAAATGATCATTAATACAATGATGCTGAATTAGTATCATTAGTATAGTATAAAATAATATTCTTCATAAAAGTTTCACGTTTCAGAAAGAGAAAAAGGAACAAGCATATTAATGAACAAGCATATTTATGATAAATTTGCTGCGACTCATGTATAATAATAGAATTATTTATTATACATAAAAATATATATTTTTGTACTTACCAGCAAGAACAGTTAAAAGAAAGAAAAGTAGCAAAATTCGAATTTCCATTGCTATTATATGGGAGCGATGATAAACAATGATAAACTAAAACTGAAATGCTTAAATGCTGGAATGAATATATATGTTTTATATTGTGTTTATTATTTCCCCTCTCCTCAGTATTTGTATTACGTCTTTCTTGAAATGATAAAAGCTAAAAAATTATGTTGATCTTTTGATCATCAATTAATACAACTAAATATTTTCAGTATAATCAAAACTGATAAATGCTGATATATCGCTGATGTATGCGGTTTCATGTTACATGCCAGTTTTCTTATCTTGTTTATTATTGAAGTTCAATTTAATAGGAATAGAGAAAATGATGACTAGAAAATATAATTTTTCATAGAAAGCCTTTTCGTAAAAATGGAATATGTTGATATGTAACATAAAGCATATATCAGCGATATATCAGCATTTATCAGTTTTGATTATACTGAAAATATTTAGTTGTATTAATTGATGATCAAAAGATCAACATAATTTTTTAGCTTTTATCATTTCAAGAAAGACGTAATACAAATACTGAGGAGAGGGGAAATAATAAACACAATATAAAACATATATATTCATCATTCTAGCATTTAAGGATTTCAGTTTCAGTTTATCATTGTTTATCGTCGCTCCCATATAATAGCAATGGAAATTCGAATTTTGATACTTTTCTTTCTTTTAACTGTTATTGTTGGTAAGTATAAAAATATATATTTTTATGTATAATAAATAATTCTATTATTATACATGAGTCGCAGCAAATTTATCATAAATATGCTTGTTCCTCTCTCTCTTTCTGAAACATGAAATTTACGAAGAATATTATTTTATACTATACTAATGATACTAATTCATCATCATTGTATTAATGATCATTTTTGCATATATTATCTCAAATAAGTTTTGCACGACAAATGTACAATCATCTGGTCAATCATCGACATCATATGGCAATGCAGGTATAAAATGACTTTTTTTAGCATCCAAAAAATATCTTTTCACAACTCGCAAAAATATCTTATAGCTTGTTATATATATTTTTTTTTTTTTTTTTTTTTTTTTTTTTTTTACAACTCGCAAAAATATCTTATAGCTTGTTAATATATATCATAACTTTTTCTCAATAATAATGTTCACGTGAATTTATTGTAAACATGAACATATTTTCTTCTTAGCTGATGTAATCGCATTTCGGAAGTTTTCACGAGGCTCACGAGGTTCCTCGAGAAGATCATCGTCACGAGGTTCATCAGGAGGTTCTAGACATAGATCCCGCTCGAATGGATCTTCATCACGTGAGTACATAACATGAGTATGTGTGGCAAGTATAATAGAATGATGATATATAACGTGTGACATTAAAAATTACAGGTGATAAAAAGCATCATCGGCATCATAAATACACGTCCACCACATCTATCCCACTTGATGAAAGCACTATTACACCTTGTAAGTGATAGCAAATATGTGTAGTAATTATGAAATGTTTCCTTGAACAGTATGTGATATGAATATCTTTTCTTTGCACAGAATTAAATATAATAATAATAAATTTAATAAAAAATTAAAATAATCAAATTATACATTATATTCATATAATCACCAATATCTTCATGTTCCAGATTGGCTTTATCCTTCAACAGAAGCACGTTTATCTAATAAACAATCAGGACCATTAGGCATGGCAGGTATACAAAATAACTTTTTTAGCATATTCTAAAAATATGTTTTTTTATTTTATGTGTACTTTTATTCTTTCTCTCTCTGTTACGTATATAAAAAATAATGTGTTTATACTACATTTTATTACTATACTTACTGTAACGAGGAGGCGCTACTAGACCTTGTAAGTGATAGCAAATATGTGTAGTAATTATGAAATGTTTTCTTGAACAGTATGTGATATGAATATCTTTTCTTTGCACAGAATTAAATATAATAATAATAAATTTAATAAAAAATTAAAATAATCAAATTATACATTATATTCATATAATCACCAATATCTTCATGTTCCAGATTGGCTTTATCCTTCAACAGAAGCACGTTTATCTAATAAACAATCAGGACCATTAGGCATGGCAGGTATACAAAATAACTTTTTTAGCATATTCTAAAAATATGTTTTTTTTGTTTTATGTGTACTTTTATTCTTTCTCTCTCTGTTACGTATATAAAAAATAATGTGTTTATACTACATTTTATTACTATACTTACTGTAACGAGGAGGCGCTAGACCTTGTAAGTGATAGCAAATATGTGTAGTAATTATGAAATGTTTTCTTGAACAGTATGTGATATGAATATCTTTTCTTTGCACAGAATTAAATATAATAATAATAAATTTAATAAAAAATTAAAATAATTAAATTATACATTATATTCATACAGGGTGCGGCGTGGAAACCTGAAAGATGTTAAAACGGCGAAGCGCGCTCTGTAGGCGAGATATCGAACTCGTTCGACCGAGGTTCGAAAGAGGAAGAACAGACAATATTTTTCAGTTAGTCAACGAGCACCATGGGTGGCTGGAGTGCCGAGCATCGCGCGTTCGCTGTAGAGCGGTTTTTTCGTAACAATTCGTACACGGTAACTGTTCGTGAGTTTCGTAAAAAATTTCAAATTGCGCGTACCAAACCAGTTTTTTCTGACAATACCTTGAGGTTATGGGTTAAAAATTTTCGTGAGACAGGTTCTGTGTTAAAAAAGAAACCTCCCGGCCCTCCCTTGACCGTCCGAACCTCCCCAACGATCGCAAAAGTTCGTCTCAGTTTGGAAAACAGTCCGAGTCGATCCGCTCGTTTGCACGCGCAAAATTTGAAGATATCGGATCGAACCTTGAGGCGGATTCTTCATGAAGACTTGAATTTTCATCCATATAAAATTATGTACACCCAACAGCTCAAAGTCGCCGATCATAAGGAACGAATCCAATTCAGTCGAACGATGTTGCAAAAAATCAAGAGCAGAGAAGTTCCACTCGAAGACATCATGATAACAGACGAAGCACATTTTTATTTAAACGGTGATGTGAATAAGCAAAATGTTCGTTACTGGAGTGACGAGAACCCGCGTGTCATCAACGAGAAACCCCTTCACTCTCCCAAGGTTACCGTCTGGATGGGCGTTTCCAAGTGGGGCGTCATCGGTCCGTTTTTTTTCGGTGGAATGGTAAACGGGGAACGCTACCGAGAGTTGTTAACGAACTTCGTTCGGCGGGAATTGACGAAGAAGAAGAAACTGAGTCGAACATGGTTTCAGCAGGATGGGGCGCCTTGCCATACGGCGAATGAAACGATGACTGTTTTGAGAAAGATGTTTGGTAACCGCTTAATTTCGAGAACTGCGTCTCTCTCCTGGCCGCCACGCTCGCCCGATTTATCAGTTTGTGATTTTTTTTTGTGGGGGTATTTGAAGTCCAGAGTTTACGAAACGAAGCCGAAAGACTTGGAAGAACTCAAGACTGAAATTCGACGACATGCGGCCGCAATTCCGAAGTCAATGTTGGAAAAAGTGTACGATAGTTTTGTGAAACGTCTCGAAAATTGTGTAAAAAATAAGGGTAATCATTTGTCTGATATTATTTTTAAAACAACAAAGTTATGTAAATAAACTATATGACCAAAATATTGGGTCTGTTTTTTATTCCTGCACTGCTGCACTAGTGCAATAAGTTAGAAAGAGACAAACATACTTTCTTTCACTCTAACTAATTGCACTAGTGCAGCAGTGCAGGAATAAAAAACAAACCTCTAGTCTGTTCTTCCTCTTTCGAACCTCGGTCGAACGAGTTCGATATCTCGCCTACAGAGCGCGCTTCGCCGTTTTAACATCTTTCAGGTTTCCACGCCGCACCCTGTATACTTATTAATATCTTCAAGTTCCAGATTGGCTTGATCCTCTATCAAAAGCACGTTCATCTAATGGACTATCAAAACCGTATGGCATTGAAGGTATACAAAATAATATTTTTATTTTTTTTTTTTTTTTTTTTTTTTTTTTTTTTTTTTTTTTTTTTTTTTTTTTTTTTTTTTTTTTTTTTTTTTTTTTTTTTTTTTTTTTTTTTTTTTTTTTTTTTTACATTATTTCATAAAAATAATGATTTTATTAGGCATTATCTTCTAAAATATTACATATTTGCTTCTTTGTATGTGTACTTTTATTCTTTCTCTCTCTGTTACGTATATAAAAAATAATGTGTTTATACTACATTTTATTACTATACTTACTGTAACGAGGAGGCGCTACTAGACCTTGTAAGGGATAGTAAATATGTGTAGTAATTATGAAATGTTTCCTTGAACAGTATGTGATATGAATATCTTTTCTTTGCACAGAATTAAATATAATAATAATAAATTTAATAAAAAATTAAAATAATTAAATTATACATTATATCCATATACTCACCATTATCTTCAAGTTTCAGATTGGCTTGATTCTCCAACAATAGCACGTTTCATCTAATGAACTATCAGAACCATATGGCATTGCAGGTATACAAAATAACTTTTTTAGCATATTCTAAAAATATATTTTTTGTTTTATGTGTACTTTTATTCTTTCTCTCTCTGTTATGTATATAAAAAATAATGTGTTTATATTATATTTTGTTTTTTTAAGTATTTATCCTGGGAGTCAAGTAGGAAAACCAGATTTTACAACAGAAAATAAACAAAAAGCTGTATCGTAAAATGCTATTATTTTTGTGTGCTTACAGTGATACAGAAACAACATTACAAGTACTATATTTACAGATAACATCTGTATAATAAAAAAAGCACTAAAAGTTTAATGTTGAAAAAAGGATAAATATTGTAGACCAGCATAAGTATCTACCAATTATTCCACCGCTCTGTTTCATTAGAGTTTGCAATTTTCTTTTATAATATCATAAATATTATAAATAAGATAAAGATTTCAGTTTCAAATAAATTTATATATTTTATGTATGTAATACTGCGCACACATATTAAAAGGTGATAATATCGCAGTTACAATAAAATACAATCCAATGTAGTGATTTTTGGATCCTGAAAATAATTTAATTTGATTTATTTTTGAGAAATGCGTACAATACTTGAGAGCAAATTATTTTTGTGCCATGTATTACCTGTGTAAAATTCCACACACAGTATCATATTGTCTGCGATATATGAAAAGCTTCATCGATGAAATATGATTGAGATATAAGAAAAGTAATATAGTATTTGTAATGAATAACGTTAATGTGAAATACATAAATATTTTATATTTTAATTTCATATGATCAAGATGAGATAAAACACTCATGATTACCTTAAAAATGTGTGCACAAATATCATGTAACTTCAATAGCTGCACATTCGTCAAATTAATCCTATTACGTTAAATGAATCACAGCAGCTTGTTTTAATTTAATCTAACCTAACCAATTACATTATATGCTCCTCATTAAAATGTGTAAAACTGTACGTCGCACATTTAATACGATTAATATACTACGTAATAAAATGTAATACACTAATGAAATAATTAAATATTATTTTTTGAAAAGATGATAAAATCCAGGCAACATTCGCTTGTGTTTACATTCGATATCCAAAGACACTGAGAGGTTAGGTTAGGTTAGGTTAGGTTAAATCAAAAAAATTTATCGTTTGACAATTGGCAGCCCTACGAGATAGGCTGTGCAGCACTGCGCGTATACAAAATAAATTTGAAATCGCTTCTAGCCTAATCATCTTCACACGATCGACTTTATTTGAATTGCACGGCATCGCATCGAATTATGATGCGGCGCCGATTTGTCCGAACGTAATTCGGGACATCGCGATGCTGATAAGCGTCGAATGAGCACGAGAATTGTCACGCAAATATGATAAATCGAATCTACTCACTCGTTCACCGGCTGTTCCACAGGCCGCTCCACTCGCTCGTCTCGGGACGTCCCATTCCGATCTTGATGTGCACAAACTCACACGATATCATCAACGCGAACGCGCGACACTTTATTCGGCACTTCCGATACTTGCTCGCACCCGATAATCATCATCAAGGGCGCGAATATTGCGACGCAACTTCGCTCCATCTTCGCGATCGCGCTATCACTGAACTGTTAAAAATAGTTGTCGCGCACTTTCACCGACATATTATGAAAGTCGCGCGATCATCCGTGGACACTTTCGACGCTCGTTCACTCGCGATATTCGTTTAAAAACGGTTAAAAGACGCGAAAAATGCGGACGTACGACGATCCGTGTAACTGCGTATGACTCCGATTCACGCGCCAACATGGCGGCCGTATGACGCGTTTGACGTGCAGTGACGTAGCAGTGACGTAGCAGTCACGCGCCAACATGGCGGCCGAACCAGTGCGCATTCGTTTCTGCGCATGGCCATTTCTGCGTTCAACGTTCGCGCAACTTTGATTTCTGAAAATTGTCTACGGCTTTAATTAATAGCACATAATGATAAATATATAAAGATGGAATCAATTAATCATATTGGTCATATATGTAGACTTGCCCGAAGAAAGAGAGAAAAAATAAAAAGAAATGGTTACCGAACGTGCATTACATTTTGTATTCAAGATACCCGATCGCAGATTGACAGCGAAATTTTATCGCGAAATTCTTGGGATGAAGGTAATTTCTTGTCTTTTTTTTTACATTTTTCTGGGATAATTCAATTTGTTTATTACAATTTATCGGTTTGTTTTTTCACAGGTTTTGAGACATGAGGAATTCTCAGATGGAGGCTGCATGCAATGGATGAGTAATGATAGATTATAATAAATTACACAGTCATATGTACACATTAGTCATGTATATTAGTTATAGATTATTAAGTAAATAATAATTTCTACTTTTACTATTATTTATATAATAACAATTAATACTTTAATAATAATTTGTACTTTTTTTTATAGACCATATGCAAATTGTTGGATTAAGACAATGATAGGATATGGCTCTGAGGATACACATTTTGTCATTGATATTATTGAAAGAGCATGCACCAATAATTGGCCAATTCACGAAGAGGATGGAAAATTTGTGATGCAAGCACCTGGTAGATATAAATACCATATAATTAATGAGCAACATCCTACTAATGGTGATAAAATATTTATACTTCAATTTTATTATCACAGAAATGTAATATAAATTGATTTGTCTTGTTAGTATGTAATAAATAGCATTTATATAAAATATATAAATTATATAAAATTATTATTGTAATCAAAGAATATACAATTATAATTTTATTAATTTATAATTATATTAATCATATTTTCAATATAACTATTTTCTCTTCTGAATTTGTGCTATCATCTTGAACAGATCTAGTATAGAAAGTTACTTTATCCAGTTCTAATCTTGAACGCACCATTGCCTATTGGAAGGATATTTTGGGATTAAAATATTTAAAAATATTTGATCAGAAAGATAAAAGTGTATTGATGGGCTATAGTGAGGGTCAAACCAAGCTCGAATTTGAAGATATTGGTGAGTATATGAATGTAATGTATAATTTAATTATTTTAATTTTTTATTAAATTTATTATATTTAATTCTTTATGTTAGGTACTGAGGTTAATCATGCAAAAGCATATGGACGTATCGCTTTCTACGTACCATTTTCGGAGCAACCAATGATTCAAAAAACTATTAAAGAAAGTGGGAATAATATCTTGACTGATCTTATAACTTTAAATACACCGGGAAAAGCTTCAGTAAGAGTTATCATTCTTGCTGATCCAGTGAGTATTTAGATTCTATTGTTGACTAAAATATATTTTATCAATCTACATAAATTTGATAATTATTATAATTATAATTCTAGGATGAACACGAGATCTGCTTTGTGGATGATGAAGGATTTAGACAACCATCAGTACCAGATTATTCAAGTGAAGCAATTTTGGACAGATTTATTCAGAAGGAAGCATCTGCTACAACAGATAATGCATAAATAATTTTCTCTTCCATATTACAGTATTTTCTTTTTATTTTTTTAAGAAATTTATATGTAAAACTTATATATATATATTATATATAAAATTTATATATAAAAACTTAGATATATGTATATATATATATATATATATATATATATATATATATATGTGTATGTTATATATAAAAATTTATATATAAAAATTGGTGGCGATGGTATACTAATCACAAGGAGATATATATTTAAGCATAATGCAAGACATCTAAGTAAAAAAAATAAATATGCAAATAAGAAACTCGTTTTGTTAAACAAATTAAATTTTGTTAATAGATTGTATAAAAGAAAATATTAAGTACTTATGTATATATTTCTACTTATCATGCTAAATTAAATGTTGTTACACAAAAATTTATTATTGAAGTTCAATTTAATAGGAATAGAGAAAATGATGACTAGAAAATATAATTTTTCATAGAAAGCCTTTTCGTAAAAATGGAATATGTTGATATGCACATAATTAGTAGTAATTATTTTCATGTTGTGAAGAATTTTATCGATAAAAAATATATTTTGATATCTAATCTCAAGAAATTTATCTATTTTAAAGACCTTAACATGAAAATATTTATTACAAATTGTTAAAATTTATAGTAAAATATATAACTATTTAGGAAAAATGCTTCTTAAATTTTAACTTTAAAAACAAATATGTCGGTAGAGATACGGTTGTAGAAAAAATTTTATTAAGGAAATTTTCATAGTATTAATATCTGTACAATAAGATGATGTGATGTAGAAATTACACATGTACACTCAATTTATATAAAACATACGTGTAATGTATTGTGATGAGCTTTAACATCATATATAGCAAGAATGAAAATATAATGTTAGTTATAATTTATGTTACATATAACTTAATGCATTTATTTTTTTTTTCAGAGAGCCTCGTTATTGAAGTTAAACTTTAAAATGGATGATATTATCAGACCGAATGCGACGATATTCGTTGGCACTCTTCCCGAGCTCGAAATGTCCTTATACACTATATGTTTTTACGCCAGACCGAATGATCTATGCCCCGTTTCTCTTGGTGGAACTAAGTTCAGTATTTTCACGCATTCGTTCAGATATTATGGGAGAGACCTCATAGATCTTGCGCTTCCAATTTTCTAATTCTATATAGTATAAATAAACGCCAACGTGATGATATAAATTATCAAACTATATATAACTATATATATATATATATCAAACTACATATAATACAAGTGCATTATATAGTTCGATAATTTATATTATCACGTTGGCGTATTTTATAATAAATAATTTATTTGACACATATATGCCAAAGTTAGTATTTCTATTAGCCAAATATGTGAAATTAAATTTTTATGAAATTCTTATTTGTTTAAAATCTATATTTTTATTTTTAAAATAATGTACTTATTTAAAATGTACTTATTTTTTACTTTTAATTATATATGTTACATATATGCAATATATTTATATATGTATGTGTGAAATAAATTATATTCCTTATAAAAAATGCATATTTATTAATAAGTAGCATATTTATTAATAAGTTCGTTCGAACGTGTGATGCGCGTAAACATTATACACGCATGTATGTGCGCCAACAGCTCTTTTAAGAAAATACTCAGGACTGAAACAGTTTCACCAACTGGTCAATTGACGAGTTTTTTGTATCAGTGATTGGTAGAACTGTCTCATATATGAAATAGTTGAATTGAATTTTTTGAAAAGTTTATTCGTCGTTGTCGCGATATTAACGTCCGGAATAAGTGGAATATATTCGTAAGTTATATACAATTTTATTATTAATAAATAGTTGATTGCTCTCGAAATACGATACTCGATTATACGATAGGAATCAAAATTATAAATTATTACTTTGTTGTAATCTTTACGAGCAATGATTATTCTTCTATTTCTATTTCGTTTCTATCCTAATATATATGTGTACACACACACACACATTTAGAATTCTAATATAATAAATAAATATTCTCTCTGATATCATTTGATCTAAATATAATTTGATTCAGAACGCGCAATAAAACGATCGAATAAAAATCGGATAATTAACATAACGGAAATATATATTTTTAAAGTTATATACAAGTATATCTTTAAAGTCACACACACACACACACGCGGATTAATTTATTAAATACACATGCGGATTTATTTATTAAATACACATCTTTAAAGTCACACACATACGTACACGTACACACGGATTAATAATTTATTAAACACACATCTTTAAAGTCACACACACACGTACACGTACACACGGATTAATTATTTATTAAACGATTAATATACTTCGTGAAGTTATTTCCATTTTTATTTGCAATTATGATCTTTAATAAAGATTTCTCATCATAATAAAAAAATTTTATATCGTTTATCAAAAGTTTAAATTAGATTTAAAAGTATATTATTGCCTCTTTTCGATAATAATTGATTTTTCACTGTACCTATTTCGTGAATAGCTATCATTACAGAGATCGCGTAGAGTTTGACAATGCAATAAAATTAATAATAAAATTCCAATAAAATTAAATACAAATTAATTATAATAATTAAATATAAATTTGTTTATAATTAACTTTTTCTACGTTGAGAAAAGTTCTTCGTTTCTTTTGGAATATCTTAAAGATTCTTTTAATTAAATTTTACAAAATATATAACTATTAAATTTATAGTATTTAATATTTAAAAATAAATAGATAATATTTCATTTTTATATAGATTAAGTATACGATATTATTTATTAAAAGAACTAATATATCTTTTATGAACCTTCTTGTTAAGTTAATTATTTAGATCTATGATTCGATTGTTTTACTGCATTTCAATTCGAATTATATATTTAAATGATCGAAAAATAAAACGATAATAAAATAATAAGCAATATATCTATTTTAAAAATAGTATATATAAATAATAAATAATAAATAATTTTTATAAATTACTCACCGCATGTCTCTGGCTGCTTCAGGCTCTCTCCCTGCTTTCTGACTGTCCGATACTTTTCCAGATGTCCTTCTCTTTTATTGTTTCATCCTTTGTTGTTTCCTCGTAGCAGTCACGTATTCACTCGCGAACAAACAATTATATTTCAGTTAATTATGTTTCAGTCATATACAGAAACGATCGCGAGACACTTTGCACGGCACTCCCGATCGCAAAATAATCATACGAGATACGTATTTTTATTATATTATTATTATTTTATTATTATTGCAAGAGAGGAACACAAAAATTACAATAATTCGCTCGATTTTTAAACGAAGCCAAAATCATGCACCACTCAATTCTTACACTAATTAACTATTTCTATTTGTTGATGTATAATATATGCATAATAACGCGAATCATAAGATTAAAATATTAAAGTAATGTAAATTGATGATACAGCAATCGTTTAATTAATATGATATATATGCATGCAGTTTAGGAAAGTTTAAAACATCGGGCGAAATCGAATTTCATTCTATGCAATGTTAAAGAAATAATTATTATTCGTAAAGTTCAATAATCGGAGAATATTGTGAGAAAATTTGTAATTTTTGCCCCTTTCGCTTCAATTTTTATTTGCAATAATGAAAGATCGCGTTTCGATGAATTTATCGTCGCCACAATTGCATTTATTATAAGAGTTAATTATTTGTCATTTGTAATAGTCGAATTATTATATTTCGATTTAATCGCGATCGTACCTTTAGGAAAAGAATTCGATAATACGGAGCGGTCCGTATCGCTACTTTCTCCGTTGGAATGTCGCCGTGCGAATGAGGGGAGGTCGCGTATGTAAACAATAGCGCGCTACGTCACAAGGCCAAATGACGTCACAAGGTCGAATGACGTGTTAGCTCGCTGCCGAAATATTTAACGCGTACTGTGACGTATGTGAGAATTGTATTTATATACAAGTATATTTTTAAAGTCATACACACACACACACACGCGCGCGCACACACACACACACTCACGTACACTGAGAAAAAAAAGTTGTTAACTCGACTAAACCGTTTAACTAAATTATTATTTTTTTAATTGAAATATCGAAATATTTAAGTTAAATAAATGTCATGTTAGATTTATAATAGTTAAATATTTCAATTAAAAAGATAATAATTTAGTTAAATGGTTCAGTTAAGTTAACAACTTTTTTTCTCAGTGTACACAGATTAATTATTTATTAAACCTCACGAGATGTATTAATCGTTTAATAATATAAGTGTATTTATATACAAGTATATTTTTAAAGTCTCACACACACACGTACACTGAGAAAAAAAAGTTGTTAACTCGACTAAACCGTTTAACTAAATTATTATTTTTTTAATTGAAATATCGAAATATTTAAGTTAAATAAATGTCATGTTAGATTTATAATAGTTAAATATTTCAATTAAAAAGATAATAATTTAGTTAAATGGTTTAGTTAAGTTAACAACTTTTTTTCTCAGTGTACACAGATTAATTATTTATTAAACCTCACGAGATGTATTAATCGTATAATAATATAAGTGTATTTATATCCAAGTATATTTTTAAAGTCTCACACACACACGTACATTGAGAAAAAAAAGTTGTTAACTCAACTAAACCGTTTAACTAAATTATTATTTTTTTAATTAAAATATTGAAATATTTAAGTTAAATAAATGTCATGTTAGATGTATAATAATAGTTAAATATTCCAATTAAAAAGATAATAATTTAGTTAAATGGTTTAGTTAAGTTAACAACTTTTTTTCTCAGTGTACACAGATTAATTATTTATTAAACCTCACGAGATGTATTAATCGTTTAATAATATAAGTGTATTTATATCCAAGTATATTTTTAAAGTCTCACACACACACGTACACTGAGAAAAAAAAGTTGTTAACTCGACTAAATCGTTTTAACTAAATTATTATTTTTTTAATTGAAATATCGAAATATTTAAGTTAAATAAATGTCATGTTAGATTTATAATAGTTAAATATTCCAGTTAAAAAGATAATAATTTAGTTAAATGGTTTAGTTAAGTTAACAACTTTTTTTCTTTTACAATTAGTCTTTTCTCTGTCTACTATTTGATTGTTTTATTACGCTTTTACAAGGTCAGGTTCTATAATGTAACTTTTAATTTTGTATTTCATATGAAATTATTATTTTAAACATAATAATTTTCTTTCTTTGCATTTCTATCATGAATAGACATTTCCAACCTTTACTAAAAATATCCCTCAATTCTTTTTCTCTTCGGACAATTTATTTACATTTATATATAATTCTCTTTATTCTTTTAAAAGTGAACATCGAGAACAAGATACACGAGTATTGTAAATGTCAAAAAATTATCGCGAATTTCTACGTTATATATTGAATCAAAATTGCACAAAAGAGGAAAAGAAGAACAAGCCTATGAATAGACATTTTCATTATTTACTAAAAAAAAAAAAAAATTAAAAATATCTCAATTTTTTCTCTCTTTCTTCAGGCAAGTCTACATATATGACCAATATGATTAATTGATTCCATCTTTATATATTTATCATTATGTGCTATTAATAAAATCCGTAGACAATATTCAGAAATCAAAGTTGCGCGCAGGAATGGCCATGCGCACTGGTTCGGCCGCCATGTTGGCGCGTGACTGCTACGTCACTGCTACGTCACTGCTACGTCATACGCGTCATACGTGGATCGGAATCATACGCAGTTACACGGATCGTCGTACGTCCGCATTTTTCGCGTCTTTTAACCGTTTTTAAACGAATATCGCGAGTGAACGAACGTCGAAAGTGTCCAAGAATGATCGCGCGACTTTCATAGTGTGTCGATGGAAACGCGCGACAGCGATTTTTGACGATATAGTGATGGCGTCATCGCGAAGATGGAGCGAAGTCGCGTCGCGTTATTCGCGCCCTTGATGATGATTATCGGATGCGAGCGAATATCGGGAGTGCCGAATAAAGTGTCGTGCGTTCGCGTTGATGATATCGTGTGAATTTGTGCGCATCAAGATCGGAATGGGACGTCCCGAGGCGAGCGAGTGGAGCGGCCTGTGGAACAGCCGGTGAACGGTGAGTAGATTCGATTTATCATATTTGCGTGACAATTCGTACTCATTCGCTTATACAGCATCGCGATGTCCCGAATTACGTTCGAACAAATCGGCGCCGCATCATAATTCGATGCGATGTCGTGCAATTCAAATAAAGTCGATCGCGTAAAGATGGTTAGGCTAGAAGCGATTTCAAATTTATTTTATATACGCGCAGTGCTGCACAGCCTATCTCGTAGGGCTGCCAATTGTCAAACGATAAATTTTTTTGATCTAACCTAACCTAACCTAGCCTAACCTCTCAGTGTCTTTGGATATCGAATGTAAACACAAGCGAATGCTGCCTGGATTTTATCATGCTTTCAAAAATAATATTTAATTATTTCATTAGTGTATTACATTTTATTACATAGTATATTAATCGTATTAAATGTGCGACGTACAGTTTTACACATTTTAATGAGAAGCATATAATATAATTGGTTAGGTTAGATTAAATTAAAACAAGCTGCTGTGATTCATTTAACGTAATAGGATTAATTTGACGAATGTGCAGCTATTGAAGGTACATGATATTTGTGGACACATTTTTAAAGTAATCATGAGTGTCTTATCTCATCTCGATTATATGAAATTAAAATATAAAATATTTATGTATTCCACATTAACGTATTCATTACAAGTACTATATTACTTTTCTTATATCTCAATCATATTTCATCGATGAAGCTTTTCATATATCGCAGACAATATGATACTGTGTGGAATTTTGCACAGGTAATACATTGCACAAAAATAATTTGTTCTCAAGTATTGTGCGTATTTCCACAAAAATAAATCAAATTAAATTATTTTAAGTAGGATCCAAAAATCACTATATTGCCAGGATTGTATCTTATTATAACTGCGATATTATCACCTTTTAATATGTGTACGCAGTATTATATACATAAAATATATAAATTTATTTGAAACGTACAGAAATCTTTATCTTATTTATAATATTTATGATATTATAAAAGAAAATTGCAACTCTAATGAAACAGAGCGGTGAAATAATTGGTTGACTTATGCTGGTCTACAATATTTACCCTTTTTTCACCATTAGATTTTTGGTGCTTTTTTTATTATACAGATGTTATCTGTAAATATAGTACTTGTAATGTTGCTTCTGTTGATCAGAAAGATAAAAGTGTATTGATGGGCTATAGTGAGGATCAAACCAAGCTCGAATTTGAAGATATTGGTGAGTATATGAATATAATGTATAATTTAATTATTTTAATTTTTTATTAAATTTATTATTATTATATTTAATTCTGTATGTTAGGTACTGAGTCTTAATCATGCAAAAGCATATGGACGTATCGCTTTCTCCGTACCATTTTCGGAGCAACCAATGATTCAAAAACTATTAAAGAAAATGGAAATAAAATCTTGACTGATCTTATAACTTTAGATACACCGAGAGAAGCTTCAGTAAGAGTTATCATTCTTGCTGATCCAGTGAGTATTTATATTCTATTGTTAACTAAAATATATTTTATCAATCTACATAAATTTAATAATTATGTTTCCAAGATGGACACGAAATCTGCTTTATGGATGATGAAGGATTTAGACAATCAGTACCAGATTACCCAAGTGAAGCAATTTTGGACAGATTTATTCAGAAGAAAGCATCTGCTACAACAGATAATGCATAAATAATTATTTTCCCTTCCATATTGCAATATTTTTTTTTTATTTTTTGAAGAAATTTATGTATAAAACTTTTATATATATATATATATATATATATATATATGTTATATATAAAATTTATATATAAAAAGTTATATATAAAAATTAGTGGTGGTAGGATGCTAATCACAAGGAGATTTATATTTAAACATAATGCAAGAATAAAAAAAATGTAAATATGCAAATAAGAAATTTGTTTTGTTAAACAAATTATATTTTTTGTAATAGATTGTATAAAAGATAAAATATTAAGTACTTATCATGCTAAATTAAATGTTGTTACACAAAAATTTATTATTGTAAGTTCAATTTCATAGGAATAGAAAATCTGTGTGTTGACTAGAAAAGCCTTTTCGTAGAAATGGATGCTGATATGCTGATATGTCATGAAACCGCGATAAATCAGCATTTATCAGTTTTGATTATGAAAATATTTAGTTGTATTAGTTGATGGTCAAAAGGTCAACGTAACTCTTTAGCTTTTATCATTTCAAGAAAGACGTAATACAAATACTGAGAAGAGGAATTGATAAACATAAAAAAAAAAACATATATTTATCATTCCAGCATTTAAGCATTTCAGTTTCAGTTTATCATTGTTGAGTTTATCGTCGCTCCCATATAATAGCAATGGAAATTCGAATTTTGCTACTTTTCTTGTTAACCATTCTTACTGGTAAGCACAAAAATATATATTTTTATGTATAATAAATAATTCTATTATTATACATGAGTCACAGCAAATTTATCATAAATATGCTTGTTCATTAATATGCTTGTTCCTCTCTCTATTTCTAACATGAGTAACTTTGAAGGATATTATTTTATAATATACTAATGATACTAATTCATCATCATTGCATAATGATAATTTTAGCACATATTATCTCAAATAAGTTTTGCACGACAAATGTACAATCATCTGGTCAATCATCGACATCATATGACAATGCAGGTATAAAATGACTTTTTTGATATCAAAAATATCTTTTTCATGACTCATGCAATATATCTTAGCTTCTTAATATATATCTTAACTTTTTAATAATGTTCATGTGAATTTATTGTATACATATTTTCTTCTTAGTTGATGTAATCGCATTTGGGAAGCTTGGATCTTCGCGAAGCTCACGAGGTTTCTGGCGAAGTTCGTCACGGGGTTCATCATCACGAGGTTCATCACGAGGTTCATCGCATTCCAGGAGCAGTCCATCGCATTCCAGGAGCAGTCCATCGCATTTTGGAAGTTCCAGCTCGACAGGAACTTCATCAAGTGAGTAGATAACATGAGTATATGTGCCAAGTATAATAGAATGATGATATATAACGTGTGACCTTAAAAATTACAGGTCAAACTGTGCATCATCAGAATAAAGACACGTCCACATCTATCTTACATGCTGAACGAGGACATGCTACTAGAACTTGTAAGTGATAGCAAATATGTATAGTAATTGTGAAATGTTTCCTTGAATAGTATGTGATATGAATATCTTTTCTTTGCAAAGCTCCAACAAATACACGTCCATCTAGTCAACCATCAGCACCATATGGCAATGCAGGTATACAAAACTACTTTTTTAACTTTTTTAGCATATCCTAAAAATATGTTTTTTATTTTATGTGTACTTTTATTCTTTCTCTCTTTGTTATATAAAAAATAATGTGTTTATACTATATTTTGTTTTTTTAGGACCCCCTCCTGGAAGTCAAGTAGGAAAACCAGATTTTACAACAGAGGACAAACAAAAAGCTGTACCGTATAATCCATCGGCACCGTATAATCCATCAGCACCGTATAATCCATCAGCACCGTATAATCCATCAGCACCGTATAATCCATCAGCACCGTATAAGCCATCAGCACCATATAATCCATCAGCTCCATCAACTGATCATTTATCAAAAGCTAGTGTGGTACCTTCCCAAAGTCATGGTATATCTTCTTAATATTTTGTATGAGAATTTGATTTTTAATTCCAAAAAGATAAAGTTAATCTTTGAGAACTTGTTTTGGCATGGAAATTTTATTAGTGATGTAAAAAATTACATTAAAATGAATATAATATAAATTAAACTAATAATTATGACAAATGATAAATTAATACAAACATAAATAAAATTAATATAAATATAATATATAATTATAATATATAATATAATTCTTTTGCAGTTCCGACTTCTTTTGGCCAACCAAATGCGCCCTACAATCCGTCGCAGGGAACACAAAACAACCCATCATGGAGCAACCCACACTTCAATCCAAATCAACCGACTCCTAACATCGGATTCAAGGATCATCTACGTCCAAATGCAATGCCCGGTTCTTCGTATACCCCTCCCTCGCCTTATCCACGCCCAAATTATCCCATTCCTGGTTCCAATCAGCATTCTCCTCCTTATTCAATTCATCCTTCCGGTCATTCCATGAATCAACCTTACTCTCCATACAATCCCAGCCATTCCGTTCCCAGTCAAACAATCGGACATCCTTCTAGTTACCCGGCGCACATTCCACCACCCGTACCGGGTACGTTTGGAAACCCTTACTCTACGCATCCGGTTGGCGGAACGTACGGCCCAACCGGTCATAGCTATCCTCAACAACACGTCATGGCACAACCGGCGGCGCAACCGTACATACCTGGACAAACCGTTATAATGGTTCCTGGTCAACAAGATAGCGGTAGAGGTTTCGGCCAGATGGTGAAAGAGGCACTCGTGTTCTCCACTATTAACGCTGGTGTGAATAGGCTAATAAATCCGTATCCTCATCATGTATCTAATAGCAGGCCAGCGGACACTAGTAGCTCTCCGAGCGAGACGCACGTAACTTACAATAATAATTACTATTATCCTCCGGGAAGTCCTCCTTCGGCATCAACTTCATCGAACGTACCTCAAGGAAATGTCCCAGTTACGCATCCAGGCAATTATCCAGCGCCGGTGAACAATCCGGCAATTACTCCGGGTGTATCAATCCCTACGATTGTCGGGAACAACAGCAGCGTAACATCTCCAACTAGCAATGGCTCTTCCGTGAATACTAACTATATGGGAGGTTCTTCTAATGGATTTTCAGCTGGTAACAGTACAGCTGGTACAGTAAATGATCAAAGAGGACCCGATCAAGGAACAACCGTTTATTCTCCTCAGTATAAAATATCGGATAATGATCTGTCGACGTTGACTGAAGAGTTATTCGCGAAACAAGATTTCAATGTATCCAAATATTTGACATTACATCTTCAGAGTAAATCCGAGAATGTAACTGATGCAGCTATATTATCGTAAGCTTCATATTTAGATCAGTTTCAATGATTCAATATATTATTATCGTACATTATATTATTCACGCATTTTCTTTTTTTCATTTTTAGATTAATTGACGTGCATCCAGAGCTCTACGATTACCCGACAGTTTCAGTTATTCGAGCGCTCTACGACAATTACGAACACAATTCCAGCGTGAAGGAGAATCGGACGCTTGAAAAACGAAAGAAGGAGGATCTTCTGTTAAATGTGTTTTTGAACACGAATATATTGACTAGAGCTATGCAATGGCTATCAGATCGAGGTTTCATCGATCCAGATGACTTCGAAAAAAAGGATACTTTGCGGAACATTTGGTTTAGTCAATTCAATGGTGCGACTTCAGGTTTTGAACGAGTATTCATATCTGAAAGATACGGCGTGGATCTTCTTGGTGTGCAAGACTGGCTCTACTTCAATTATCAAGAATCGAAGGGACGTATTGATTATATGGGATATGTCGATATCTTGAAACTCGACAATGTAAGTTTTATATACAATAGGATGTTTCGATAAAAATAGGCAATTTCTCTTGAACATATAGAACACGTCAAATTCTATACATTTTTATAAAATTTTTTCCTATGGAAATATTTGTCTATAAAGTTTGAAAAGCATATTTCTTAAATATGTTTATATTATTATTAATTACTCTACAGATTTTAATAATTTAATAATAATTATTAATTCGTAATAATAAGTACTAATTATTTTCATGTTGTCCATAAAGAATTTTATGGATAAAAAATATATTTTGATATCTCAAGAAATTTATCTATTTTAAAGACCTTAACATGAAAATATTTATTACAAATTATTAAAATTTATAATAAAATATATAAAAATTATTTAAGAAAAATGCTTCTTAAATTTTAAGTTTAAAAACAAATATGTCGGTAGAGATACGTTGTAGAAAAAAATTTTATTAAGAAAATTTACATAGTATTAATATCTGTGTAATAAAATGATGTGATATAGAAATTACACATATACACTCAATTTATAAAACATACATGTAATGTATTGTGACGAGCTTTAACATCATATATAGCAAGAATGAAAATATAATGTTAGTTATAATTTATGTTACATATAACTTAATGCATTTATTTTTTTTCAGAAAGCCTCGTTATTGAAATTAAACTTTAAAATGGATGATATTATCAGACCGAATGCGACGATATTCGTTGGCACTCTTCCCGAGCTCGAAATGTCCTTATACACTATATGTTTTTACGCCAGACCGAATGATCTATGTCCCGTTTCTCTTGGCGGAACTAAGTTCAATATTTTCACGCATTCGTTCAGATATTATGGGAGAGACCTCATAGATCTTGCGCTCCCAATTTTCTAATTCTACATCGTATAAATAAACGCCAACGTGGTGATTTAAATTTTTTATCAAACTATATATAACTATAATACAACACATATATATACACAAGTGTAAGATATATATATATATATCAAACTACATATAATACACAAGTGCATTATATAGTTTGATAATTTATATTATCACGTTGGCGTTTAATTTTCTAATAAAATATATAATATTATTATAAAAATTATTGTGAAATTTATAAATAAGAATATAAATTTTTATTTATATTTCTTCTTACAATGCGATAAATTTTATTATAATAATTATTATTATAATTCTAATAATAAATTGATACATATATGTTATATAATATTAGAATTTATTTTAATGAAAAGTGTTTGTGCATCCTACATATGTGTACACAAAATTGTTCTATGTAAACGAAAATAATTCTAAAAGTATTAATTCTTAATTTAGTTTCCAAGTGCCTCATTGCAGTCGTTAATATCTGCAAATTGGTTTTCTTTTCTCTTCTAGTATCTAATATAAAGCTGTATATCCACATTTCTATTTGCTTCTTAAAATAAATTGTAGATTTTTAAAGATGTAGAATCCAATACCTTTTATTTCAGATGTTAAACTTATTTCAGAGACTCAGATGTATCATTTGGAAATTAAATGGAATATTAATAGTATTAATAATTGTGCTTGAATAATGCATGGTTTACATTGAAAAGTATTTATTGCGTCCTTTACTTCACTGAGATCTCTTCAAAGATGCAAAGTTCAATTTTTTCTGAAATAGAATAATAGCCATTAAAATATTCGTAAGATATAAAATACAAAACCTTATTTAAAAAATAAGAAAACAATTTCGAAATTTCTTATTAAATACAACAAATAACAAGAATCATAAATGAAATTGATAATGGTAGAAGATAGCGCTTAATTGTTTCGTTTTCCTTAAAGAGAAGGCAACTCCAAATTGATTGGAGTAGATTTAAATTCAATGAGAAAGTGTACGAGAAATCTGTGAAACCTAGCATTTTATCAAGTTTTCTCCAAATGATCAAGATGTGTGTACATGAAGAAACGCGATGTTGTCAATATTGTTATGTCGAATTGAAAATTGTTACCGTTGACAGGTTTCAGCTGAGAATCAGCGCGCTGAGGATCAGCGGGAAGAGAAAGCCTACGATGAATCATTTAGTGTTACGGACGATGGTCACCGGCTTCTAGAGGTCGACTGGTAGTACCACGTCGACTCTGCGTGAGCAAACAGTGCGTGTCAGACAGTTGTTTGAGGTTTTAACTGATCGACCCGTCAATTCGATAGAAACGAAGCGGACGACGACAGATATGAAAATCAGGACGAGCCTGATCATCGCGATTGTGCTTTTATTTATTTGCGGTAAGCTCACACATTTCTTACAAATTTTCGTATCATATTGATATAAGACTGTATAATTGTATAGATTATAAAATTAAAAAATATGAAATATAAAAGTAAAAAATTGATAAATGAAATTTATGTATCTGGATCATGTCAGATAAACAAGGTGATGTCCTTAAACTAGAATGTAGAGTCGATTTACTTGGAAGGAATCTTGTTTTCTTATACATACGTATGATTGAAAAAATTATTAATTGTTTTAATAACTGTATTTTAAATTTTTATTTAAGCAAAATTTGTGTAAAATTGAGCGAAAATGTGTTACATGTTAACATCGTACACGCGGAAGCTAGTTTCCAAGAAACCCATTCACTTTCAATCATATAACATTAGAAAATTACTGGTTTTAATTTATAGCTCGAGAATTATCGCGACAGTTTTATTGAAGAACATATATAATTATCTCCACATATACTCAATCAATCATAATCAAAAAATTGTACATTATTATTTTTTTTTAAATCTTATATCATTCTTTGTAAAGTATAAATATAAATTTATGGAGAAATCGATTACATATTAATTAAAGTTTTTTTTTCAATAATTTAATTAATTTTTTAAATTTATTATTAAACATTAAAATATTTAAAAAGCATCTCTTAAAATATGTATAAGAATAAAATATGTATAAGAAACAGGAAAATAGAGAAAGTGTTTTCTAAAAAGAAATTTAAAAAAGACATAAAAATGTTCTTTTTAAAAAGCAGAAAATAGTGAACAAATTTATCAACTTTAAAATGACTTTTAAATTCACTTATTCTTAATAAAACGAATGAATCAACTAACAAATATAGAGTGCGTAATAAATGAAATCACTGGAGCAAATTGCTGTTCCATGTTAGACGTCATGCGAACGTATATTCTCCATACGGTATTATTCACTTGTCAGCGTTTATTATAATTGTGTGATTACGTTTATCACGTTAAGTACACTCTATATAAACGGGAGTTTCTCATTGAAAATCACGAATAAGAATTATTTTATTTTATTTTATTTTATTTTATTTTATATTTTATTATTTATATTTTTATATTTTATATTTTATTTTATATTTTATTATTTATATTTTTTTATTTTATTTTATTTTATTTTATTTTATTTTATTTTATATTTTATATTTTATTTTATTTTATTCTATTTGCATTTGTCAAATTTTCGATTACGATTAATTGGATTTGATTTCAAGAGAAAAAAAATCGTAAAAATAAATACTCTCTCCCGAGAAGATTTTACAAAAAAATTGTAAAATCCAAATCGTTTACTTATAAAATTGTATGTTCTGTATACGTGTATGCGTGTTTCGGAAGTTATTAACGAAAATTGCTGTCTCATCACGCACGGTAATCACTTTGCATTTATGGAAGCATCAAGGGAAACTGGATCTGACATTAAGCGATCCCGATAACGCTTTTATGACGACTCGAGTGTTTAAAATTTATTTATGAAGCCCATTTTAGATTTCGATAATATATGAATTCATATTAAAGCATCTTTTGTAAAGTTTAATTAATTCTGATAATTATGTGATTAATAGAGAGAATTATTTTTAAAACCACAAGCTGGAAAAACGACAAATTAGCGAGAGTTATAAATATTAATTTAAAAATATTTATACTTGACGCATAGGAAAATCCCATCGTGTATATTTTTATGTTAATTATAAAAATCGTGCGAGGCGGTTCGTAATATATATTTATAGAATGATGAGATTCTTTAAAAAAAAAAAAAAAATATATATATATATATATATATATATATTTATATATTTTATATATATATATATTTTTTTTTTGGAGAGAATCTCATCATTCTATAAATATATACATATATAAATATATCCCGGATGACCCCGAACGTTCCAGTCAGACTTTGAGATCTTATAGGAAATTTAATTCTGAACACAAAGTTTCCTATAAACATGGAAAAATGCTTCCTTAAGAAGTTATCACTCAAAAACCTCTGATGAAGAGCAAAAGGTGAAAAGAAAATGAAATAAAAAGAAAATGAAACTAAATAAATTTCTTGAAAAAAACGATAAAAATAAAAAATAAAAAATAAAAATCTTTTTCTTTTATGAAAATAAATTAATATTTTTTTAACTAATATTTTAGTAATAGCACTTAATAGTAAAAAATGAATAAAGACGTTTTTCAAGAAATTTATTTAGTTTCATTTCCTTTTTATTTCATTTTCTTTTCACCTTTTGCTCTTCCTTCATCAGAGGTTTTTGAGTGATAACTTCTTAAGGAAGCATTTTTCGACCCATGGTTATCAGAAATTTTTTGTTCAGAATTAAATTTCCTATAAGATCTCAAAGTCTGACTGGAACGTTCGGGGCCACCTTGTATATATTTAAAGTCCTTGAATTATCTGCATTTTGCACGTAGGACGCCCCATGGGCACGATACGTCATATTCAACGCAATACATAATATCTCACGCAAATAGACAATTGCTACTAGATTATATAATAATCTGTTGGAGAACAATGGGCTTGATAATCTATACTGATGTCGATTCACGAGAAATAAAAGAGAATACCGATTGAGATAACTTGATGATCATCATTTAATCGAGAGATGTGACGATGTGTCGAGATAATACATCTCCATTCATTCTAATGTGATACAAAAAATTCTAATCCTGTGCAAAAATTTATAATAATTTGTGCGACAAGAGTTAAAAAAGACTTGTTGCGCATATCTATAAATTTTGGACCCAATCCAATGATCATTTCTTATCTTCAAAAAAGTTATAATGCAGTAAAATTATAATCCTTGTCACCTCTCGACATATAATTTACAAGATCTCTCTTGCATGAAATATACGAATTTTTTCTCTATTGATCTGTACCTAAATTAATCTGTAATAAAAGTCTTAATTAGTAATAAAAAATCCTTGTCACCTCTCGACATATAATTTACAAGCTCTCTCTTGCATGAAATATACGAATTTTTTCTCTATTGATCTATATCTAAATTAATCTGTAATAAAAGTTTTAATTAATAATAAAAAGTCACAATTATAATTATATAATTGAAAAAGAGACACGTTTCACAGATTGAACACCTGCGAAGCATTATGTATAACGGTTTACTCATATATTGTTATCTTTATATGCAGCAGATACAGATGGCCGTAAAACAAGTGGAAGAAGAAGAAGCGGTACCTCAACATATAGGCGAAGTGGTACTAGAACGACGCATCGACCTCCACAAACACAGTCAGGTGGTATGTAATATTACATTCATATATATTGTATACCCAGCGAACACCAAGTAACATTTATATAACTGTTAGTTGTAATTTCCCACTCAACAATATAATTATTACATGTTATGTAACAGTTATATAACATGTAACAGCTATAATAATAATTATATAACTGTTAGTTGCAATTTCTCACTCAACAATATAATTGTTACATGTTTTGTAACTGTTATATAACATGTAACAGTTATATTGCCGAGTGGGAAATTATAACTAACAGTTATATAATTGTTATTTAGTGTTTGCTGGGATATATTCATATTTTTCTACATATATTTCTATTATATTACATATATTTTTGTTATATTACTATTATATTTCTGTTATATTACATATTTTTGTTATATTACCATTATATTTCTGTTATATTACATATATTTTTATTATATTGCATATATTTCTATCATATTGCATATATTTCTATTATATTGCTATTATATTTCTGTTATATAACATATATTTTTGTTATATTAGTATTATATTTCTGTAATATTACATATATTTTTATTATATTACTATTATATTTTATTATCTATATTTTATTATAATTGTGTTATCCGCGCATGTCCTCATCTCACTATCATCATACTCTTTTCCACTATATTTTATTGCATCAGATTATTAATTCATGTTGCAACGTACGACAGGAAGGAAAATTCCACATATGTTTCGCAGATGATCGGATTAAACTCACGATTATTCTACCTACATTAGATGTAATTGCAACATTGTGGTTTGTAAATATTTATGTATCTGCGCGTCGAATCTGATGAATTCGATGAGTCACACTGTATACAGCCGTGAAGCGTCGTGAAGCGTCCATTGTCTATACAGACAATGATCATCTATGGCTTCGCACGCTTCACGTATCCGGGGATTTCACGCTCGCCTCTAATATCACGACAATCTCGTTACACCCCGCAGGTTCAACCCCGAATAAAATAGGATGGAACGTACCACCGAGCGGAAACACGAAGGTAACCGGCACGTCGAACAATGCCAAACCATCAGCACCGGTGTCCGAGCAGGCTTCCAAGACCAGCGCGACGAATGTACAATCAGGATATTCATCAGCGAATAGTAATAATCCGCCACCGTACAGTCCATCGGGTATTTTATACATTTATTTCTCTTGTATTAAAATAAAAAAGGAAGAGAGAGATATTGAAATTAGGGGGTTGGCCGTAAACTATGACATTTATACATCCTTAATTGGATTTGATAACATCCGTAGTTCTAAAGCTGGCCAATCGCAACTATTCCTCTGAAGAATAGAACGACTTGGCCAGTCTTAGGACTAGTGGGTGTTATTAAATCCCATTAAGGGTAACATGTCATAATTTATACCCTAATAACACACATGTCCAAAAGATGTCCATAGAATATCTAGAGGACAGCCAAAGGATATTTGATGTACTTTGGATGTCGTCTCGATGACTTCTGGACATCTTTTAGACATGTGTGTTGTTAGGGTGTTTACAAGTAAACAATGTAATCCTGATTGAAACTGGTATAACATTAGTGAATTTAGAGATTTCAATGCCGGATATGCGAAAGCGAGATTCATGGCTTCAACGCTCAAGGATCACTTCGCATTTGTAGCATCGAATTAACTGAAAAATATATATCAATTTTAAGTTCCATCAAAGTAACTTCCCACATAGCATCTATGTTCAAAAGACATTCACAGGACATCCTGAAGATTGCCCAAAGATGTCTTCTAAATACCTTCTGGACGTCTTTTGGATAATGCATGCTATGTGGGATGGAATTCTTATCTCTTTATTGAAGATTGAAGATCTTAATCCTCTTGTACAATTTCATGGTGATAATATCCAAGTTGAAAATTAAGATCCGCGCTGTTAATTATCCTTCGTAATTTGACTTAACTTTCCTTTTTCAGGTGGATATTCAGGTGGTGCTCGGCAGCCACCGCCGCCTTACAGCAACACCTACAATACCAATCAAGGATACCCATCTCCCAATCCCGCGTATCCCGGCGGCCATGCACCCTACGGTCAAGCTTACAGTCCGCATGGCGCGCCGCCAGCCTACAGTCCTTATGGAGGGCAATCTTACGGAGGACAACCGCCAGCCTACAGTCCTTATGGAGGAAGTCAATCTTATCACGGTGGCGGTTTCGGTCAATCGTCCTACGGTCAACCGTCTTACGGTCAACCGTCCTTCGGTCAACCTGTTCAACCGGCCCTCGCACAGGCACCGGCGCTCACCGTCCTCCAACCGAGCCGACCCGGCATCGGTCAGTTGGCCAAGGAAGCGCTGGTCTACTCCAGTGTGAGCGCGGGCGTCAGCGCGGCCGTGAACCGGCTGCTGCCAGGAGGTATCTACGGCAGAAGTCCTGGAAGTGGCGGTGGCGGCGGTGGCAGCCACACCGAAGTCACGTACAACAATTATTATTACAATCAGTCGGCACCAGCCAACGGGGAAGCACCTGCCAGTAACAACGGTGCGCCTCCTAATAATCCACCTGCCTCGGTTGCGGCGCCAGCTCAAGCTGCGCCAACCGCGGAGGTGGATAAGAAGGCAGCGGAAACCAGCAACGCGCCCAGCAATGCCGCTCCACCTGATAACGCCGGTTCCCAGCCGAATAATAACCCAGTCCAGCCGAACTATCCGATCTCCAACGACGAGGTGAAGAAGCTGACGGAGAATCTCTTCACGATGGACAAGAACAACGCGTACCAGTACATCACCGTGAACCTGCAGGGCGAGACGAAGGAAGATGGCACCACGGATGATGCTTCCTTGCCGTGAGTGGGCTCGTTATTATCTTAAAAGGAGTATTGGGTGTAAATAAAGATAGTTTTCTTTACTATTCTTTTTGTGAAATTCAACGTTTATTAACAAATTACACTTGTATGGTTCAATCATGAAGATAATCATCATTTTTCAGCACTTTTCTTCCATTTTTCAGATAAGTTGTAGACTCCAGATGGATTGAGAGTTTGATTTGCGATGGATTCATGAAGCTATTTTTAAATTTTCTGTCAACTGCATCGATTGGGACAAATAGTAGTCTCAAGATATTATGTTTGGGATAAGACAATCCAAGTCTCTAATAATGAGGCCAAACATTATCATGCAAAAATTTAATGACAATGAGCGATGATTTTCCCTTCATAATAAATCACATCCGATTGTCTCATTCATTTTCTCGTGGGAAAATTGGTCAAGGATATGTTATTGGAACTTGATTGGATTCTTTTGTCCCCCAACATTTTACCTTCATCAATTTAGGTCTTTCAGACACGCCAATAATAATCATTGACTCCAATCGACGCAGCGGGTTTTCCATCAAAAGTCGTCCATCAGAAAATTTAGAAATGCCAAAGAAATAAGAAACTGGCTTGATGAATTCATCACAAATAAAGACTACACTTTCTATCGATTCGAGGTCTACAACTTGACCAAAAGCTGGAAGAAAGTGCTGAAAAATAACGAGGATTACTCTCATTAAACTATACACGTATAATAAATGTTGAATTTCACAAAGAAATAATGCAAAACTTATTTATTAGACACCCAATATTTTTTCAGATTTTATTGCAAAGTATAATTTCAGGCTGCTAGACGTGAAGCCCGAAGCGTACGAAATTCCGACGATCAAAAACACACTGGCGTTGCACGATAATTACGAGATGGACGTGAAGACGAAGGAAACCGTCACCCCCGAGGAACGAAAGGAGGAATCCGAGCTGCTCGACAACTTCCTGGAAACCGATGTGTTTAAAGCGGCGATGAAGTTCCTGGTCGAGAAGGAATTCATTCCGAACGACGAGTACGAGTTCAAGGACACCCTGAAACGCATCTGGTTCTCGCAGTTCCAGCGAGTCGAGGGAGAGCCCTCCAGTTCCGGTTTCGAGGCGGTGTTCTTGGCGGAGAAGCTCGACTCCTACATGATCGGGCCGCAGAGTTGGATTTACTTCGCCAAGCAAGAGGCTCAGAAGAAACTCGACTATCGCGGATACATCAAGGATACGAAACTGGGAGACGTAAGTCATTCGCGACACATTCGCCTATTCGATCATTTATCACATGCAGTGTTTGCTGATATCTAGATAAAATTATCTGAATAATCATCTTTATCATTAATTAGATGAAGAAATACAAAGTGTCTTTATTTTTATCTTAGATGAAAAATATATGTCATCTTATATAAAAATTATCTAAGATGACGTTTTCATTATGCAAAAAAGGTTTCCAGGCAAGCCTCTAAAAATCTATCTAAAATATCTAAAATATATTTTTTATATTATTATTATTAATATATTATAAATATATTAAAAATATAAATTAATAAGTAAATATTTATCATATCATTTATATACCTTTTTGCTATTATTTCTTTATAATATTAAATATTCTTTAGGAAAAGAGAAAGAATATGTGTTTATGATTTTAATATCGCATTTATAATCTGCGTTACATTTTTTACAAATATTTATAGTCTTCTAAAATAAACAAAAATATCTAGATTATCGCAATAATTGTCTCATCTTTCATTTAGATTAAGTAAAAGCAAAATCATCTTTATCTCATCTAAGATAAATTTACAGATTTTTATCTTTATCTTTATCTGGATAATTTTGAAATGATCTACAGCAAACACTGATCACGTGTAATTAATTATTCGTCTCTTGCTTCGCAGAAGGGGGAGGCCATCAAGGTACGCACGGCGTTTAATATACCAGACACGAAGCATTCGGTGACGACTCTTCTCGTGGGTCTCTCGCCCGAGTTGGAGATGGCTCTTTATACGGTTTGCTTCTACGTTCGTCCAAACGATGTTTGCCCGATCTCGTTAGGTGGAAAGGACGTTAATTTAGTCTCTACCAGGTTCAATTACTTCGGAAAAGACATCTTGATCGCCGGCTTTATTGCGGGATGAAAGTCTCAGAGTTTGGAAGTTGCTATTTTTTTAGATAAGTTTGCATAAGATTAAAAGTTTAAGTAAGCACGCGGACGAAATTTGGATGATTTTCATGTCGAAGAGAAGATTCGGATGAGTCTCGTATCGAAACAACTTACAGATCGAAATATTTATGTCGTAGATATGTACTCTGCTTTTAGTTTAAATTACACACACATACGTATATACTTGTTATGATATTATAGGAAGCGTATCATATTTTTATCTAGGTAATTATCTAGGTAATTATCTAGATAATTAATAATTATCTACGAATTAAACTTATTAAAAAAATATAATTTCGAATAACGTAAATTAACTTATATAAGTTTGTCTTTGTAATAAAGATTGGAAAAAAGTGCAATCACATGATACGCACCTCAGGTATCCTGGCGCCTCTTTTTTCCAATTCTGAGAGTTCCATCACAGGTATTATAGTTGGTCGTCCATGTGCGCATCGATTGGGCAACTTTGTGAATTTCAACAATTTTACAAGAGATGTACACTGCTCCCGAGTTAGTTTATCACCAAATTTGATGGCACCTGAAGAAATTTCAAAAGGATAGAAACGGAGTCTGTATAAAATTTATAGGTAATAAATAGATTTTATATTATTTTGAAATCTAGTAATATTGATAACAGGAATTAACAAGAATTTTGCAAAATTATTTATTTGATGGGTACCGTGACAAGCTTCCGATGCTATAGCATTATGGATGGTTACCGGTAATGTGTTTGCACGATTTGTATTATCCTTTAATATGTCATTTAATAAATCGTAAATCTTCGACAGTATTTTTTCGCTACTGCAACGATCATTACTCGTCACCAAGCATTGCGGTATCGTGCGTATTAGCAGTTTTGTATTTTCCCTTAACGATCCTAAATTTATACCGTATTTTTTTAACAATACTTTACGACGTAGAAGCGAATTACGCGTCTTCTCAGGAATTTCCATAGCCAGAGGGTCGCGCAAATTGATGGAGAGCAATTCGCCCTCGTTCTGTCCCTTGTGTCCTAGAAATAATATATTAAAATAAAATAATATAAAAATATAAAACATATGTTTTGATATGTTAATTGTTAATATATAATTAATATATAATTATTTATATATAATTAATTATCATATATTTTTATATTTCATATAAAATAATATATTATTGTATGAAAAAATTTATGAGAATAAAATACAAAAAATTGCACATATATTTGTACTTGCGTAATAATTAATTTTTAATAATTAATTTTTAACGCAATTTATTTATATAGTTAATATCACAAGAATTTGGCCAAAATTTAAAAATGAGTACTAGTCTTTTATTTAGGAAATTATGAAAATTGCTTACTAAGAAGTAAATTTTCGTAACGTATTCTCTCGTGGACGGCATGTTGATCCATCATTAATAGAATTTTCACTTCGCCGTACATCATCCACGCGGCAATAAATTCGTCATTAACTTGATTAATGATCTACGAGGGAAATATATTTGCTAAAATAGCTCCCCATCATATGGGATGATTTATTGCATCGAGGACTTACGTACGTACCTTTATGCGCTTTAATGAGACGCGTGACAATTTAAATTCACATAGCTTTCGTTTCAAATTACAGGGATGCACCGTCATTTGTTTGCATTGCCAATTTTCTGTGTCAATTTTAGCTGCGTGTGTAAAATATTCATGATATAAAATTATTCCTAAATTAATTACGTAAAGCTAATTAATTTACTTACGCGAAATCGTATTACTGGGACTGTCGAAGCGTTTCACATTTGTCAATTTTACATGACGATGGCGTAGAAGACCGTGCAATTTTCGTGGCAAAAAATTAAACCGATCGATGCAGTTGAAAAGTCGTTGAAAATTTATATCCCTTTTAGAAACTTGATCTTTATCACTTGTATCATAATTCCAATCAGACCACTCGGAAAGAGGAGAAATCGCAGAATTCTTGCCAAAATCCTTGCCATCATGATCATTGCAAGTTTCACGAGACTCGACGAAATTATTTGTTGCCGCAAGATTGGTGAAAGTTGCTGACGTTCCATCAATATTACTGTATATTTCCTTTGTAATTTTACCCTCGCACAAATTATTGGTATGCTCTGTGGAAGCAATATCTATTTGACTATTTAATACGATGTTTCCTTCTTCTGCAAAATTAATAATCTTCATATTATTAGTTTCTTTGTTATGTCTTTTATTGGTTACAATAGTTGACGTGATTCTCTTTCTTTTAAGATTGAACGCAACAACTTTATTCTCTTTCAAAGACGTAACATTTTTATTATATTCATTAATCTTGTTGTCGGAAATGGAATCTTTCGAATTTAATTGCATTTGTGTCAATGACCGTGTTTCACGTAAATCAGAGGGAACAGCTGCAAAAATTGCAGTCTCTTTGAGACATTTAAAAGTGCAATTTTTAATGTCGTTTAATATTTTTTGCATATCATAAAATATGACGTGTCTTTTTCCATCTTCATTAAAAAATGTAAATTCCCTCGGGGAAAGTATAAAGGAAAATATGACAAACATATTTTTGTCATGTAAATCTTGTAAATTGGATCCCTGGTTGGAAGATAGGTTGATTCTTTTTTTAAAGACAGTTTTAATTAACTTCGAGATGAGAGGACAATAGATTGATCTGTGATTTAAAAATATCCAGTGTTCCTCGGTTCTATTGGATAATCCTACGTAACCATGATATTTCACGCTTTTTAATTCTGAATTGCATCGCATCAGCCATAAATGATTCGACGATAAATCTTTCCCAAAAAATGTCC
The DNA here is from genome assembly GCF_003227725.1 of Camponotus floridanus. Classification (NCBI taxonomy): domain Eukaryota; kingdom Metazoa; phylum Arthropoda; class Insecta; order Hymenoptera; family Formicidae; genus Camponotus; species Camponotus floridanus. The sequence goes on along the minus strand of NW_020229459.1, from coordinate 561,515 downwards.
TCAACACTTGAACTGGGCAGTGCGGTTTTGCAATTCTCAAGACGATCTTCCTTCCTTCTTCGTCTCTAATCGAGAACGACACCTAATGCGTTTCAGTAAAAAAGTTATTACGTTCACGAGAAAAGAGAAATAATTTTATATTGATGTTTAGAATATAAATCAAGTCATACTTTTAATTTTGTAACAGCTACAGCCGCGATAAAAAAGCAAACAGTGGACATGTCCCATTTTTTACACAATGATGCTTCGTGAAAACCATATACAGACACGGTTGTGCCATGCGAAGGTCTTTGTTCTATTTGCATCAAATTGGACGCTGAACCGATCTTGAATATCTTTGATAAAAAAATATATACATATATTAAAATATATATTTAAAAAATATTTTATTTTAAAAGTTTCATTAAAATATATATTAAGTTATTATATTTATTAAAATATATATTAAGAAAAAAAAAAAATATATATATATATATACGTTTATTTCAAGATTTATTCACATATTTATTTTAAAAAAAAAAAAAAAAAAAAAAAAAAAAAAAAAAAAAAAAAAAAAAAAAAAAAAAAAAAAAAAATATTAAGTATTATATTAAAAATATAAAAAAAAAAAATATATATATATATACGTTTATTTCAAGATTTATTCACATATTTATTTTAATGAAATTTTTAAAATAAAATATTTTAAAATAATAACATTATTTTAATATATATTTTAATAATATATATTAATAATATTATTTTAACATATATATTTTTACATGTGTATGTATTTATTTGTTTTGAAATTTAAACATGCATACATTTCTCTATTTTTTAATTAATTATTAAATATATTATATAATAAATTTACGATTTATTTAAGAATAATATGTACCTTCATAAATGTATTCACCGAATATCGTTGCCTTGAAGCAACGGTGAGACCGTCAGACAGACGACGAATATTCGTCAACGTATGACCATTGGATTCAATTAATTCATGTATTCTTTGCTGATTGCCCACAGCCTTTGCGTCATTGTATTCTGCAACGTGTTGCAGCATATCTTTTGACATGCCAACTCCATTATCGATAACTCGAACTTCACGTCTCCCCGCGTGAATTCTTATTGCGATTGCTGTCGCGTGTGCAATCAGAGAATTTGTTACCTGTAAGAGTTTGCTATCGTTTTATGTACATGTCATTATTTAATTTTTGATTGATCAAGATAAATCAAAATATGTACGCGTTAAAAAATATGGTATATTAAAAAAGAACGCAATACATATATATTTTTTGAGACGCCATAATTAATTAATTCGAGCTACTAAAATTGAAATTTTAAATAATAAATAAATAAATAAATAATAAAGAAATTTTTAAATAATTGAGTACGTTTACAAAGTCTAATATTTTTATAAATAAATAATAAAGAAATTTTTAAATAATTGAGTACGTTTACAAAGTCTAATATTTTTATTATCGTCAAAGCGTGTACTTATTATTAGCCATAACAAGGTGCAGATTATTTTCTCTCTCTAATAAAAATTTAGCGAAATCGCAGAGATTCTATATTAATGACGTACCAATTCCAAGATGCATTGCACGAAAGATGCATTCGACTCTGTCATTTCTGCATTTAATCTCACATTGTTCCGCATCGTTCTGCAAATTTTGCGACAGTCTGAACAACTGGTACAAATAGATTCGCGCCACATAGTTTTTTTCTTAAATGTCTCTATCGCACGTTGAATCAAAATCTAGCATAATCAGCTATTTTAAAATCTGTTAAAAACCCTCTTAAAAAAAAGAAATTAAGAAAAATATAAAAATAATTAAAAAAAACAAAAAAAATGAAGGAGATTAAAAAAATATAATATACATGCATGTGAATAATATATAAAAATTGACAATTTATATAAAGGTGTAGAAGAAGCATTCAAAAAATTCCCCAAAATTCCCTAAATTTATTGCGACGCGCGATTTTCAAAATAATTTACAGTTTATAACGATAAATGTTTAATGAGCGGGAAACAAATAAATAACAATCTCCCAGCGTCGAAGGTATTTATAAAAATCTCTTTATTCTTTTTTTTTTTTATTGCATCTACTAAAAGTTTCTGCACATTCGTATCTCTTTGAAAATGCTATATATAATCCTGGGAAAGAAGTATGGCTCTCTTTTAATATAACAAGTGCCAAGACCGTGGATAACTTAATATTAACATTCGAATAGCTTTATACATCGTATTATTCCGTCCCGTATTTTTAGGGACTCTCTCTAAGAGTATTTAATATAATTTATTTATAACATTCGGTCGCGACACAACTAGGAGAAACTTTAATCATAACGATTATCGCGCTAAAAGGATAATCTTGGTAGCTTTTATAACAAGAGACTTTCGTAAAAATCGCACTTTACGCTTTACATACTTTTCCTAGGGACGGGCGATCTTGAATCGATCTTTTGAGGAACCGATTGTTTTATATCCGATTCTCGATTTTTTAGATCGATCTTACATCTTCGATTAATCCAGGGAATCGATTCTTAAGATTAGAGATCGAAAAAATAAATAAAAGTATAAAAAATAAAAAATAGAAGCAAAAATAAAAATATAAAATTCATATTATGCCTTGATTTTTCGTATATGTTAAGTAAAGAAAACCGCAACAATGCATATAAAATATGCAACACTATATGCAATATATATATTATATGAATATTTATAAAAAATAAGCAATAAACATATATAACAAGTTATTGATGTTTTGTTTTCATACAAAAACGTGCTATTATTGGAAATAATGTTGTATTGTTATAAAAATATTTAATATTTTGTAAAATTTAATATTTTTCAAAAATATTTAATATTTTGTAAAATTTAATATTTTTCAAAAATATTTAATATTTTGTAAAATTAAATAAAGAGATTTTTGATAGATCGATTCTTTAACAGTCGATTTTTTGGCGAATTGATTTTTAAGTCTCCGATCCAGATCGATCCAAAAAATCGATTCTTTTGGAAAAATCGCCCATCCCTAACTTCTCCTCAACAATCCTCGTCAACGCAAAAATCGCTACCCTTTACGCTTTACATACTTCTCCCTCAACAATCCTCGTCAACGCAAAAATCGCTATCCTTTACGCTTTACATACTTCTCCCTCAACAATCCTCGTCAACGCAAAAATCGCTATCCTTTACGCTTTACATACTTCTCCTCAACAATCCTCGTCAACGTAATAAATCCCAGAAACGATCATTTGAAATTAGTATACTGTTAAAATTATGTATAAAGATACTACGCTGTTTCTCTTATCATTTTGTAGCGTTAAATTATTTTGGTACATGGAAACTTAACAAACACAGCGGATACAAAAATAGTTTAAATCATATTATATACATACACACATACAAATGCATGTATATACCTACGTACGCATACATTTCTAAATATAAGACACGTGGAAAATACAAAATACATTGCTCGTACTTCAATCTGTCAAAATTTTATGGTATTAATCCAGGTGACGTCAAATGACATCTTAATAACGTTTTAATAATGTCATTGTACGTCATTAAGACGTCTGGAGACGTCATCTTGCTACCTGGGAATATATCTTCGCATCATTTACATACAATGTAATATTTTCTCTTTGATAGAAATATTAATATAATTTATGCATAGTAAATTGTAAAATAGTTATGCATATATATTATATGTATATCTGATATACAATTGCAATACCCAGTGTTCTATGAAAAAAGAAGCGATAAACTTAACAAAAAAAATATGTGCAAAAAAAATAAAAAAAATATATGCATATGCCTCATTCTCGTTTAAATTTTCGCGTACAAAAGAAAAGAATTTTTAGGCGTTATCATCCGCTGTGGCTCGTAATCGCTAGTTTTCTTGTCGTGAAACTTAACAAATTTATTAAGAAAAAAATAATAAATGTTAATGTAAAAAATTATAAATTAAAAAAATATAAAAAATATAAGTTTTGAATAAATAATAATGTTAACGAAGGAAAATTATAATAATTTTAGAATCGTCACATCTTTATGTTTGTAATGTGTATGAATAATTAAAAAGAAACAGCATATGTGTATGAATAAAATTTGGCATACATGGAACACTGGTTGCACATAGCCCTTCTTTTTCTTTTTTTTTCATAAATATTCACTTGTCTTCAATGTCTTCAAAGTCATAAATGTACAATTTTTCGATAAGGATATTCTACAAACAAAAGCCAAATTCGCAATAAACGCTATTTTTATGGAAAAATATTAACATTAAATTAACAGCATACTCTTTTCATACTCTTAGCAACGTTTTTCCGACTTGGATTACATGTATAACAATTTTTTTTCTTATTGCGCGATTAAAAGTATTAAATATATTCGATATACCGCGAGCGAACATACCAGAATATACATTTAATAATTAAGAAATAATATATAAAATATATATATGTCTTCTTTTTTTTTTTGAAGAAGCGAGCTCTTGAAAGGAAAAAAAGTACAGTTTAGAATTACAGTCTAAAAATTAACTATACATAAAAAAAAAAAGCATATGTGAAAATATCGAATTGAGAAGCTCGCTACATAGTACATTGTATGAGTTTATTGTAAAATTATGGTAATAACAATCACATATCGAGTCATCTATCAACGAGATATAACACACATGTTAAAATGATGAGACATAAATAATTTAGCGGCATCACCAAGTATCTTGACGCTAATAGCGTTGAAAAATCATGTAACATTAAAAATATATATATATATATATATATATATATATATATATATATATATTTATATATCTGTATAAATTGACGAGTTATTCCTATAAATATTCTCTAAAATCTGCTGACAAATCAATCACTTAGAAACAAATCCGCGATTTATTCAACTTTAGGCACCAATGGTATGCAGACCCTGTCTTTGGTACATACGACCGATTCGATTTTGTTTATATCTGAACAAAGAAGACGCTCTATCACAGTCTTCTGTACTTGAATATAGTTTTTTCATAGTGATTTCATTGTATAGATACTTTGTCCTCCCATGTTTCTTTGTTCTTAGCACGCTTAATGCAAAGAAAGAGATAGAGAGAGAAATAGAGAGATAGAGGGGGGAAATTTGTATTATTACATTTCTTTTATAAGTGTGACACAGTCCTCCAAAGCATGCTCGTTAACAAAAACTCAGTCTTCTTCCTTCTTCTCGGGTTTCAAGTCTACCATTGCATGTACCTCCTCAGGACTGAGTCTGTAAATATCGCAAAAGAAAATAACACGATAATTTATATTGTACGGGGTGGAAAATAACCATTTGCTAGGGGTCCAGAGAAAATTGCAACGCGTATCGGGATTCCAATATTTTATTTAACATAAGCTTACGCTAGCCAGTATTAACTTTTTCAATCTCCTTCACAGTTCTTAATTTTTTCACAATTTTAACAAATTCCGAGATGAATTAATATTCATATTATTTAATATTTTTTCGAAGTATGCAAGCAAGTTACTCGAAAATATTTGTTGCCAACTTTTTCTTGAAGCTTGATAAGAGTTTGAGAAATCAATCTAAAATGTTTTGCCACGAGAAAGCGGAAGCATTGCATTTTTCTCTGGACCCCTAGCAAATGGTTATTTTCCACCCCGTATTTTCAATTTTATACATAATTTTTTCAAGTACATTTCTCAGCAAAAATATTGCAATTAAACTTGTCAATATAAAGTATTATATACAGGGTGTCTCGGACCGGTCGAATATTTCATAAACTATGACACTTTAGAAAGAAATGTTTCAGACAAAAGTTGTATGGCTTGAAGGGTGCCATCAGATAGTGACAATGATTTGACATGGGAGAGTTATTTAAAAGTCACGTAAAGATCACCGTCAATTTCTTAAATGGAACTCCCTATTTTTTATTGCATATTCGTGTAATTTATCTCGAGAGCTTTCCAAAACACTATAATAAAGTATTTCTTCATTGAGTACTTTTCGAGTTATGAGGCTTGAAATCATTTCTTCATTTTACATGAACCGTAAAATATCTTGTGAAATATTCATTTTTCGATTATCATACCTTAATAATTTTACGTACAAAATAATGAGAGGAATCAATTGGTGCAAAGAAAAAACATAGTTGTTTTTAAGAAAAAAATATGTAATTTGCAATTAACAATTACATATTTTTTTCTGGCCCCCCTTCAAGCCATACAACTTTTGTCTGAAACATTTCTTTCTAAAATGCATAGTTTATGAAATACTCGACCGGTCCGGGACCTTTGGGACACTCTGTATATCATGTGTAATTTGTATAAAATTTTATTAATTGTATTATGCGCACTAAACTTACCCTAGTAGACTTTGTAAGTCGCATACAAAGCGGTACACGTATCGTTTGCCAGCAGTTTTGTGAATAATGTTCTTGTCATAATAATAACGTAAGCCTCGGCTCAGCTTCTCGTAGTTCATCTTGGGTTTATTCTTGCGGACGCCCCAACGGCGTGCGACTTCGTCCGGATCGGTTAGTTTGAATTCCCAGCCATCGCCGGTCCACGAGATGAAACCCTGACACGATTTGTCAGTTAACAGTTCTAGTAAAAACTGCCAGAGCTGAATTGGGCCTGATCCGGTGAAACATGGTCCGCCTACATGCCATTTTATACATTTGATTAGTGTTGAATATTAAATTATCAAGTTGTGAAATGCAATTGTTAAAGTATTTAGCTAGAAAATCCACGAGATATTACTTTGTCTTTACTTTTCTAGGTTTTTAATTTAAGTTTCTATGTTTTAAATTGTGATTGTGATTTTTTACCTCAATAAATATTGCCAGTGGTGATCGATTTTAATTACTTCTTTTTTTTTCTAGGTTTATTAATAATTCATAAGATTCTGTGAACAGTGGAAGTGATGCATCGATTGAATCGCAAAGTTCACCTGCATAACTGGCGAGCATAGGGCTTTGCAGTAAGGGCTTTTGGTCCGCATTATTGGTGATGGATGTGGGATGATGGGGATTGGAGGAGTCCCGTGGTCCGAGTCCCGCGAGAAACGCGGGATGATGAGGCAAATGATCCCCGAGCCCGACACCCCACTGCTCACCGGCGACGCCGCCGCCTCCAGCACCGCTTCCACTTCCGGGAACCGTTTGGAACGACGTTGCATCGTACTGGCCATATCCGCCCTCGCTGTAGCTCTCGTGATAGCGTCCTGCAAGACAGTAAGTATGCCAATAATTTTCATCAAGTCAACAAGTCGACCAGTATTGTATCTGATAAATTTTATTGTTTTTTTTATTATTTTTATTGTTAATTTTATTATTTTTATTGTTAAAATCAGGGTTGGCATGTTTTAAACAATGTGTTTAAAACTGTTTGATTAAAACTTGTTTAAAGTGGACACTGTTTTAAACATTTTTGTTATTTAATATCCAAAAATAAATATTCTAAAATAATACCTATCTATCATTTTTATTTTATTATTTATATTTTTATATCTATATGTTACATAAATATAGATAAAAAACTAAAAACACTAAAACAAAAACTTTTAAACTGTTTTAAACTACTGTTTAGAATCGTTTCAAATATCGCAAATAAAATATATGATTATTTGGAAAAGAAATTGTAAAAAAAATCAAAATCGAACAAAATAGATGTGTATATTGCAAAAAAGTTTTTGTTTTAGTGTTTTTAGTTTTTTATCTATATTTATGTAACATATAGATATAAAGATATAAATAATAAAATAAAAATGATAAGATGGGTATTATTTTAGAATATTTATTTTTGGATATTAAATAACAATCAATACAATAAAGATTACTTAGAAGATATTGACTGATTTTACATCTTACATTTTAGCATTTTAAATTAATAGTACATAACTCATAGCAGGCCATTAGTTTTAAAAAAAAGTTCTTTTAAAAAGAAGAATTGAGATTTTTTATTTTTCTTTTATTTATAATTTATGTTGAGAGTTTAAGCATGAGGTTACTTAATAAGAATAGGAAAGGAATCAAAGTATTTTATATTAAATATTATTAACTAGAACTTTTTTTCTTCAAAAATAAATAACTCCAAAAATAAATATTCTGCTTAAATAATACGCATCTCATCATTTTTATTTTATTATTTATATTTTTAATAGCGTTGTCAATTTTGGCAACGTTATTTACAGTTTAACGCTAGTGAAAAATTTAAATATTTACACAGATCAAAGCTATTAAATGTTTTTTCCTTGTTTAAAACATGTTTTTTTTACTTCACTTAAAAACACAAATAAAACAAAAAACATTGTTCCAAACAAAAAAAACAATGTTTTTTGTTTAAAATAAAAAAAACAAGTTTTTTGCCAACCCTGGTTAAAATAATTCCGACTAGTTATTTACAAAATACAATTAATTCCATGTTAATGCAATCTTTAGAAAGAAATCTTTTCTTCGTTAATTTCAGTCAGGCTGACGAACCTCGAGGATAGTTTTTGAAGGGCTGATACTTGGGCTCGATGTGGATCCCGCTGGCGCCGTAAAAGTCCGGTGAACCGTCCAAATTGTACGGATGCGGCTGATGATCCTGCGATAAGCTGTGATACTCGGAGGCTTCGTCGTATCCGGAATAATGCGCCGGAGTCATGTAACTCTCCGTGGCGTTTGCACCGACTCTCAAGTCGCTCTCGTTGCTCGCGGTACCCCCGAGGTCGCCCCCGCTGCCCAGGCCACCACCTCCGCTCTGGAGATGCTCCGCTATGTGGTGATTACTGTAGTTCGCTGGAAATTTATTTTTTGTTCAATTAATCTTTTTTATAGAAAGATTACAGAACGTAACGCGCCGATTGGTTAAACTTTTGTAGCGCCGAAACTACATCTTCCTCAACATTTTGGTATTAAGATTTTCGTTTCCAAATGATCTCAGGAATCTATCATTAACGGTTGGCTCGCTAAGTCCGGGACACCCTATATTTTGTATCTATTCAACAAATAAGTATTTTATGTGAGAGCAAAGATTTTTAGTTGAAGCGATTAATTACGCCAAGAAAAGCTTAGGGAAAAAGTGAAATGCAAAATTTAAAAAATCTTTATCTTTCGAGAGTTTCTAAAAAAAATGATACATAACGGATTTAATGAAATATATCTGGAATAAATAAAGGAAACTTACATTCCGTTTTGAGCTGATTTAAATTCCGAAGGTGGATGTACGCACTGTTGGCATTGTTATTGTTATTATTGTTATTGTTACTGTTAGGAGTGCTAGAATGAGAGGTGGGCGGTTGGGTGCTATGGCTGTGAGGTGGTGGCGACGTTTCGTCTCTTTGACTTTCGTCTTGGCACACGGGGCTGCGAAGATGATTGTAACCACCTGCAAATTAAAAGGCAACAACAATTTAATAACGTCTTATTTATACTTATTTTTTGAAGGAGAAAAGAATTAAAAAGTATCATTCTTTTTTCTTACGTGATCTAAGTCAAAGAAATTTAATTTATTCACATAGGTAAAGGGAAAATTTCTTATTTTTCATATTATTGATCATATCGTGGATCAATCAATAATATCTCTATTGGAACTATTATTCAGATTTCTATTAAAATCAGATATATGATTGAGGCTTTTATTAAAGTTTTTTATATAATATAATTCAATGCACAAAATTATTATAATAAATTATTATAATTACGATTCTAATTTTCTCAATCAGATTGAAACTTTTGCACCTTAAACTATTGCACCTTAAAGGTGCAATAGTTCAGAAACCAGCGGCAAATTAAAATCACTAGACTTTCTCTAGATTCGGCGTCAATAAAATAAAGTTCAAAAGGTGCAATTTCATTGACGCTACTTTTTAGCGTCAATGAAAACGCCGCTTAAAGGTGCGGCCTCATTGACGCTAAAAAGTAGCGTCAACCATTGGTTGAACAAAGAGGTAAGTATAGTTGCTTCATTGTTCAACCAATGGTTGACGCTACTTTTTAGCGTCAATGAGGCCGCATCTTAAAGGTGCAATTTCATTGACGCTAAAAAGTAGCGTCAACCATTGGTTGAACAAAGAAGTAACTAGTTGCTTCATTGTTTAACCAATGATTGACGCTAAAAAATAGCGTCAACCATTGGTTGAACAAACAAGCAACTAGTTACTTCTTTGTTCAACCAATGGTTGACGCTACTTTTCAGCGTCAATGAAATTGCACCTATAAGGAAGAAAGGACGACGCGCGACAACAACTCCGCCGGGAAGAACAGCTGACAGCTGTGGGAGGCGCGCATCTCGACGATTGGTCCAAACCAACTCCGCCTATCCTCGACTTCCGTTCCACGATCGCGGGAGAGGACCCGGGCCGCGCGGCGAGAAGCTGCGCGGCGTTTCATTGTTGTCGGCGCGATAAGCGAGCGGCGCTCGAATGGATCGGGGCGGGAAGGGGGGCCTCGACGGGGAGATCGATGCTAGAGATGCGAGGTAATATTCGCCAAATATTGTTGCATTGGTATCGAAAGTTTTTGGAAAATAATAAATACAGGGTGTCCCAAAAAACTCATAATGGATCACAGAAAGGATTCCTAGGATCATCCGAAGACGATTTTTCCTCAAATGTCGGGGCTAATTACTAATAATTTTCGAATTATAAGTAATTGAAAATAAGGGGAAATGTATTGCAGAAATCAAATATTAACGAAACCACATTCTTCGATTAATTTTAAATAGAGTTTACTTTAGTTGAGTTTTAATTTAAGGCTTAATCGCAAAGATATATGATGACAAAAATCGTCTCCGAATGATCCCAGGAATCTGTCTTTGAAGATTCATTATGAGTTTTGAGACACCCTGTGTAAATCTGGTCGACAAAATCTCGTTTTTTTTTATTGTTTTCTCTCGATTTTATCGACATTTTTTTTTTATACAATTGTTTGAAATAATAGTTAGTATAATCTTTAATAATTTAAGATAATTATATTACTATTTATGTCATTCGATTATTTTCCAAAACACCAAATATAATGTATATATTTATTATTTTCTCGAAAAGACATTTGCTAGCATTGATATCAAAATGCTGTCACAGCTCGCACACATTATCAAAAAACTGCGTATCTGCTGTACCCAGAATTTTATGTAAGCTAAACAATCGTGTAAAATTTCAAATCGGTTTTGTTTAGTGCATTAATTGTGTCTAAATTTATTAATATAAATGTTTTTATTTATTAAAAATTAAAATAAAAAATCGGTTCTTTATTAAATAAATTTCATTTAAATAAAAATTAACTATTAATTTGCATAATATAATGTTTTTTTCTCACTTAATTTACAAATATATATTTGTTTACTTCTTTTTAATAATCTTGACAATTTTAATTTTGATAACTAATTAAAAAAAATCAAATATTGAGATAATATCAAGTTAGTCTTGGTATCTCCTGTAATTCTAATATAAATATAAATATAAATATAAATAAGAGAATTTTTTTAGATAACCATATGCATCATTAAAAAAAAATCTAAATCATATCAATGGATAAGGAAAACTGAACGCGATGCAACATCGCGTTCAGTTTTCCTTATCCATTGATATGATTTAGATTTTTTTTTAATGATGCATATAGTTATCTAAAAAAATTCTCTTAAATAGAAGCAGTGAAAATCATTGATTAAAGCAATGACTAACCAGTGAATCACTCATTTACATTGTTTTTTCGTTTTGTTTCTAATCTCATGGCAGCATGATTTCACTGAAAAATCAGTTGTTACTGATTTTTATCAGTGAGGCTTTACTGTTACAGTGTCATACTTATGAGTGAAACTATTGTTATTAATGATTCTGTACTGAATTTAAAAAAGCTGAATCGATAAATTATTGCGAGTTTCATTAACCTTATCACGTATTAAATCACTAGCTTGCTGCATAATTTGAAGACTCGAGCTTTTTTCTTAACGATTCTTTAAAATTTTTTTCAATACTTGCACAGTTTCCAAATATTTTAATTATTTAAAGTTTCCAAATATTTTAATTATTTAATTATTTAATAAATAAAATATTTATATATATTATAAATATTTTATTTATTTAAATAAACGAGTGTCTAGAAAAGTGTCATTTTTTTGAAAATAAATGATTCGAGATTTCATCTCGTCGTAATTTGCGCAGAAATGAATGAAAATAATATTTCATTCCACGTAATAAAGCATTAATTATATAATACAGTTGTAAAAAAATAATTTCTTATGAATAAATCTTATGTAAAATTCGTTTATAGAAGAAAAAAACAATAAAGTTTTGATAAATATGTATACTTTTTAATTTACATAATTTCGGGTTGCTTTTTAATTAGTGTGCTCGAGATCATCAGTGTGTAATTTATTTCGAATAGTTTAAAGATTCGAGTTTTTATCGAGATAAGAAAGATTTGATATTAATAATCAGATGAAAGGAGGATATTTTTTGGAGATCCTAATCATCAAAAGTCGATGGAGTTCAATCTATATCATATTTCAAGGCTCATAAAACTTACATTTTACATTAATTATTCAATTATTAACGCCTTCCTGACAAGTCGTAATAAGAAGACAGAAACATAAAATTATGGAATAATGAATTTAAATGTAAATTTACCCGAAATAATCGCTCTTCGAATGAATATTCGTTATTACAGATTTTTTAAAGAATATATTTGATTACGAATCAACACGATAATTATATGCAAATAAATTCCCCACAAAAAATTAAGAGCTTATCTCTGTTTAATCAGAATACATGAGAACCAGCAGGAGAAGAATCCGTTCACCGATAAAGCACGAGAGGAGAAAAAAATCGAGAGGAGCGAGGAGAAAAAAAAATGCGAATCAATTGAAATCGACTTTTAATTGAAAATCTATATGCGATCTCATTCATCCGCCGCCAGTATATTAAATTTATGACGTTGCTGAAATTCCTTATTATAAAGCAGCGTTGCAGTCGCAAGGGGGAGGGAGGCGAGCCATTAATTCGAGGCTAAAGTTTGTAGAGGGTCAACGAGAGGCAGGTGATATCGAGTATCTGTTAAGGTAAAACCAGGTGGCTTGCTAAGGATCATTATCTCTAGGTCGTGCTCTCTCTCTTTCTCTCCTTCTTTCTCTTTTAATCGCGCTCCAAACTATTTAATCGGACGATTAGCGTATTCGCTGGAGTTAATTTTTCGTTTAATAATACGCAACACGAGCGACTTTGACGAATTACCATAATCCAGCGATCTTTATTATGATGAAACGACAGCATTATGTGACACGCCACCACCCCACATTCCCACACTTGCGTTTTAATAACGAAGGAAAAAAAAACAGGTGGTCTCCCCGCGCACAAGTAGCGGTCAGGTATCCTCAGTTTCAATTATGTCTTTAATTGGACATAATTATAGAACGCAGAGAATCGGTATATTGAAGATCAGGTTCCAACGCGGCTATTTTTTTTATCTATTTGTTATTTATTATTATTCCAACTGAATTTATCTGTGTTATTTAAAAAAATAGTATGGATAAAATTCATTTGGAATTAAAAATAAATAGTCAAGAAGAATAAATAATAAAAAAATAAATAATAAAGATAATAAATAATAAAAAATAATAAAAAGAGAAATAATAAAGATAATAATCTAACCATCTTAAAATCTTTATTTAAGAAGTACCGCATATTTTGTAAAAACTATTGGTATCGTACAAAATTATGAAAATTAGAAAATTGAGAGTCAATATAAGGGAATGATTTTAATCATATCGTTTTATTTCAATATTCATTAATAATATTTTTCATGCCACGCGAATAAAGATTTCTTCAAAATACAGTACCGGTCAAATATATCACATCCTTCTTAAGAAATATAGAAGACAAATGATTAAGTTTTTTTATTTTTTTTCTCTAGCTATTTCGCTCAAGTATTTTTCATAAAATATGAAAAATATGAAATATATTATCCGTTATTTAATTTCTAAAATTTGTAAAATATTATAATTATTATAATATCTGTTTTAAAAATATATGTTCGCCGATATTTTTAATATATTTAATAATTTTATATAGATTTTAATTTTTAATATAATTGCGTTAATTATAAATAATTTCAACAATTGTGGCAATATTTGCAAGTGTACTGGAATTAAATACTTATAATTACTAAAAAAATATTGTTGTCAAGAATACGTGCAGCAAAATTTGAAAGCAAAGGGAGGCTTTTTTGAAGACTGAAAAATTTAATATTTATAATAATAATTTTTCATGTTTGCGATATTAAAGCATAAAATAATAATACAAGATGTAAAATAATAAAATATAATTGGATAATATACAGGGTGTCCCAAAACTCATAATCAATCTTTCAAAGGCAGATTTTTGGGATCATTTGGAGATGATTTTTCCTTGGCGAAAATATCCATGAAGGCCATCAGTTTTTGCGTATTCCCGATTTTTGTCATCATATATCTTTGCAATTAAGCCTTAAATTAAAACTCAACTAAAGTAAACTCTATTTAAAATTAATCGAAGAATGTGGTTTTGTCAATATTTTATTTCTACAAAGCTTAGTTTACGAAAAATCTCTTATTTCCAATCACTTATAATTCGAAAATTATTAGTGGCTCGACATTTTCGTTGAGGAAAAATCGTCTTCAGATGATCCCAGGGATCCGTCTTTGAAAGATTGATTATCGAAGAGTTTCGGGACACCCTGTATATATATATTTTTAATAATATATTTTTATATTTTTTGTTCATTAAAGTAACGATATTTCCTAGTTTCTAAATAAATAACACAATATCTTTGACCGATAACGTAATATACTTGATACTTTGACCCCAGCATTCAATCGCCCGTCCAATAGATAGGAATAATTCGGTGATTGTTACATCAGAACGAGAGGAATAATCCTTCTCGTAGGAATAATTATTTCGCGAGGGCCTCTCTCGCGCGCTTTCCCATACTCCCATGTCCATGTGGCGTCGTTAATAGGGCCGTAGGGACAGAGACCGTGCATATTCCGAGTACACCTGCGAGGCTCGCGTGTAGTAGCTGCACCTCGCACCCCGTGTTTCATGGACGGTGAGCGTGGGAGTGCAGCTTGGAGCCGGCCCTCACGCTGCACAGACAGACGCGTGGCTCTCCTTCTCTTCTTCGTCGAGAAGCCAGTCGTTTTAAGGTGCAATTTCATTGACGCTAAAAAGTAGCGTCAACCATTGGTTAAACAATGAAGCAACTACTTACTTCTTTGTTCAACCAATGGTTGACGCTACTTTTTAGCGTCAATGAAATTGCACCCTTAGGCTTTCAGGCATTATCGCGACCAGTGTTTGCTGTAGATAATTTCAAAATTATCTAGATAAAGATAAAGACAAAAATCTGTAAATTTATCTTACATGAGATAAAGATGAATTTGCTTTTACTTAATCTAGATGAATGATGAGATAATTATTGCGATAATCTAGATATTTTTGTTTATTTTAGAAGACTATAAATATTTGTAAAAAATGTGACGCAGATTATAAATGGGATATTAAAATCATAAACACATATTCTTTCTCTTTTCCTAAAGAATATTTAATATTATAAAGAAATAATAGCAAAAAGATATATAAATGATATGATAAATATTTATTTATTAATTTATATTTATAATATATTTGTAATATATTTATAATATATTAATAATAATAATATAAAAAATATATTTTAGATATTTTAGATAGATTTTTAGAAGCTTGCCTGGAAAACTTTTTTGCACAATGAAAACGTCATCTTAGACAATTTTTAAATAAGATGACATATATTTTTCATCTAAGATAAAGATAAAGATACTTTGTATTTTTTCATCTAGTTAAAGATGATGCATTTCTTTATCTAGATACCAGCAAACACTGATCGTGACTAACATAGCCCTAAAAAGACGACTGTTACTCTTTTCGTGCGACCTGGACTGAAGACGCGTCGCTGGAGAGACTTTAGTATTGCCCAACGTTTGATTAATAATTTTTTTTTTCTAGGAAAGTAATTATAATTGCAACTATAAGTATCTGCCATCGCACGTGCATGTCGAAATTAACATTTATATCCGTTTTTGCGCTGAATTCATTACATGTTCCCTTTTTGTGAGATGATAATTTTTAGTAAATGAAAAAATAAAATTTAGTAAATTTATTTAATTAAGTTTCATATTTAAAATATTTAAAATTTATAAATTTAGATATATAAAAAATAAGGATATATATATATCTTTTGTTGGATGTGTTGAATAATAATTTTCTTATATTATATATATAGATATATATATATATATATATATATATATATATATATATATAATATAAGAAAATTATTATTCAACACATCCAACAAAAGCCCACTCCAGAAATAAATAAAATCTCGAAAAGAGAAACGTTTTTCTTCTCAAAATATGTCCTCCAGTTCCCGTTTCAACGTCGCATGCTGCGAATGTGTCCGTTAATTAAATCCCTCGACAGACGGGGAAAATTTTCAGTAGCCACGAGGCCCTCGAGGGGCATCTCGGAAGGGGGCGGGGGGCGATGGGGAAGCGCGCGAGGAAGGGAAGCGCGGTATATCGGGCGGGCAAAAGTAACAGCAGCCGCGTATCAGCTGTGAAACAGGTGCCGAGGACTGGCGGAGAACCGCCGTTTAGGCATCGGTAACGGTGAGAGCGACGAAGGCGGCCGGTAGCAGGAGCAGCGACGACGGCAGCCTCGTCGTGGCACGTGCCAAATCGAATGAAACGCCCGGACGGCACAGCTGCTGCTGTCTGCTGAGGCAGGGTAGCCGAGAGGAAGACGGAAAAAGGGGAGAAGGGGAGAAGGAGAGAAGGAGAGAAGGAGAGAGAGAGAAACCGACGTGGTGTCGGGCCTCTTGAAAATTAAAACCTGCCTCACGAATGTTCCCGACTCGTCGTCGGAAGGTCGTTATCTTTGACTGGAGAACCCAGTGGACTCTGCGGCCCGCATCAGGATCTACGAAATCGTCGTCCAGTTTATCTTTCTTTTTCTAATGAAATGAACTGAAAAATTGTAAGAAAAAGTTGAACTGAAAAAGATTTTATCTAATGGAATGAACTGAAAAATTGTAAAAGTGAGAGCTAACGTTGTTCATTACAGTTGTATTATAGTTATATAACAGTTATATAACTATAAGTGAAAAAAAAATTTTTGCTTTAATTAATAAAGCATATTAATCGCAATAATTTAGAAAAATCAATTTATCAAAAAATTCTTTTTCGATTCTAATTAATATACGAAATTTTTAAAAGGATATTTTGAAGGTATAAATGTTTTTAAATTTTATATTAATGGTTTAATAAGAAGATTACAAAATAGGGCGGAATTAAAAATATAGATTTATCTTTTAACATTTTTTTAATAAAAAATTTATTTGCTATGTCGATTTCTAATTCATCGCAGATTTTATTTGGATCAAGCTTAAATTAGAAAATATTCCCAAAACGAATATCGATAAAAAGATTTTTTATTTAGTCTAACACATTCTTTAGTAGAAAAGACCAATTTTTGTGTGGATTTTATCTAGAAAATATGAGGAAAGTTCCCTTTTCGTCGTTATCTTTTGACTTTTCAAAAATCAAAGACTTTTTTTTTGGAACTTGGCGATAGAAATGATAAAATACTATCTTACTGCGCGTGAAAAAAAATTTGTTTATGTCAAGCTCGATTTTATTCATTATTCCGATTTGTGCGAGTAATAATGTATGAGCGATGACAAGTTAAACGATGACACACGAAAAATTCAACGGGGAGACACGTATCCTACTTAACATATGAACTTGATAACGTGTCATATTAAAATCAGAAAAGGAGCGGAATGCATTTTCGAGGGAAGAAGGATGTATGATTTTAAAATTTGATATGTAATCTAATATAAAGAGACTTTTATCGCGCCCCTTCCTTATCGTTTCACCTGGTATTGATAATTTTGTCCCCTTCTGTAAAGAAAAAAAAAATAAAAATAAAATAAAATAAAATAAAATAAAAATATAAAATCTCCCCATCGAAGACCACTTAATCGAGCCCACAATCATTCTATCGAGATGAAAGCGGCGACTCTGTTCGCCTACAATTTATCTATAGCGTAAGAGTGTAAAAAGATCGCGGTGAAACGACGCTACTCTTTCCCTCGCCATTCCGGGTTTTATACCTGCCGCGGTCGTGAATCGCTCCTTTTACTCGATGCACGCACGCACGCACGCACACACGCACCTACGCACATGCACGTAGAGTACACGGGGAGACGTGCGATGAGCGCGGCTCGTAAAAAAGTCGTCCACGACGACGACGAAATCGCGCATTGTTCGTTAGACCGGTGACCTGCGAACTCTCCCACACTCTACCTATCCCATGAACGCGTCTGGGTGTAATGTATGTACACGTGAAACGCGTGTTGCACGCCAGGATCTGCATAGGAGCTCACGCGCATTGCCTACGAAGAGAATCGTTTTCAGATTTATTAATCAGCGTGGAATATTTTTTTTTTTTTTAGGGAAGATTGAACCTCTACATATGAATGAATTTTGAGTAAATTTTGACAAATACTTTGTACGGGGTTTGGGAAGAAAAATCCTGGTTTTAGGAAAGATTAAACTTTTAAATATAATTAAACTTTTAAATATAATTAAACTTTTAAATATGAATGAATTTTGAATAAATTTTGACAAATACTTTGTACGGTTTTTGGGGGGAAAAAGCCTGGTTTTAGAAAAAAATTTGCGTAAAGAAAAAAATTATTTTCTTCATATTATCGTTAGTAGAAGCTTACGCGTGTTGCCTACGAAGAGAATCGTTTTCAGATTTATTAATCAGCGTGGAATATTTTTTTTTTTTTTAGGGAAGATTGAACCTCTAAATATGAATGAATTTTGAGTAAATTTTGACAAATACTTTGTACGGGGTTTGGGAAGAAAAATCCTGGTTTTAGGAAAGATTAAACTTTTAAATATAATTAAAGTTTTAAATATAATTAAACTTTTAAATATAATTAAACTTTTAAATATGAATGAATTTTGAATAAATTTTGACAAATACTTTGTACGGTTTTTGGGGGGAAAAAGCCTGGTTTTAGAAAAAAATTTGCGTAAAGAAAAAAATTATTTTCTTCATATTATCGTTAGTAGAAGCTTACGCGTGTTGCCTACGAAGAGAATCGTTTTCAGATTTATTAATCAGCGTGGAATATTTTTTTTTTTTTTAGGGAAGATTGAACCTCTAAGTATGAATGAATTTTGAGTAAATTTTGACAAATACTTTGTACGGGGTTTGGGAAGAAAAATCCTGGTTTTAGGAAAGATTAAACTTTTAAATATAATTAAACTTTTAAATATAATTAAACTTTTAAATATAATTAAACTTTTAAATATGAATGAATTTTGAATAAATTTTGACAAATACTTTGTACGGTTTTTGGGGGGAAAAAGCCTGGTTTTAGAAAAAAATTTGCGTAAAGAAAAAAATTATTTTCTTCATATTATCGTTAGTAGAAGCTTACGCGTGTTGCCTACGAAGAGAATCGTTTTCAGATTTATTAATCAGCATGGAATATTTTTTTTTTAGTGAAGATTGAACCTCTAAGTATGAATGAATTTTGAGTAAATTTTGACAAATACTTTGTACAGGGTTTAGGAAGAAAAATTCTGGTTTTAGGAGAGATTAAACTTTTAAATATAATTAAACTTTTAAATATGAATGAATTTTGAATAAATTTTGACAAATACTTTGTACGGATTTTAAGAAGAAAAAGCCTGATTTTAGAAAAAAATTTGCATAAAGAAAAAAATTATTTTCTTCATATCATCGTTAGTAGAAGCTTACGCGTGTTGCCTACGAAGAGAATCATTTTCAGACTTATTAATCAGCATGGAATATTTTTTTTTTAGCGAAGATTGAACCTCTAAATATGAATAAATTTTGTATAAATTTTGACAAATACTTTGTACGGGTTTAGGAAGAAAATCTGTTTTAGAAAAGATTAAACTTTTAAATATAATTAAACCTTTAAATATGAATGAATTTTGAATAAATTTTGACAAATACTTTGTACGGTTTTAGAAGAAAAACTATTTTAGAAAAAAATTTTGTTTTAGGAAAAAATTATTTTTCTATTTTAGGAAAGATTAAACTTTTAAATATGAATGAATTTTGACAAATAGTTCGTACGGTTTTTGAGGAGAAAAAGCCTGGTTTTAGAAAAAAAATTGCATAAAGAAAAAAATTATTTTCTTCATATCATCGTCAATAGAAGCTCACGCGTGTTGCCTACGAAGAGAATCGTTTTCAGATTTATTAATCTTCATAGAATATTAGGAAAGATTAAACTTTTAAATATGAATGAATTTTGAATAAATTTTGACAAATACTTTGCACGGATTTTAGGAAGAAAAATCCTAGTTTTAGAAAAAAAATTTGCGTAAAGAAAAGAACAATTTTCTTCGTATCGTTCATATGTATTTAATGATCTAGAAATCATATTATGATGACGGATGTTTGAATGTATTTAGATGCAAAATAATGCAAAATTATGCGTACATCGATTTCTGCACTGAAAAGAAGGATTAATTATAATTGCATGGAAAAAAATTATAACCGAGATTCCTATTCTATAGAGTTATTAATACTATAGTATTGATAACAAGTATGTATAATAATAATAATCTTAAATACAATTGTCGCAAAAAAATGTCTATTATGATTCACAACTATTTTTCCTCTTAATGTGAATGTGGCATGATAGAGTTGGAAAAATTCCACATTTTCTTAAATAAAATCTAATGATAAAAATCAGTATTTTCTGGAAAAAACCAGTAAAAATTGATCTTTTTCTAATAATGTTATAATAGAAAATCTTTTTATCTTTTTATCCGTCAATTGAGAGTTTCTGATTGAAGATTTATTCAAAATAAAATTCGTAATAGATTAGGAAATAAATTAATAAATTTTTATTAAAAGAATAAAAAATAAATGCGCGAATCAGATCTGTATGATAAAAAATTTTTAATTCTGTTATTATTGTACACAATTTTTTTTATTAAATTAAAAATTAATATAAAATTTAGAAACATTTATATCTCGAAATTTTAAAAAAATTTCACAGGTTAATTTGAATTTAAAAAATAACTTTATTATTATATTAATTTTATATGTTAAAATATATTTTCGCATAAAGCTATATAAATATATTTTAGTGTTATATATAGAGTTAGTGTTAAAAATAGAGTCCAGACTAGTAAACACCGGAATTTATCAAGATTTTTTCAACTCACAATCAGTAGAAACTTTTCCACTCAATTCTGCCACTTTTGGATTTTGATATGGATATAATTCAATCTTGATATTAATCTGTTTCGTAATGTAAATGAATAATAATAATATACACTTTATTCATACTTCTTTTTTACATCTTTATAAATATCATGGAATGTAAGATGTGAAATTATTTTTTAAACCCTGCGAACACGATCAAAATAAAAACAGATTTTAAAATACATGAATTTAACTCGTACAAAATTCGATATCATTTTTAATAATTAATATATAATTAAAATATATAATCAATTATAAATAATTATAAATAATTAAAATCTCGTTGCTTTATTTAAGTAACTATAAATTTGCAAAATAATTTGCGTTGCATATTGCATATAGAATTCATAGATTTGCGTGTAACTTAAAAAAAAACCCCTTAAACGAATAATTTAAGATCTCTTTGCTGGTCAGACGGATAGATCGGAATCTGCGAATTCAACAAAACGATAAACGGGATTCGGTTAATGTAACGTTACGAGCCACGATATCAAGATATCTTCATTTGGCTCTCGTACAACAACATTTATTCAGCTTTTATCTAAGTCGGTTGCAATTCCGAAGCATCCGAAGCGTGTAAAACTGAACTCCCAAGCGTGTGCCAGCCGCCGAGACCTTGCGCGATACGCTTTATTGCCGGCTTAACAAGGGCCACACCTTGATGGCGAGGTACGAGGGACGTATCGCGAACAAAAGATGCTCGCGTTAAAAATAATACTATAGTTACGGGCCATTATGCAGATAGTCGAATGTTATAATTGTGATGTATCTGCCCTTCGTGGAGCGAATCGTCCAATCGCGCGACGAAAACGAGATCGATTTTACGAAATCGCTTCCGAGAGACTCGAGGAGCGTTTAATTTGTTAAATAGAAATAAGATTTAAAGTATCTCTCTCTTAGAAATGCGAATTAAGATTACAGAATTTTTTCTGAAAAATACAGAAATTAAGAGATTACTTTGCTCCGTTTCGAAAAAAATACAGAACGCCTTGAATCACGGTTCTCACGATTAACTTTGATTAATATTTTACAAGCTAGATGAAAAAATTATTATTCCCTCTGTTGTAAAAATTCTCGACGTTACTGCTCAGATATAGTAAGTTTTAAAAAAATATTATTCTGTTATATCGGTAATAAATTCCAAACTGACATATGACCTGCGCGGCCTTGAATTAATGTTTAATCCATTAGATTGCCCTCCTTTCACGAATTTATAAATATGTTGCCGTAAAAATTATATTAAATGTTACAATATTCTCGTCAATTTCTCAACTTTATTATAATTGTCATTTAGCGACAGTAAGAAATTATCCAACGTTTCTTGTCTAACGATGATTATTGCAATTTATAGACAAGAAAATCAAAATTAAAACTTGTCAAGATTCTTAATTATATTAAAAGCAAAATATTCTCGACGTTACTGCTCAGATATAATTAATAGTATTAATAAATAAATTGCACGCACAAAATGGAATTTTAAAAAATTGCAAACGTGTATCAAAATTTATTCTACCATTAATGGCAGGAAGAAATTATGCAACGTTTCTGGTCTAAAGATGATTATTGCAATTTATAGACAAGAAAATCAAAATTAAAACTTGTCAAGATTCTTAATTATATTAAAAGTATAAGCAAAATATTCTCGACGTTACTGCTCAGATATAATTAATAGTATTAATAAATAAATTGCACGCACAAAATGAAATTTTAAAAAATTGCAAACGTGTATCAAAATTTATTCTACCATTAATGGCAGGAAGAAATTATCCAACGTTTCTGGTCTAAAGATGATTATTGCAATTTATAGACAAGAAAATCAAAATTAAAACTTGTCAAGATTCTTAATTATATTAAAAGTATAAGCAAAATATTGTCGACGTTACTGCTCAGAAATAATTAATAGTATTAATAAATAAATTGCACGCACAAAATGGAATTTAAAAAAATTGCAAACGTGTATCAAAATTTATTCTATCGTGCAATGCTTTATTATAATATATATTCATTATTATATATATATATATATATATATATATATATATATATATATTGAATGTATATTCTAATTGATTAGAATAAAAAAATTCTTGACTGTATCTTGTGATTCATATTAAAAAAAAATCCTATCTGAATTATCATATAATTGTAATAAATAATTCCGCATATATACGGGATCTGACTCTTGACCTGTCATACGATAAAGTCAATCGTTCGATATCGGCAGAATTAGAAACTATAATATTGTTTGAACAATCAATATATTTATTTGGTACTATGTGCAATAAAAACTTCTGGCACACTTTTGCGTAAAATATCGAGACTCACATTTCATGATTGAATTTTACTTGGATTTTACTTGAGTCGGAAAATTTAAATAGGAATAGTTAAAGATTTTTTAATATTTAAAATATGATTACGTGTTTGAAAATTAATTTCTACGAGAAGAAGGAATGGAAATATCCTTATGCAAAGTCATTTTTCTCTTAATCCTTGTCTTCTATTTCAGATCGCCATTGATTTTCTCGATTAATATCATTTCTTTTTATGCTATAAATATTTTTTTATTGCTATAAATATTTTATACATCGATTAAAAAGCGAAATGGATGATATTTCGTTCTTTTTGCGGTGTTCCTGCCAGACTTTCGCCCCAAATTTAGAATAGAAATTGAAGATCTCCGAAGTCACGTGTACGTTTTTCTATCTTAATCATTCCGAAGCATTAATGCCTTAATCATCGAGATTCTTTACCGCGACTCGGGATTTTACTTGGATGGGAAAATTTAAATAGGAATAGTTAAAGATTTTTTAATATTTAAAATATGATTACGTGTTTGAAAATTAATTTCTATGAGACGAAGAAATGGAAATATCCTTATGCAAAGTCATTTTTCTCTTAATCCTTGTCTTCTATTTCAGATCGCCATTGATTTTCTCGATTAATATCATTTTTTTTTATTGCTATAAATATTTTATACATCGATTAAAAAGCGAAATGGATGATATTTCGTTCTTTTTGCGGTGATCCTGCCAGATTCTCGTCCCAAATTTAGAATAGAAATTGAAGATCTTAGAGGTCACGTGTACGTAGACTTCTATCTTAATCGTTCCGAGGCATTAATGCCTTAACCGTCGAGATTCTTTACCGCGATACGCGACTCGGAATTTTACTTGGGTCGGAAAAATTAAAATAGGAATAGTTAAAGATTTTTTAATATTTAAAATATGATTACGTGTTTGAAAATTAATTTCTACGAGAAGAAGAAATGGAAATATCCTTATGCAAAGTCATTTTTCTCTTAATCCTTGTCTTCTATTTTAGATCGCCATTGCTCTTCTCGATTAATATCATTTCTTTTTATTGCTATAAATATTTTATACATCGATTAAAAAGCGAAATGGATGATATTTCGTTCTTTTTGCGGTGATCCTGCCAGACTATCGCCCCAAATTTAGAATAGAAATTGAAGGTCTCAGAAGTTACGTGTACGTAGACTTCTATCTTAATCATTCCGATGCATTAATGCCTTAACCGTGGAGATTCTTTACCGCGATACGCGACTCGGAATTTTATTTGGGTCGGAAAATTTAAATACGAATAGTTAAAGATAAATAGGAATAGTTAAAGATTTTTTAATATTTAAAATATGATTACGTGCTTGAAAATTAATTTCTACGAGAAGAAGGAATGGAAATATCCTTATGCAAAGTCATTTTTCTCTTAATCCTTGTCTTCTATTTCAGATCGCCAACGCTCTTCTCGATTAATATCATTTCTTTCTACTGCTAATAAATATTTTATACATCGATTAAAAAGCGAAATGGATGATATTTCTTTGATAATCGTTCTTTTTGCGGTGATCCTGCCAGACTTTGGCCCCAAATTTAGAATAGAAATTGAAGGTCTCAGAAGCCACGTGTGCGTAGACTTCTATCTTAATCATTCCAAGGCATTAATGCCTTAACCGTCGAGATTCTTTACCGCGATACGCGACTCGGGATTGGAGAGCCTTGGATGGACGGGTACCTGGCGTGTGGGTGGTCGCGTCCAGCGAGACCGGCGGCACCACGCTGGTGTTGCTGCGCGTGATCGCGTGCTGATGCGAATGTTGATGATGCGGATGATGGCTGGTGAGAGGCTCCGCCTCCTGGTACGCGGGATAATCGGCGTAGAACGGTTCGTGGCCTGTCATCAGCGTGTCCAGCATCTGGAGCACCATTTCCGAAGATGCGACCGCGTTGCTGCCGTTGCTGCTGTTGCTGCTGCTGTTGCTGCTGATATTGGCCGCGTACGCGTCGACTATTATCACCGGCGCCTGCCCCGAAGGCCGCGACGTCCCGACGCTCACGACGCCCGCCGTGACGTCGTCTTCGATTGTCCGACGACGACGACAACGTTGGTCACTCCTGGAAGACGATGCGAAGGGAGTTTGGCATGACCTGATCAGCAACCGCCGCAATCAGGACGACTAGATCCTCCTGGTCGAACATCCAGGATCGCCTGTCCCGCGAGATCCTCGCGGGCGGCGTAGATTGTCTCCGAAGTGGCGTCGATGAGAGTTTTGGGTAAAGCGATCGATGATCCTTCCCGAGGGAAAAAGGTTCTCGAGTTTCTCGGCCGGGATATTTTGCACCTATCAGCCGCGCAACAGGTGTCCCACCTCGCCGCTGGTCGATCCTCCTCGGTTTTCGTTGACTCAGCTGTTCCGCTAGCCCTCAGGTATCTTTTTGGTACCCTTGTTCAAATCCCATATCCCAAAGGAAAGTGGAGATTCGAGTTTGATCCTCGAGATATTTATATCAATCGACTTTTTATTTGCTATACTCGCTCTTATCACGACCAGGATTGAAATTAACTTCTCCAATCATTCACTTTCCATTTCAATCTCGCGTTACATGTAAACAAGATCGAATTGGATCCTCCAATATCGCTCCCTAGTTACTCACTGCATCCCGCGATGGAATTAAACCTCTCCCAACCCTCGATTACGCTCACAGTCGCGCCTGGAGTCTCGCAAAGTCGGGCCAACTAAATTTCCCGGAGGTGCATCAACCTGCCGAACCCTATCATCGCTTTTGGCGACAATCCGCCAACCCACCAACCCGTCACCAGTCTCGATCACGGCTGTCCACCGCTGTATACGTCACTGGGGAACGAACGAACAGCCGGAGATAGGCACACAAGACACGGAGACCGAAACTTGGAGCTCGAAGACCACGTACCGGGTACGACTGAAGCACCGCACTGGAGGTTACTCTCGCGTGCGCTCGCTCCTCACGACACTCTCCTCCACTTGACGCGGGCGCGCGTGTCACTGCGACGAAGAGCCGTGCCGTTTCCGCTCTTCGGTCTCCGATCTCCTCGCTCGCGCGCGTCCGCCTCCTCCCCTTTCATCCTCCATCGCGTTTCCCTCCCTCTCCGCGAGCGGGATGTCACGACTATTCCCCCGGTCGCATTGGTGCCATGCGATGGAGGTGGAAGATGGGAGTTCACGAGCACCCCGGGTGGGGGGCTGCCGTGGAGGGGATGAGATAGGAAACGCAGCCGCCAGCTCGACGAGAGGGGGAGAGGGAAGGGGGGCAATGGCGAGAGAGAGGAAGGGAGATCGCAAAACGCCCCCTCGGAGCTTCAACCACCTGCTGCCACCGATGTCTCTCTCTCTCTCTTTCTCTCTCTCCCTCTCTTTCTCTCTCTCTCTTTCTCTCTCTCTCTCTTTCTTTCTTTCTTTTTCTTTCTCGTCGTTGCGTCGCCGGAATATTTTATGCGTATGCGCGTAAATTTCTACTCGGTGTTTGATATTTTCCAAGTGACGTTTTCTAGTTGATTTTCTCTGATAGAGAGATTTTTTTTCAACGCTATTTCCTCGATTGGTACGATTCAGATTAGAATTGTATTGATGATTAAAAATATTTTTTATATAGAAATTATTATTTACTGTGGATGTATATAATTGTTTTTTTTATTTCTCCTCGCTTAAGATAATTTTCTTCTGTAGTAAAAGAAATATATAAATATTTCTTATAATAGAAATATATAAGAAATGTATAATAGAAATTATAAGAAATATGTAAATATTTCTTATATAAATATTGTACAGGAAAATATACATGTAAATATTTTTATTAAAAGAAATAATATGATTATAAATTTGTTCAAAATTATTGATGTAGGGAGGTGAAAGTCACGATCGTCATAATTGCGTTATTACATTAATAAAACCAACGACAATCGTGTGACCTGATTTTTTAATCTTTTGTTCATTATTATCTCGTACGATGTTAAATGTAAAGGGAGATATATTCGCGTGAAGTAGTGCGCTTGTATTAGTGATAAGATTATTGTAACAAGCATATAAAGCTGAGTTTTCATATCTTTCAAATTTAATTGTATATTAAAATTGTGAATTGAAAGAGAAGACAACAAAAATAATATAAATTAAATTAATAATCGATCAATTAATAATGGATTTTTTAATTTACAGTAAAAGAAAGATATTTCATCGACTCATACCAAGACATAATTTATTTCCGTCTAAAAATAATTTTAACAGATTAATGAAATTTTTCAGATTAAAATGATATCAAACACGACACAATTCGGATAATTTTCAATTGGTTGCATAACAAACATTTGTGTTACGCATCTCTAAATCTGAAGATCATTCGAATTATGCCTTTTGACAAATGTCATTAATTCATTAAAATTATTTTCGAAAAAAAGATAAATTAAAACTGTAAGAACCTTAGAGATTTTTTTATTATATTAATAGAAAAATATAAAGAAAAATAAATTCATTATTAATTAGATAAAACAAAAAATCAAATTCGTTTTCTTTTAACGTTTGTTTTCCATTAGGGGAAAAAAAATCTGTTCTTTTTTTACATCTCTACTTTAGACAAGAGACAAAAAAAAACTGTCTCGATCCCCGATAATGCATGTCTCGTCACGCTGGATCGTTTAGATCTCCTCTCCGCGACTATAGTAAACGCGCGCACGTTCGGCGCGAGTCGAGAAGGACCTATCCTATTTTCGAGAGGGGGCTGTGACCGGAGGGGCGGGGAAGGGAGAGGGGGCGAGGGGGGACGGAGGAGGCGGGCAGCGGACCGGATGTCGAGAGGCGAGGGGGTTTCTCTGTTCGGCGGCGGTCTCGCACGTGATGCAGAGGGGACCGGAAGCGCTCACTCCCCTACGTCTCTCGTGCCTCGCTCCCTCTCTCTCTCTCTTTCTTTCTCTCTGTCTCTCTCTCTCTCTCTCTCTCTCTCTCTCTCTCTCGGTTCGTATAGCCCGACCGGCAATAGTAATGGGACTTACGAGGGCCGGCACAATAAGAACGCGCGCGCTTTTACCGTTCCGGGCCTATATCCGAATAGAGAGACGGCGCGTGGTCCGTTTTTCTATTTTCCATTTAGCCTGTCATCTAATTGATCGCGCGTATCGCAATTGAAACCCCCACCCTCCTTAAAGATGCGAGGAGGGATGTATCTCGTTGCTCGGAAAGAAAGATGGGATTTTCTTTTGGGAAATAATTATTATTGAATATTATTTGAAAGGCAGACTAGATTTCTTTTTTCATCGAAAAAAATATTATAAATGATTGAATAAATTCGAGAAAGAGGTTCTCTCTAGCTTAAACTCGTTAATCAATTTAATATAAATTTTTTTCTTTTATCTAGATATTATGAAAATTGCTGGTGCACAATTGAATCTTAATGATAAATTATCTTAATAGTTAATAACGAATTATTTTTTAAATTAGAATCTTTTAATTTTGATGTGTGCATAATATCTTTAGAGAAATATTATTCACAATATAAAATTTGAAAACTATATATATATATCTCCAATATAGATTTTAAATAAATTTCTCTCTCTTTCAAATATAAATTATCAAAATTATTGCGATGAATACTCGATATATCGATGTACAGAGTGTTAAAAAATAACATGAGTTTTTAAACCTGTATATAAAAAACTTAATAATATGAAAAAGTTAGCGTACAGGACATCAAAATAATCCTAAGACATTGACTTTTAATAAATTATATGTTCGATGTGACTTCCATTTGAGTTTAAGCAGAACTCGAATCGTCTTTGAAAGGCTGTAAATACCCTGCCAAGCATATCGCTATCAATGGTTTTAATTTCGTTTTTTTATGGCGGTTTGAAGCTTTGTTGGTCTCTTAGAATATATTCGGTCTTTTAGAGAAAGTCCCATTAAAAAAAACACACACACACGATACATGTTGTTGAAACTTTTTTATTAAGCTGAAAACAACACAATCAAATTTGGATGGTGCGAAATTGCAAAGAAAATTAAACTTAACAGCGATTTTTGAAAAATCGTCACAAAAGCACAATCAGAAAAATTCGAATTCCAATCTTGTTAAAGCGTTGTCGCACGGGAGTTTTTCAAGTTTATATTGGTGTCTTAGAGCGCGAATAGCCGTAGCATAACTAGAGCCATTTTCATAAAAGGATTTGATGAGACACACCTTTTGTTCGTTTGTGAGGTCAGTCATCATAAAAATAAAAATATTCAGCGTAAACACTAATAAACACACGTTTTAGAAATGCAAGGGCGTTGGCAATAAAGCAGTAAGAGGAGAAACTGCTAGCTAAAAACGTTTGAGAGCTGCGCGCATGCAAAGTGCCTCAGGGTTTTTTTTAACACCCTGTATATTCAATGAGTACAAATGCATACTTTAATTACATTTTGCAGATATTTATAGAGAAAAATATATAACATATATGTAACATATATATATATATATATATATAATATATATATATATATATATATATATATATATATATATATAACATTTTTGTTCGTATAAAATCTACTAAAAATCCGCTGAGAGGAGAATTGCTATTATAACGTACACTCGAAGGAACTAGTCACGCAAGACGATCTGGTTCTTTCCTCCACATCTGTGCGCGATTCTTCCTCCTCTCAATCGAAACACACTCTCAAAGTGAGCAACAATGCCGCGACGAGGCGGTTCTTGAGGAGGGTGCATTTACCGAGTGCATTAAGGGAGGAGTACTCGGGAACATTATAAAACTATCTTGCCGTCCCAAAGTGGTATTGGGGTAGGTCTCCCTCCCCTTTCCTTTTACTACCAGCTCAGCCCTGCCCAACGACTTCCGGTTGTAACGTGAGCTCCGAATATCGCTTCTGCTTTTTTCTCTCCCTCTCTCCTTCTCTCTTCTCCCCCTCTCCTAGACTCGCTTTTACCCTCGTTCCTCGAGGCGCTCCTTGTTCACAATTTTTTTTACGTTTGTAATTATGGTAAACGTATCAATATCGAATCAGTATTTTATAATCTTGTTGATTAATGAAAAAAATGTTATTCAATTTACAATTACTATTGGAATTCCGAAATAGTGTCTTATGTCTTTGCAATAATTTATAAAATAATTTTAATAATTTTAATAATTTATAAAATAATTTTAATAATTTATAAAATAATTTAAATAATTTCTTAAATAATTTTAATAATTTATTAATAGTAGAAAAGAAAATTATTCTTTTTATTTCACTCTGAAAATTCACCAGATATAAGCTGCAAAAATGTTCGATTTATACCGCGAAAACCTGATAAATTACAAGGTGGATTATTTTCGAAGAATAATCAAGCAAAAATGAAACTTCTTTCTTTTAACTGCTACACAAACATGAATAACATAAATTAACGTTATAATTATTTTCGGTAGCCGTAAGAACGCGTAAAAATCTCCAAAAAAAAAAACGTGCTTTGGGACACTTATGTACCATTTATGGAAGGAACATACTTTTCTATTTCCGGCCATTCGTATATTTACCTTACGCCGTTCATCATGGCGTATGCGTACGAAAACCTTGACGATGACGACGGATGAGAAGGAGGACGATACGCACGAACAGGAAAGAAAGGACGAAAAAAAACACGCACACACGTACACGTGGATACGCCACACGGTCGTGTCACGAGTTCTGAATGAGCAAGAGGCTTTGTAGACCCTCGAGGCGGTGTACGAACTATGAATGAACGAGTGAATGAATACAACCTGTGCCAACCACCCCTCCCTCCCCCTCTCTCCGACGCGCCCTTTTCTTCCTTTTTTCTGCTCGCTTCATCCCTATAAGCGAGTCTGTACTTCTTTCTAGCCCTAGCGATCGTTCCTTACATCTTTAGGTATTGAGATCTGCGACAGCACAATATGATCGACGTCGCCGTTGATGCGCGTGTGCGTGCGTGCGTGTGTATTCGCGCAACAACGTGGTATTGTATATCTCTTCGCGACGCAGGAAATTGCGTGGCTTTGCCTCGTTCGCGCCTTCAGCCAAGAACCTCTATCCGAGAATGTATTATTGCGGTTTTATTATCGAGCCTCGCATAATCATAGTCACGTATTAAGCCTACTGATTTGACAAATTAGAGGCAATTTGCAGAATGCTCCGACGCTTGTCGACTCGTGCGAAAGCGTAGCCGAGAAATTGGGGCCGCGAAGAATGAGTTGAGGACGTTGAACGTTTAATTTTTGCCGAGAAAATATTTTTTATTTAATTAACTTCAATTTAAAATATCGAAAAATCGGACGTTTTTTTCCAATAAATTCTCTAATCGATTTTAAATTAATTTTTTCTCATTGAAAATGTCGAGGGGGAAATCTTTCCTTTTTTCACGTCTTTAGAATCATCATACTTTAAATTAATATTTTATCAAAATTACATTTAAAAATATATATTTGATTTAATTTTATTAATCCTTTGGCTTCACCGAGTTTAATTTCTGAAAAGCCCTTCTTTTTCAATTATATATAACTTGAAAATGATTAAAAAATAAACATTTTCGAAAAATTGGGGCCGCAAAGAATGAGTTGAGGACGTTGAACGTTTAATTTTTGTGGAGAAAAAATTTTTTGTTTAATTAATTTCAATCTATCAAGCGAAGATACACGTATCTTTCGCACGAGTGTCATCCTCGTTAGACATACGAATCGAAAACTAAGGATTCAGATTAACTCCCCCTGCTACCCCCCACCCCTCTCTCTCTCATTCTTTCTTATTAAAATTTTCTACGTGTGGAGAATTTCGAATAATCAAAGCCGCTTATCGAATCGACGCATCAAAGAGACGGAGAGAGACGGAGGAGCCGATCAGAATGCCGCATATTCGTCGCCGTTAGTTATAAACGCGAGGGTTGCTTAACAAATAATCATTGTATTCGCCGCGGCGCGATTGACCAACCTCTCCTCCGACCATAAACGTCCATATCAAATAGACGTCACGCTCCTTTTTTGGCGGCATGTGGTCAGTAAACCGCATAGACGGACCGAGAGAGAGAGAAGGAGAACTTTTGCGCATGGGAAATCTTTCTCAGTTGGTCGGAAAAATCCAGTGAATAGAAGAAGCTATAGTAAATTCCGGTTTCAATAAACCAGATAAAAATAATTAATATATAACATGAAATGTATTTGTATATTAATATAATAATTAATATAATTTTATAATATAATAATTAATGCAATTTTAAGTGAAGAAATATTTTTGCTTTAATTAATGAAGCGTAATCGCTACAGTTAAAAGGAAATAAAAAATCACTCCAATAATAAAGTCTTTTAATTCAAATTATTATGTAAAATTTAATATGTGAATTTTTAAAATTATTACATTAATTAATTAATTAATTTTTAAAATTTCAAAACTCTAGAAATATAAATGTTGCTAAATTTTATATTAATTTTTAGTTTAATAAGAAAAATGTGTAGCGGAATTAAACACATTTTTACCATAAATATAAATATAAATCTATTTTCTGTTTACCTTTAAATATCTTTTAATAAAAAATAAATTTATTTGCTACATCAATTCCTGATCCATTACGGATTTTATTTGAATAAAACTTAAATTTTAATTTCAATTAGAAAATACTTTCTTAATTGAATATCAATGAAAGGATTTTCTCCTTATTTTAACATTTTTAATAAAAGATCGTTTTTTAAAAGATATTGATTTTTATTGTTGACATGGATTTTATCCAAAAAACGGAGTGGAATTTTGCCAACCTGACCTTCCTCGGTCGACGAGATCGTTTTCGTCTCCGCGATCGCTGTCGCTAATTTATGCGCACGCATTTAGAGACACGACATGTACGTGACACGAAGCAGTGAGTTACCTTCATAGACAGCGCGTGCTACATCGCTGATACATCCTCAAAATACATCTCAAAAAAGGGACGGAAAAAGACTATCGCTGTCAATTGATACATTAAAAAATTGACTAACAATGTGTGCTATAAAAAAATATAAATCCAAGCTACATCGAGAGGATTATTATTATTACACGAATAATTATACAGGGTGGCCCCGAACGTTCCAGCCAGACTTTGAGATCTTATAGGAAATTTAATTCTGAACAAAAAATTTCCTATAAACATGGGTCGAAAAATGCTTTAAGAAGTTATCGCTCAAAAACATCTGATGAAGGAAGAGCAAAAGATGAAAAGAAAATGAAATAAAAAGAAAATGAAACTAAATAAATTTCTTGAAAAAAAATAAAAAATAAAAATCTTTTTCTTTTATGAAAATAAAATAATTTTTTCTTTTAACTAATATTTTAGTAATAGCACGTAATAGTAGAAAATGAATAAAGAAATTTATTTAGTTTCATTTTCTTTTCACCTGTTGCTCTTCCTTCATTTTTGAGCGATAATTCTTAAGGAAGCATTTTTCGACCCATGTTTATAGGAAATTTTTTGTTCAGAATTAAATTACCTATCTCAAAGTCTGGCTGGAACGTTCGGGGAACCACCCTGTATAAAAATGTAAATGAAAAATAATTTAACAAGAGACTTCTTCAACACACAAGCCTGGTTATTCAAAGTTGAAAGCATGAATTTCGAACCTATTTTTCAATTACGCAATCGAAGATTATACATTCGACTATGTGATTCCCCTAAATAACGGCGCGATACGTCGGTTCCGACACGAGGAGGTCGAAAGCGAGGAGGATAAGCGAGAGTCGAACCAGAGACCTCGAAGAGCCGTGATACATAACGTAACAGTGCTTTAGCAAGCAGAAATAATGAGTCTATTATACGTCTGTGTTGGTCGCTTTGTAACGAAGAAGACGTCCGTATATTATACGGTACCAGCCGGGAGCTTCGGGGGACTTTGGTGTCGCATGAGCGAGTATCAGTCAGCGGTTGTCAAACTTTCCGAAATCCGCCTTTGATGTCTCATACGCGTGTGTCGGCGATTGCCAGACCAAAGCCCCTTTTCATAATTTATTTATACCTTCCCTAAAATATCGGCAACATTTACGACATTACTCCGGACCTCTCCAACATTTCTCACTCGTTTAATTTATTCCCTTTTCGCCGAGACTCGCGTACAATGGGCAAGAGCTCTCGGAAAGAAAGGGAGAATATCGGCGGGCAAAGTTTATTCTCTTGTAAATAGCCGAGAATCTCCTTAGGTAGAAGCCAAGTTTCAGTTCAGAGAGGCTCCGACGCTGATTTCATTCTGTTTTCCACGTAGACGGAACGCGATCGAAATCAGGATAGAGGCGAGGGATAAAACGCGAGCGCATTCATTAACGTGCGTACGTGTGTGAAGACGAACACATGCGAGCGAATCGTCTCCATTGTCCGCGACGGAGCGTGTAGAGAGCCCGACTTTCCCTCGTTCACCCACGGTCACTGCTGCAGTGACGTAAGGCCCCTCGCCAGGGTAATTGTTATCTATGTACGAAGAGACTCGCTTCATAATGCCTCGCTCGGCTCGGTTCTATTCTGTTCCGTTCCGTCCCGTCGTCGGCTTCCATTGCTTCCATTCCACCGACATCAACGCACTCGATTTTACGCGCGTATCTTCGCTTGATAAATTGAAGTTAATTAAATAAAAAATTGTAATTTTTGTGGAGAAACAATTTTTTGTAATTTTTGTGGAGAAACAATTTTGTAATTTTTGTGGAGAAACAATTGTTTATTTAACTCATTCTTCGCGGCCCCAATTTCTCGAAAATGTTTATCTTTTAATAATTTTCAAGTTATAATTGAAAGTTATACATAATTGAAAAAGAAGGGCTTTTCAGAAATTAAACTCTGTGAAGTCACAAGATTAATAAAATTAAATCAAATATATATTTTTTTAATGTAATTTTGATAAAATATTAATTTAAAGTATGATGATTCTAAAGACGTGAAAAAAGGAATTTTCCTCTCAACATTTTCAATGAGAAAAAATTAATTTAAATCGATTAGAGAATTTATTAGAAAAACGTTCGATTTTTGGATATTTTATATTGATAAAAAAATCCTTAGATTTCAGAAGCTTCAGGTATTAATTAACGATGCAATTAAAACTGCAATTTCGCGATCTTTATCAATAATCGAAAAATATTATATTCCAAAGAGTATAGTTTTATATTAGAGTATATTTTATTTAATTTTATTAACCTTGTGGCTTCACCGAGTTTAATTTCTGAAAAGCTCTTCTTTTTCAATTATGTATAACTTGAAAATTATTAAAAAATAAACCTTTTCGACAAGAAAACATTTCAAAAATATTGGGATATCCTGTATATAAACAAAAACAGTTAATATTCGTTCACTTTTCGCACTCTTGAATTTTACGTTATCAAATATCGAAATATCATACAACTCCACAAGTGCACCGGCAGATTTCAATCTCTTTCAACAGCGCATTGATATATTGTGTAAAAAAAAAAAAAATAAAACGCACTCGGGGAAAGTTGATTCAGCGCGATAATGATGAATGCTTACGATCTTACGACGGATAAACACGAATATGGATATGACGAAAGTAACTCGGTCAAAGCCAGATAGACGATCAAACGTCGATGGCTAAATGGAAAATTGGGTCAGTTATATAGCGCGCATCGCGAGTTTTGTGCAACCATTTTCCACGTCACTCAAGAACACAGCAACAGGCAAATTTTACATATGGATTGCGCCAGCATTGGCGTTGATATTTTCACTCATTTTCTGCGATCTCGAGTGGAATAAAAATCAAATTCGAGGGATGACGATATGATTCTTAGTTCGAGTACGAATTTTGTCAAATTATTATTTACAATGTACACAATTTTGCACGAAATTATTTACATTGTAAGTAATAATTCGACAAAATTTCGTTAACTTATTGTTTACATTTCAACAATTTTGCATAAAATTGTTTACAATGTAAATAATTTCGTACAAAATTGTTTACGATGTAAATAGCTTCGTGCAAAATTGTTTACAATGTAAATAATTTCGTACAAAATTATTTACATTGTAAGCAATTGTACGAAATTATTTGTACGAAATATTATCTGTACGAAATATTTGTACGAAATTATTTAGATTGTAAACAATAAAATAATAAACAAAATTTATTGTGCAATAAACATTTGTTCGATCGAAGCTTGGTTTTTACAGAACTTGTCGCGCCGTATCTTTGGCAATCTTTTTGTTTCATGAATCGCAATAGAGAGAAGCCGCGATTCAAAAGATACCGTTCTGAAAACTTGTGTGAATGAATAGAATAGCTTAGCGAGAGAGTTATTCCACGAGCTATTCCAAAAAAATGAGTTTGAATGTGCCGCGCGAATAGCTTACGTCATCCCCGATGTTATCTCCAAACTATCATGTGGGATAGCTCGTTCATTTGTTATTCAGATATTATGTAGCAACGCATTGTCCAAGATTTCCAGAGTGCTTATCCACGATAAGGAGTAAAACTCTTTAGAGTTTAACGAAACGAAATGTCGTGGAAAAAATTGAAAATGTGCCAGCTAACGGTATCTTGAAGATGGGATCTTCTCGATCGAATTTCACCCCCTTTTATCGCTCGTCGTAAACTCTAACGAGACATACGGCTTGAGTTTTGCAACTCCCTCCCCTGACAAGGAGACTGGATATTCGACAGTTCGATTTCTAGACGTCGTGTCGGTGAAATCGCGACTTGTCGCTGACGGCTATACGATGACGAAGAAACGTTAAATGAGAAACGAACAGTGACGATAATGAGAGGTTTGCGTTTGCAACACGTGAGAGATGTTATCAGCCGCTCTGACGTAACAATGAGAAACTCCTCCACGCTTTCGTTTGCACTTGCAATCGGGGAAATAAATAAAAACGGCTTGTCGCGTAATTTAGCCGCTCATTGCGTGCGTTGTATGCAACCGATTATCGATATTCGAAAAGAAAGGAGGACTTGAAACGTGGCTGTCACCGCAATTACCCGCCAGTCCTTCTTCTCTTTAGTTTACGCGCACGTTTACTCGACTTTAGTTGGGTTGGCGAGAGCATTTTACATCTCTCTTGGTACCCTTGATTAAATTTTTCGACATCTTCAGGATTCGAGCCTCAATAATAAAGCCTCGGAAACTCCCACAACTATTGGACAAAAAAATTTTGTTCGATATACCCAGTGACGTCAAGAAACATCACTAATAGAGAATCCCTACACCATCCCAAGAGCGATGATCGTGGAGGAAAAGGCGAAGGAATAGAAAAAATGGACTTACCATCGTTATGATACTGTCTCGATGGCAGGGACACCGCGGCTGAAGAAGGTTGTATCGGGGGTTGTTGTTGCGTGGCGCTCTGAGGAGGACCGGAGGAGTTGGAGGTGGCCGAATTGGCGGGCGTCGACGGGTTTTTATGCTCTGGTGTTGCCACCTGATGATGGCCGGCACCCTGGTATCCCACAAAATCACCTAAATCTGGCACGCATACGCTTTCGTACAAGTTCGCCGGCACGTTCTCCGGAGAGGCCTTTGCTGCGTCCACATCTGAATGTAAAACGGAGATCAATTCTCAACCGGGCTGCACCTTTAGTCTCTCTTTATGTTCTTTCTACGCCCTCGCGTGTCTAATTAAGTCCGCTCCTATTTTGGAATCTTAATTTACTCCGCGTCTAAGAATCGCTACAAATCGCAGAATCCCAATCAATAACTTTTTCCCAAATTGCGAGAATAAATCCAAATAACATTACTTACTCAGAATTTGGGTTACTTGCTCGTCTTCCCAAGATTCCCAAGATTCTGAATGTAAAATGGAGATCAATTCTCAACCGGGCTGCACCTCTAGTCTCTCTTTAAGTTCTTTCTACGCTCTCGCGTGTCTAATTGAGTCCACTCCTATTTTGGAATCTTAATTTACTCCGCGTCTAAGAATCGCTACAAATCGCAGAATCCCAATCAATAACTTTTTCTCAAATTGCGAGAATAAATCCAAATAACATTACTTAATCAGAATTTGGGTTGCTTGCTCGTCTTCCCAAGATTCCCAAGATTCTGAATGTAAAATGGAGATCAATTCTCAACCGGGCTGCACCTCTAGTCTCTCTTTAAGTTCTTTCTATGCTCTCGCGTGTCTAATTAAGTCCGCTCCTATTTTGGAATCTTAATTTACTTCGCGTCTAAGAATCGCTATAAATCGCAGAATCCCAATCAATAACTTTTTCTCAAATTGCGAGAATAAATCCAAATAATATTACTTAATCAGAATTTGGGTTGCTTGCTTATCTTCCCAAGATTCCCAAGATTCGACTAGTCTTAAGTAAACAAAAATGTCATGGGCGAGGTTCGTAAAATGAAGATCCTTGACGAGACGCATACATGAATGTATTCGCATGAATGGTTGCATGCGCCTCGTGGATAGCGCACATGTTAATCGTAATAATTGAGCCTTATCTGAGCGCGCATACGATAATAGTTATCGCCCGTGGCACGTGCGGTGCTCGTACGGTTTTTCAGCGATATTATGACAAGAATAAAATGTTGCGCACCGTTGTCATTAAGTTATTCCCCCAGCGGTGATTGCGCGCGAGCGTGATTAACGATCTCGAGTGTAGCACTGTCATCATCGCGAACACCGGGTTGTTGCGAAGGAGACGCGCGTGATTCACCGTCGGCGTTTCTACGTTTCTAGAAATTCTCGTGGAACAATCGTAGACTAGAAATGCAAAACGCACGTGCCGAGGACGTGTCTCGCGCTTCTTCGCTCTTTGCGAATTATCTCGCCTCCCGAAAGCGCCTCTTTATTCTCCCATTAATGATGTTTCTCCAAGTGATTTTGGGATCATCGTCGGAATTGGAAGTTAATATGTGCTAGAGAAAATTAAGATACGAGCTCAGATTATTTTTTACCGAAAAATGTTTCCAATAATCAAAAACTGACATTTTTATGAATGATTTTACAGGTGAAATTGGACTTTAAAATTAAAAAGGGAAAAAAGATATCGATCTTTCGTCTCGGCGATGGCGACACGCGTCGCTTTAATGAATTTCACCGTGATTCCGATCGGTATCGCTCTACGACAGGAAGATACATACAACTTTTTAGTTTCTACTTTTTTATACAACGCAAGAGCGTTTCCTAACATCCGTTCTCATTCGCGGAATCAAAGCGATTACCCACGTCGTGTCGCGACTGGGCGCACGCTAGGCCTCAGTTAAATTACCGTCGCCCCCGGTCGGAGGGGAATCACGTGGCACGGCCGATTCTATCTTGTTCACAATCGTAACACAATAATAAATTGCAAGTTGCACGACTGGAGAGCGAAACAATGACGATTCTATTCAACCCTCGTCCCGCCATTCATTAAAATTTCACGAGACTATCCTTCCTAAATTTTGATGAATCGCAGGTAATGATCGATGATCAAGATAATGAAAAATTATCATCAAACTTTAAACTAGCGAGAGA
Organism: Camponotus floridanus; assembly: GCF_003227725.1. Classification (NCBI taxonomy): domain Eukaryota; kingdom Metazoa; phylum Arthropoda; class Insecta; order Hymenoptera; family Formicidae; genus Camponotus; species Camponotus floridanus. Next base: position 521,495 of record NW_020229459.1, on the reverse strand, counting down.
AAATATTTTTAAAACTTTTTGGGAACTTTTTTTAAATTTTATAGCAAGTTTTTTATTATTTGAATTTTATCAAGTAAAGGGAATATCGATTTGTTTTAGATGAATAATATTTGATCCTCGAGGAAAAAGGAAATCTTAAATTGGGAGATTTTTTTGGATGAAACTTTACACATGCAGAGGAGTGAATAAATGAATGTATTTTGCGGCGCAAAACGATTCTAAGGAATAAAGTCATCTCTTATGATTTTCTTTCTTTTCTCAATAATATTTCCAAAATTAGTCGAGATATCAAAACATGTTTTTTTTTACAAAAGTTTCATGATAAGAATGCCTCTATTTGATTAATAAAATTTTGAAAAAAAATCTGTTTTAATTATTTTTTCAAAATTTTATTAATATGATTGAATAGAGGTATTTTTATCATAAACTTTTGTATAAAATATTTTTTGATATCTCAAATAATTTTGAAGAGATGAGCAAAAAGTCATTTTATGAAGGTGAAGTCGTCATTTTTTTCGCCATTAAAAATTTCTAAATTTCTATTCATCAACCCCCACTCCCCCACATATGTGTAGTTCGTCAAAATCAGAATTTTCCAGGTGGCAAGATTTCTTTATAAACCGGGTTAAATTCTAGCCTAAAGTAGAAAATTCTACTTTATTCACGTTCCCTTTCGGCACGAGACAAATTACGTATTCGAGACGAATCTCGAGTTTTGTGGAGAGTTACCGTTAGTATAGTCGTCCTTAGATCGCGCTAGACGATTAAGCCGAGGTTGCAGTACCGATGATGAGGCGACATGAATAATCGATAAGGAAGTGCGGGGTTTTGCTTAACGGGAGTTAAATCATGGGCGAATATCTCAGCTTCCTGCCTCGTCATTTCGTACGATCTGCATCTCCATCTCCTACAGTTTTCCATCCTCCTCCATCAGTATTCCTCTCTCCTCTCGACTCCCCCTCCTTCGTCATCCCAGTCTCCTCTGTCCCTCTTACAAAAAAATTCACCTTTCTCTTTTATCATTTCAATTTTCTCGTCTTTTATTAAAATTCATTTTTTGAATATCAAAGACACTTGTAGTTTGTTAACATTATTTAATCTTCCGAAAACAATTTTAGAAATGTAACTGTTTCGAGTAGGTTCAACTAGAGACGCTGAATAGATGAAAAAGAAAATGAAGCTGATTATTTTTTCCGAAAATCTTTCTGAAAAAGATTCTGGAACAGATACGTGAAATTTTGTCGTGAATTTGGAGATTGAAAAAAAAGATTGATAAAAAAGATATTTTAAACAAGATATTTTATTTTTGCACTTGCATCGTTCCCATCTCCAATGGATCTTCAAGATCCATTCTTCATACTGGAGAGTCCGGATACTTTTCCTTTGAATTTTCCTTGCTTTGTTAAGAAACTCGAACGTGCGTTTACAGCGAACTTGACTTGCTGTTTTGAGCTCGCACGTACCACAACAACAAGGGGGCACGAGAGGGGGCGGGGAGGAGGGATTGAAATAGGAGGGACCGAGCGAGGACCTCTAGGCCCTGGACCATTGATGGTACGTCGCGAGATTGAAATTCGAGTGAATTCTTTGGTGCACGCGAGTACATCCCCGAAAAGCGTCCAAGTGGCCGCGGCAATGGCCGCTGCACCGTATCCTCGGCGGATATCCGGGATGGGAGTTCTTTCTATGGCGCCCCGTCTTTCTTCTCCTACGCTTCTCATTCTCCGGTTCGCGCTGCGGATACCAAGGTAAAAACGAGGGGCCTCGATTCAACGAAACGCGAGATATCTGGGGGGAGAGAAGGGAGGAGGAGGAGGAGGTGGAGAAGAGAGTCGGCCACCACCCGCCCTTCTTTTATCGTCCTTTTGTCGTTGTCCGCCGTTAGTCTTTTTCTGCTGGCATGTTACGCCGTAACGTCGCGATTTTACGGAAATTCGATCAGTTTTGTTCGACGGAAGGTGGCTGTCGCAAAAAGGACGCAATGCATGCTTCTTGCGCGATTAGCCCTGCGCTTGTGACGCGGGCTCCCAGCGCTTGCAAGAAACGCATCGACATTCAAATCGCTAGCTTTATGTAATTTCTAATGAAAAAAAAATTATATCGCTAAAAATTACATCGTTAATTTCGACTCATTGTCAGTTGAGAGCGTTGCACTTAAATTATGAGCAATCATATGTCAGACTATCTATCTCGTATTAGAAACTTGAATTTTGGTAATCCAGAGTTTATAATATAATTAATATTATAATGTAATTAAAAATGTTCAGTAAAATTATAGAAAGATTGTATATTGCAGCAACATCGTAATATTGCTGTAATATTGCAGCAACATCGCAATACTGCAGCAGCATTGCAGCAACATCGCAATACTGCAGCAACATTGCAGCAACATCGCAATATTGCTGCAATATTGCAGCAGCGTCGCAATACTGCAGCAATATTGCAGCAACATAGCAATATTGCCACAAGATTGCTGCAATGTAACAACAATCTGTGCTGTATGTAGTAATTTTTGATATTAATAATCTTTTTAGGATATCGAATTCAGCCGACTAAAATTGATCCATTTTCATCAAGCTATTTAAAAAAAAAATATTCCTTCGGTTTTATACGTGTTATATATAATAATCTTTTACGTGAGAATCCAAGTAAAGTATATTGTATTTTTAACGATAACTTCTATTTTTCACTTAAATTTTCGCGTACAATTAAAGAATTTTTAGGCATTACTATCAACCAGCTCTTAATCGCTAGTTTTCTCGTGTTGTTTAATACATATAGAGCCTAATTCCTTTCAATTTATTCTATTTTTCATTTTGGATTAAATTGATGGACGAGACGATATGAAAAAAGAGCACGTACTTTTCTGCAGGATCTCGAGATGCTCCCATAGGATGTCGCCCATGAAGGTGGTGGGGGTACGTTCTAGAAAGGATTCCTTCCCCATGGCACAAATCTGTTTCCCGGTCATGTGCTGCCACGATTGCATCGGCACACCCTCCAGGGAGAACTCCCCGATGGCCCATTGCAGCCAGTGGGCGACAGCTGTTTCCGACCATTGCCTCGGGTCTGAAAAGAGAAAACAAGAGCCGGATTGTTTTTTAGCAGCTACCTCCTAGGTGGATTCTATCCTTGCTCGGCCCCTTATCGCCTGGTCTCGCGATTCTGGCGATAAGAAGGGATCAGAGAACTGGACGATCGTATCCATCTCAACCCTAACCCTTAATCTCGAACAGGAGACGAGGCTGTATCACGTCTCTCGCCGACTATTTTGAGAAAATGACGATAACGAAAGGTTTATTTTCTCAAGAAACGGGGTCGCGTTCCCTTCCATTGCCTTTTAAACAGTAAGAGCGGACTTTGGGACTTCTGGGTTTCCCGAGTAATTTGGATTCTCGCAGATGTGGCGGTCATCCGAGAGCGAGCTCGTTAAGGTCTCGCTGAGAGTCACCGAAGAAACGAACATTATACGACAACATACGTTCGTCTGTTGACGGCGCTGATCATTAGTCAGGCCCAGCCGGCCATCTTTGGTGGAAGCGATACCGAGAAACATCGGAATGTCCCATTTGAGGTGCGCGCCCATATTTGCACGCGTGTCTTGCATTGTTTCGTGGTATCTCGCTGCGTAAAAGTACAGTTCGGCTCATAATGCAAACAGAAGTTACCAACGTAGCGACTTGCTAATGTATACAGCTTTGCTCTCACAATCTCGTAACCGTCCTTTAACACTCACGACGCCAACAGGATGGTCGAACGATCCGAGGTCTAGCCTCGTAAAGATCGAAATACACAGGGTGTCTCCAAAACAAAGATTCTCAAAATTGCGAAATGTTTTCTTTTTTTTATATTTTGTGCATAATTTTATCCACTATATAATAAATCAGGTACATTGATAGAATTGTGTTATTAAAATGAGAGATGAATAAAATCGAGAATTTAATCGAATAAATTAATGTTTCGAAAAGTGCATTTATTAAAATTGAATTTGAATTTAGAGAAGTGACACTTGATGTAATAAAAACAATGTTGCATCTATTTGAAATGTTGAAATAACTATTGCTTCGATAAAAATAAATTTTCCTTCGAGCAAGAATAAAATCAAGCTATAGAAATGCAAACTGCCAGTAATCAATTCAGCAATAGTCCTTCTCTGATATCCATATCTGCATATTAAGTGATTTTTAATATGCGACGAACAATGCAAATTCGATAAATGGCACGATGAGCGACGTTGTTCGCAGAATCGATAAAGTACAAACTAAATTGACGTCTTTCGCGCGCTCAGGATAGGATATAAATACGAGAAAAACGGAGAGGAAGGTGAGCATCGAGGCAGCGAGAGTGTCTAACGGCACGGCACGTTCAAAGCGACCGCCTCTGTTTGATGATCGTACCGATATTTGCCCAACTTTATTCTTGACAGCGTTGTTAGCAGACTTTACACTCTCTTTCTCGCCTCGCATTTGAACACAAATGCGAGTGGACCCGCTCCTTTTACTAGATCGCTCTCGGCGCGTTATCTCTTCATTACATTAATTTTACCCTTTATTCTCCCGCTCTTTCCTTGTTCATCCGGATAAGACTTTGTCAAAGACAATTTGCATATTTCGACATCTGTCTGGGGCGCCTAACCTGTTGGCCACAATAGCAAAGGTGTTTGAGGAGTGTTAAATGATAAAAGCAATCAAGCCCGTCATCATTGATCGTCAAACAGAGATAATGAGCAGGTGCCACCTTAAAATCCCTTGAAATCCAAAGTTACGGCCGTGATCGCGAGATAGCGATCGGTGAGTTTAGATATCCTCTATTGTAAGGCGCCAGGTTACAATAGACAAACACCGTGTTTCGAAAGTCACACGAGGATTCGCAGAAGCGAATCATCTTCCTATCCAAGCGTCGAAGGATCTTTACGCTTGTATTTATTATTCAAAAGAGATAGATTCTGAATAAGTCATAATAGCAACCGCGATATGACTGCGCCGGAACGTAATTGTGAATGCACGCTGCGTCTTTTATATAGTAAGTGTACACATTCTCTCATATGTACACCCTTCGATGAGACGTAACAATACACATCGAACCGGCTTCAATGTTCGTAGGAAATTTAATAATAATTTCTATACCAATCTTTTTGCGGAGCCAATTAATGTCTTCAATTTTTACATTAATTATGAATAAAGAAAAATTTTGTATCATTTTAATTTAATTTTAATTTAAATTTAATTTTTAATTTAATTTAAATTTAAATTTAATTTTTTAATATTATTTATTATACAACAAATCATCATAAATGAATTTAGATGAATTTTGATATAATTTTTTTTAAACTTCTATTCTTTACAATCTATCGCATTTAAGGATATTCAGTAAAGATTTCGTAATAAATATATGTCTTGCTTAGTGAGAATTCATTGATACTCCCAAGGAGGTCTTTATCATGGTGAAGTTGTAAGGATTACAAATAATTAAAAAAATAAATATTGACTAGATTTGTTTAATGATGCAGATTGACGTTTCCCAAAATTGGGATAAAAATTCAGCGAAATAAATGAAAATAAAATCGCAGGAATGTAAAAAAAGGCCAGTCTCGAAATGAGATGATGAGAGGAGAAGGAGGAGGAGGAGGAGGTTTGTTCGTTAGGTTCACGGAGGTCAGACTGTAGGTGATCTGGCCTGGAGGGTACGAACCCGGGGCATGTAGACCGGAAGTAACGTCACACCCGCGTGGCTCTGAATGCGCATACCGGATGTGTGGCATCGGCTCCCCATCAGAACCATCAACATCACATTCACAATTCCTGCACATCGCCGGCCGGCTCGTCGCACATCGCGTCACACGTAAGCACGAACGTATGCGTGGGTTTCTCTCCCCTTCTCTGCGCTCGCAGCGATTTTTCAACACTTGCGCGAAAAATAAATAAATTCCGAAAATCGTCAAGAGTCAATTTTGCAAAAATTTTGAATAAATATATCTAGAGAATTTAATGTATTTATAAAAAAGAAAATAGTTTAATAGGATAAACGTGGATTTTTCATTGGCTCCGCGAGAGCCCAATTAAAGATTCCACGCGTAATTTTATGGTAAAGGAATGCAATTTATTTCGATGCGTTCAATGGAAGCACGCGTTACGCAATTTTACGATGGAAAGATGAATCAAGAATAAATGTCTGACCTTTATTTATGTTCAAGCGGAGTCGTTCCTTTTCCCAAGACGCGAAGACGGCTTCTAGAGCCTCGGTCATTTTCTTGTTGGTCCCAGGCGTCAACGGCGGCACTTGCGCCGGTATATCTGGAGAACAAAAAAACAAAGAGAAGCGTAAATACATTTTAATCACGCAGATTTGGCGATTTATTAGGAAACTCGAAAAAGCACGAGGCGTTGTGTATTTTTTTTACTGATTAATATAAATTAAAATAATTCTTTTAAAAAACGCGCCATAATCACCTTCGTGATGAAATATACAGGATGTCCCATTTTAATGTCCCACCCCAAAGGAAAAATATGTAATTGTTAATTGCAAATTACATATTTTTTCTTAAAAATAACTATGTGTTTTCTTTACACCAATTGATTCCTCTCATTATTTTGTACATAAAAGTACTAAGATAATTGAAAAATGAATATTTTACAAGATTTTACGGTTTATATAAAATTACACCCTGTATATTTAAAAATCCCATTCCTGAATAATGCATAATATGCGCTCTTTTTTAGTTCCCCAGATGTCTTAAGAAAATTGAAGATATAACTGGAATGCAAACCAAAATGTAGAAAGTCTTTGAATGTATTCTCTCGCATACATGTATTATACGCAAAAACAATAAGGCATGGGAAAAGATTTTTTATCAGCACGCTTCACCTTTTCAACGCGTTAGAAAAAATGAATTTTGACATGCAAGATGAAATTAATTATAAATGTTAATTATAAATGCTTAAATTATTGTTTATATTTATTGCAAAATAAATGCGTAGCTGGAATTTTTTTTCCCTCTTACAACTTTCTAAAAATATTTCAACTAAACTTTTCCACAATCCCTATTTCTTATTTAAAATTAAAATCAGGTTTGGGTTAAGGTAGAATTTTTTCCGAGCGCAAGTGCCAGGAGAAGGACGAAAACCCTTCCCACTCATGTACTCGCTTAAATATGCAAATGTGCAACTAATGTAGAATTCATGTTCGGTCAAATTCAAATTATTGCATTTAATACTCGTTTGCATCGTCAACTTTACTCGTTAATTGTTTAATAAGAAACGAGCGATAGCTCGAAAAAGTCTCAAGATTAAGTTTAGTGTTAAGTTTTAAGATTACTCTATCTTGAGTAATATAAAATCTGAAGATTACAGTTATGAGGATTAAGATTACTCTTAAGGATTAGATTAAGGATTATTCCGAATCAGCTTAACAATGTCAAAGTTAATCTGTCATATCTCTTGCTTCTTTTCTTTTTTTAAATATATTAGATAGTGATTTCAAACGCTTCTTATTCAAGAATTCTCAACATATGTCAAAGTCAAGGTGACTCATGCTGTATAAATATTTAATTTAAATTAATCCCTCACATTTATTTTTTTTCTCTAATTAAGAGACATGTATCTGCAAAAACTTTATTAAGGATGTTTATTAAGGATGTTTTGTACCTATTTTTAAAATATTGAGAATTTAATAAAAATTCTACAGAATTGTAAATAATTTAATGTCGCTAGTCGAGTAATCAAAGGATCAATAGAAAAACTGTAGTCGACCAAACTAGCCAAAAAAATTTTAGTTTATTAATACAACGTTTCGACCATGTGGTTGTGGTCCTTATCAAGTATACACTAAAAAAGATTTATAAATACATAAATTAACGGTTTGATTACATAGTAACGCATAGGGAATTAAAGTGTGAAAGATTTTTACCGATGTAATTCTACAGAATGTTTTCACATATGTTTAGAATCTTTAGTACAATTTTTAAATCGATTCGCTAAAGCGTTCACAAGTTTTAAGGATTTTAATTTGCACCGAATTAACATGTGTTCTTATGGGAAACGTATAACCACGTCGATTCAAATGACAAAAACACATGGAAATAATATTCAGATTTGTTTAAAATTTGCAAAGGTTTAGATACAGAGAAATATTTGATCAAATAATATTATACAAGTACTAACTGATTAAAAAGATATTAAATATAATTGAATGAAGTTAGCCATGTATCTGTCACAAGGCGAAATTTCAAAAAATTTCCACACAATTTCTCATACTCAAAATACACCAAAAGTGGATATTCGTCAATATTGATTTTCAGCTACTTTTTACTGAGATTATATACAAAACATCCTTAATTTCCATTTGCACTTCGCGATTATTAAAATTTCTAATCATTCTTTAGTTCAAGTTTAACGTTTCATGAAAAACATATGATTCCACAAAACCTCATATTTATAAAAAAAAAGAATTAAATTTTTCGGCACCGCCAAAAAAGAATCGAGCAAATCACACGTCATGATTCAGATAGAGAACCGATATTCACCAGTGGCACAATTTCTCATACTCAAAAGTGGATATTCAATATTGATTTTCAGCTACTTTTTGCTAGGATTACATACAAAACATCCTTAATATCCATTTGCACTTCGCGATTATTAAAATTTCTAATCATTCTTTAGTTTAAGTTTCATGAAAAACATATGATTCTACGAAACCTCATATACAAAAATATAATTAAATTTTTCGGCACCGTCAAAAAAAATCGAGCAAGTCACACGTCATGATTCCGATAGAGAACCGATATATGTATTCACTAGTTGCATTCTCGGGACGATTTTTTCCAAGGGAGGTGTCGAAAAATGGAAAACGCGCAGGCAGATTCGGTCGGCGGAACGAGAGATAGCAACGAGGATGGGGAGGAAGAGAGGTGCCGAGCCTGTCCGTGTGTGAGAAGGCAGGTTAATGTTGCTTCTCACAGGCGGGAGGTGCGTGTACGCGTTGCACGTGTGCACGTGCGTGCGTCAGGTGTGTCGCGCGCGACTACCAAAGCAACGGCGAAGCGAAGGCGAAGCGAGCGAGGGGCGCGCGCAGCCTATCTTAGATAGCATCGTCATAAAGAGGGGTGCAACTGCCGGCCAGAGAGCAGGCAGGTGCATCGTCGTCGTCGCTTGGCTTGTTCTATGGTGTTTGCGCCGCAAGAGACGCTATTTTAGCTCCCGCTGCGATCTCACTTTCTCGCTCATTTTGCAAGAGTTGTCAATTTTGCGTCAAGTTTCGTCCAATTTTCCGGCGCAAGGAAGAGCCAGCTTGCATTTCCTTCGAAAAATTTTCTAATAAAATAAGGAATAAGCTTGGAATAAATTTCATAGCCACGTGAAAATTGTTTGGGAAACAACGAGAAATTTTCTCTGTATTCTGTATTATCCTGGAATGTGATAAAAATGAAAAAAAAATTGATAAAGTATCGCATCCTGATAAGATTACGGCCTTCGTGGTAAAAATTCCTCTCGTTGCCTTGATTATAATTTATAATTTATTCGAGGCTCGCATCATTTTAGGAGAGACACCCTGTTCGTCAAATTTATACGGGAAAAAATATATTCTTTTTTTTTCAACATCGCAACTATCGCCAGCCCAAAGATAAGCGTCCCGCTTTGTCGTCGCGACGAGACCATCTATTGAAAATTCACGTGCCAACGCGCTACGCGACTGGAATTTCAAAGGGACGAGCAGAGAGTTTCGCAGGAACGTCGTTTGCGGTGGTTCTTACGCGCTCGTGCGGACGCCACGTATAATCGACCTCGTGACTCGTTACGATCGCATCGCACGCGGGATTTTTCCGTTTCAGTCCGATCTCTATCGCCGACGAAAAAGATTTCCTCGATCCGCTGGAAAAGAAGCGCACATTTGACTCTTTAATCGAATAATTTTATAGTAGTGTAATACAAAATTTTATACGTATTTTAGTCTCTCATTAAATTTAGTAAATTTTATAATTTATTTGAAAATGTAATTTATTTAAAATATATTTTTAATTAAGAATATAATTTATTTTAAATATATTTTTAATTAAAAATGTAATATATTATAGGGGATGTTCTTATAATTCGAACAAAATGTTACCAAGTTTTTTAGGAATACTTGTAGATTAATATAATACAATATTAAATATAATTTTAATTCTTGAAATAAAAAATATATCGTTTATAAATCTAATTAAAAGATAAAGAACCACGAGATGAAACAATATTTCGTTCACTTTCTCTGTGATTGTTCTTGATAACGGGGGCAATAAAATGGTTTAAGAAAATATTTATTATTACGATATATGTGAAAAATAACGAGAAAGATATGATGCATTTCTGGGAATTTTATTGATTAGAAAGTCCAAGATTACTGCAACTTAAAGGAAAGATAACGTCTAGTTGATATAATTACTGGTATACGCGATGCAAAGAAGTGAACTTGAAACCTAAATACGCTCATCGAATCTCTAGATATCGTCTATTATCGCCGAGGTACAATCTGTATAACAAGCTTGATTTGGTTTATACTGTGTTATAAATCAGAACTCGCTCGTAATGTATCATTGGTACCCTGAATATAACGGAGAGATCGAGATATCGCCTCGAGATACCTCCGCTGGCAGGTGTTGCATCGCGGATTAACGAGTTTTCCTTTTTTTCTCCTTTTCTTTCTTTTTTTTTTTTTACAAAACGAACGCATTCGACTAACCGATCGAATCGATCGAAGACTAGAGCGCGATCGTTACTTAATCGAATGGAAATTCAAAACACCCGGGGCCCTCGACCCAGATGGCATTTGACCTGACACGTTCAACATAAATTTGCATAGCTCGCGTTATTTGCGAGCGATCGGCGCGATAGCCAGGTATATACCTTCCGATCAATTAATGTCGGCCGATGAAAAAATATTTTCTTTATCCGATAATCTTAGTCGGGGGACTTGGACTACGCATTTAAAATCGAGAATAATTAAGTACGATTAAAATCCTCTATGGTTCATGGAAGAAAGAAGAATCCGTATCGAACTACAATGTTAGAAAGTAAGTATCTTTCAGTCGGATTCTCATAATTTTGAAATTAATTTCTTTAAGTATCTTCGCAATTTATCTCGTAAATTTTACGAAAGTCAAAAATTATATAAATAATAATTAATTTAATAATAATATAATATAAATTTCAATCTTTTAATTTTATTTTAAATGTATATTTTAATTTTAATTTTAAATTTAAATTTTTATTTTAAATTTAAATCAAGAAATCATCAATCTAAAATCATTAATAAGAATATAATGATTCATATAAATATATTAAATCCTGCAAATTTATCGTATATGAAAAATATAGCTAATTTTTTCCGTTTTACTACTAACTTTTCTACTCGCGAAATTTAATAACTGCTCGGAATATTTGGTATTCCGTGTAATCATGATATTCTTTTATTTTATTATTTTATTAAGTAAATCTTCCTTATCTTTTAAATCTTTTCGCTGGCTTCTTTTAATTATTCTTCTCATTAATCATTATTTTTTATCAGTAAGATCATTAAGCGAGCATCACGAGTACTTTTCATTGTATTTAAATTTGTAATAACGGACCACTTATTTATAACAAGAAACACAACATGTGTGCCGAAAAAAGTGTACAATAACAACTTAAATCAATTTTAATTAAACTAAATTAATTAAACTATTTTACATTGAAATGCGAAGAATGGTAAAAAATATTCAGTAATTGATAAAATAATAATAATCACATGACGGTTCCTAAGGAAGCATAATCGAGACGAATGAGTGAAGCTACGAGAGACCGAGTTCCCCGCAGTTGTTTATAAGGAGATTTTTTTTTCTCCTCCATCTGGAATACGCCAGGGTGAGTGTGTAACCTTCACGAGCATAACCGGCACGTGCTACCAACGTCTTTTGGCTTATCCCTCTTTCCTCGAGAATGCTCGGCAGCCAAACAACTGGGGCAGCTGTTCTGAGCAAACTGTGCACGAGAGGAACGCGCCTCCAAATTCGTCTTCGTCGTATTATTTTTTTTTTCGCGCCATCAAAAATTATAACACTAATATATACATATTTATTCATTGTTCGAGAAACAATATCGCAAGGATAACGAAAGCAAAAAGTTAGATAGACAAAAAGTTAGATAGACAAAAAGTTAGATAGAACTTTTATGTAAGATGGAATAATTAAGATGGAACTTTTTAAATCCAATTTTCGATAAAATATCGATTGCAAGGAGATCATAAAAATTTATCGAGACGCAAACAATCTATTAATATTGAAATTAACAATAAAATATATCAAACTCATTTATCATATCAATTATAGTTACATCATTTCTTGAGCAACAGAGCGTTCAACGTTCGCTTAATTGTTTCTATCAGTAAAAAAATCATTAAAAAAAAATACACATATATTCTCTCTTATTGTTTTTTAAAATATGGAAGGTCGAATTGTCACATTACACAAAATAAAATATTGAATCGAATCTTTGTTCCCGAGATGATTCTCTAAATTTTTGATGAGAATTTTCTTTTACTGATATCGAATTTGGAATTAATATTAAAATAAAATAAAATAATAATAAAAATAATATAATAGTAAAAATAAAATAAAATAAAATTATAACAAAAAATACATTTTTTCCGCAGTGCATCGTGCAAAATGGAATTATGCATTTGTATACGAGTACAAGTACGTGTACTAGAGAGTGCCACCGGCCCGCCTTTATGTCGCATACACCTGTTGCTCCGGTCGGTGGCTCTCTCGTTTGGCTTCGTCCATCGCATCGGATCGGCGCGACTAGGCTATAAGGCCATTCATCTCGTATATGAGAAGCCCTCGGGAAAGTAAGAGAACTCTCCGTGTCCTCCTTAATGCGTACAAACATGACGCGAGCGAATCGGACAGGCGAGTTATTTGGTGCATTTGTGATGCCCAATTACATTATTTCGCTTCTCCGTGAGAAAAGAGGAAATATCTAGCAATAGCGAGACATTTTTACGGCAAGATCAAGTCTTTCAGTAGCACGTCCGTTCGATGGAAAATTTAAAAAAATTAATAATTCCAAGGAAATTTAATTTTCATTGCGATCCAATGAAAGTGTTTAGGTGATAAATATTCCTAATTCTTGACCCTGTACGAGAACAAAGATCCCAATACATTCTCGTAATTTAAAATTTGAGACAAAAACGTCCCCGCACGTTTATCGGAGACCAGGCCCCAGCATAATTTGATTATCATCGACAAACTATTAACAAAGTAAGTAGTTGGAGATATTAGAGGTAGCTTGACATTTTTGATATTGGGAAATTGAATAGCATCAGGTAACGATATAATGTAGTAACAATGTAATGTATGTACACGAAATATACAATTTTGAAGGGTTTTGATGCACGTTGATTCAAAATTTGACATTAGTTTTGCAAATTTAATTTGTCTAAACAATTTGTTTAAACAAACTATTGCAAAAATAATGTTTTTTTGAGAAGTAAATGATTCAATCGCATTCTACGGGAACAAGCTCATCCGGAATAGTAATTCGGTATATTAAAATGAGTTTTGTTACAAACTAATTGATAAACAATCATTTTCCAAATATCGAGAAATAAGTCGAACTACTTAATTTGAACATACGATTTCTCAAAGATAAAAAAAGATATCTGGGCAAATCAAAATGTTTTTTAAAGAGGAAGACTAGTTCTTTCGGACCCCATTAATGGTTTTATGAAAAAAAATTACCTTGCGATATAACATAACCTCAAATATCTCGAAAAACCGTGATTTTGGCAGCTTTTAGATTAGAATATCTCGAAAACCGGAGTCACCAGAGAAATTCTGGTTTCTGGATCTGAGGTTTGGCTAAATTTGTCGGCTGGTGTTATCGTCGACGCGCTATTAACAAAGTAAGTAGTTGTTGGAAAACACATCGAAAAACGGAATGCTTTGTGTCTCGGGTTGATAGCGCGTGATTCAGGGTGCGTTATCGTAACCGCGAATTATCATGGGCGGGGGGGAGGGAAGGGGGAGACAAACCAGAGATTATCAGCTCATTGGGACTCTGAAAAATTCAAGGAGAAGTCGTTGGTAGGGCTCAGCGTGATGGTAATCCCCCATCGGGGGATATCGCAATCGCGAAACGCTCGGTCGCTGATAAATCGGGGACCAGGATCAGGGGAGGAAGGGGAGTCCTTTTGCTGATAACCGCGATGTTAACGAGCGGTAACGTCATTGTTAACCGACGATTATCGCGAAACCGCGTATGTTTCGTCGAGATAACAGGAGCACATTCCATAATTAGCCATAAGTAATCTCCGAGCAATTTGCCATCGTTGTCCGCGCCAATTAATTCAACTACGCGTCGCTCTTCGTCGTTTCTCTCGCCAAGTGGAAATGATTTAACGCGATATTCGCGAGGAACACGTATACCGTTTATTCAGAAATTTACGTTTCCATCGCACCCAAGAATTAAACGTGAGATTTTTTTATTTCGTTGCTTTGAAATTGTTTGAGAAATTTGGTAACTGTCTTCTGAAACTTGATTGCATTTGCTATTATTTATTATAATAATGTTCTGGAAATTCTTCAAGTTGGAATAATTAAAATTGTTGAAGATAAGCGACGAAACAGAAACAAGAAATTAAGATATAAATAGAAAAAAATGTATTTTTGTTCTTTTCAGATATTTAACAAATTTACATTTTGATTATTGCAAATTGATTTTTCATCTTTTCTGATTTTTTAAAAATTCAAACTAATCTAATAAATAGATTTAAACTATTATTTTAAATGTCGGATTCTAATTAGCTATGTCGTATTTACCGCAAAAATATCATTACTTCATTAAAATAACTTTCGGCAAAGGATAAAAATATAAAAGCTTTTTTATTATATTAACAAAAAATGAAGATAAATAGGATTATATTTTAAAAAATAATGAGATTTTTGTTAAAAAATGTCAGATTTTTTCAGAGAAATAAAAAACATTTTCTTTCCAAGCTAGTTTTCTACTAGAAAAAAAAAGATTTTTTTTACATCTCTGCTGGGGAAACAAACACGAGCATCGAAAGATATAAATGACGCGTTCAAAGTACGTCGTTAATGATCTCTGAGAGACAGGCTAATTTTTCATATGTCAAGGATTGTCTGTGAGACTCTCGTGTTATTTGAGAGATTTCTCTCCAGTCTCCTCTTTCTCTCTCTCTCTCTCTCTCTCTCTCTCTCTTTTTATGAGCGGTAGCACCATTGTTGGACTCTGATTATCACGGAGCCGCGTGTGTTTCGCCGAGATAGGATACATAGTGATAATGGTCCGCGATAATAGCATGCCTTGCCGACTTCCTGGGACACTGGCGACAGATCGGTTAACACACATACACAGGAAGACAAAAACTTAATAGCTCGCGCACATCAGAATCGTGGAGCAATTATCGCGTCGCGGTTCATCAGCTGCTCTCCGTTATCAGATAATGTCCGCCTTCGATGAATCAATCTATCCGCCAGCTTCTATTTCTTTTTTCTCCCGTGTGGAACCTTTTTTTCTCTGAAAAATTTTTTCTCGATTTTAAATTAAAATAAAAAATTGAGCTAAAAATTATGATAAAATTTTATTTAATGATTTATTAAATAAAATTTATCTAATATTTATTTATCCTTATTTTTATTATCTAAAATTTATTTAAGAATTTATTAAATAAAATTTTATCATAATTTTTACTGATTAATCTAACCCAATTTTTTATTTTAATTTAAAATCGATAAAAAAATTATTAAATAAAATTTATTAAATTTTATTTAATAATTTATCAATTTTTTCACCACAACTGCAGAGAATAATATTTTCAGATATAATATTAATGGAGTATTTTATTAGATATAATATTAGATATAATATTAATACATAATATTATTAGATATAATAAGATTATTAATGGATAATTATTATTAATAGATAATATTATTAGATATAATATTAATGGAGTATTTATAATAATAATGGAGTATTTTTTTTTAAATATACCCGGAATATTTAAGAAAAATTTTCCGCACTCGCCCCTCCCTTGATTCCAGCTGTCGTTATTCGTCCACGCATCAAAGACGTGATTGACATGGCCGGTGTAATGACTACCAGAGTGCGCGATTCCGATTATGTGTGAAAGTCGTACAAAACCAATATAAAATCAATTGCGCCGTGAAATCAATATAAAACCGACATAAAGACCGCGTTGGGAAACTAATATAAGAGCAACGTAAAACCAATATTGTGCACAAGTCGCTCGAGCTGGCCTGAATTTGTTGTATTCAGATTCCATCTCAGATGTAGACGTGCAAATGTGTGCTGTTTATAGCGGTCTGGTCTGTTTGCGTTTGAAAAAAATTAGAATCCAATTATTTGCGGCAAACACTCTAGATTGCTATCATTCCCAGCTTCGAAAAGAGAAAGAGAGAGAAAATGACAGCCACTTAATCTCAGAAAAATTCATTAAATCGAATCTCGATATCGGGACAAATGACGTTTTTCTTCAATCTCGACTATCTGATTGTTTAAAGCGAGAGAAAGTGCTACTTTGCGCTACTTTACTTGCATATCGGATTTTATGAATGTTTAAGGGAGCTAAACAGTCATCTTGAAACCGGAACCGGGATAAAGTTCTGCAGTTGTCCGCGGCACATCTTTGCCAGATGCGAGACTTTTTGATGTGTATATATATAGCTATAATCGGGTCAGAACCGCGTCATGATGGACAAATGCACGCGCCAGAAATTTGTGTCGCAAAAAAATTTTTTTTAAATATTCCGGATATATTTACAAAAAAAATACTCCATTAATATTATATCTGAAAATATTATTCTCTGCAGTTGTGATGAAAAAATTGATAAATTACTAAATAACAAAATTTTATCGTAATTTTTAATAATTACTCTAACCCAATTTTTTATTTCAATTTAAAATCGACAAAATTAATTGTTAATTTTTTTATAAGAAAATATTTTGCGCGGTGGAAAATGTTGGACCAATATACATTTAAATGGCAAAAATTGTAGAAAAATCTTTTCGTACCTTGACAGAAAGAAATAAAAATAAATATATGCGTTTTTATTTGAAATATCAAATAAAAACGCATATATTTATTTTTACTTTTTATATCAAAATGAGACAGCTTCTTTTACATTTATATCAAACAGCTCTGACGATTTACGTGACCCAGTCTCCTCCATCTTACGACGAGAGCAATTCTGATGCGAATCGTCCGCAAAATTGAAAATGCCACGAATAGCGCCGACAACAATCGCGATCGATACGAAATTGCTCGAGGTAATCAGTTCGGATATGATTGACTGGCTTTGAAATACGTGCGGATATTAATAGAAGGGCGTTGGGATGTAATATCTCGCTTTACGGTTTCGCATTTTTAGCTCGACATGCGACGTGAACGAGTTTCGAGATGCCATTTTCATTAATCGCGGTTACATAATTCCAACAACGACTACAGGATCAATGAAAAGAAATAAATTAGTCGGATTATTATCCGCGGGCTCTCTCGGCATATACAGGAAGAACGTGATTAAATCGTCGTACGATTGCTCCCTATTCAAAGCAAACATTAAACAAATCTGAACAATAAATGTGTATTTGTGTGTGTGATTTTTCAAGCAAAGAATTAAAGATACGAATAATTTCGTTGATTTTTCAGGATTCTATTTGAATCTCGTAAAAAAGTTCCCTCATCTTCCATTATTTTTATTCAAAATAAAACAGAATAAAAAGAATATTTTGAAGATTTTTTGATGCAATTT
Source organism: Camponotus floridanus (assembly GCF_003227725.1). Taxonomy (NCBI): domain Eukaryota; kingdom Metazoa; phylum Arthropoda; class Insecta; order Hymenoptera; family Formicidae; genus Camponotus; species Camponotus floridanus. Next base: position 503,689 of record NW_020229459.1, on the reverse strand, counting down.
TTTATTGCGTGCGTTTTTTAATATTTTTCATTCGTAGAAAAAACACAAAGCCTTTCAAATTTCAAAATGTTAGATTTGTAAATTAAAAAAAATGATTAACTTTTATAAAATAAGAAATTTTGCAAAAATATTTCTTTTTAATTTTTTTTAGTAAAATTATAACAAAAGATATTTATTACATATTTAATATTTCATCAAGACGTTGAATATATGGACAAAAATAAATGTTCATGATACATTTTAAACGCATAATTTGCATGCTGTTTCCAATACCTAAGAGTAAAATTATTAAAGAGAGAATTTTTTTTTTTAATTTCCTGAATTCTAATTAAATTTCAATTTGAAATTTTCTAATTTTTCCAAAAGAAATCTCTGAAAATTCCAAGCTTTCTATATTTTTCCAGAGAGTAAACAACCTGTCTTTTAAGAAGCGCTCTCGAAATAATATTCCTGATTTTTTAACGAGAGGCATTCAACTGTCAAATAATTTTTCCTCGACTTTTCTATTGACACATATAAAAATATAATATCGAGCAAGACAAGCGATTTGTTTTCTAATGTCGGTCGAAAGCAGTGACGGCGCACAATGCGATGCAATGCTTATGTCATTGCACTGACAATGAAAGTTGGAATCACCGCCTATGGCGTTCGTGTAATCTCCTGCTACTCTTCCACGAAATGAATTATTAAAATACTATGTTGCGCCGCCATTATTCCGCGACACGCCATCAAAGTGTCTTTTGCTTTCTCATTTCGCGCGATTATTAGCGATCTCATTTAACGCGGCGTTTGCTCTTAAATTTTGCGGTATTAAATTATTAAATTATCAGTAAAAATATTTTTATTTTTATTTTTCCATAATTTTTCTCCTTATTTTTATATAAAAAATCTTGCAATTATATAAAACAATATAATATATAATGTATATTACATAAAAAAAAATTTTTGTATAATATAAAAAATAATAAAAAAAATGTTGTATGATATATAAAAGAATAATAAAAAATTTTGTATAATATATAAAAAATAATAAAAAATTTAGTATAATATATAAAAAATAAGCACCATATATCAGACAATTTTTAAAAATTTTCTTAATATCTTTTAAGATATATTTTTTTAAATGTCTTTCTCGAGAAAATAGCGGATTAAAATGTTAATTAATTGATTATCTTCCTCGATTTTAGATCCATATATTATATGTATTTTTTTTTATTATCAAAATATGAAACATTTGAAATTTATGATTTTCTTGGAAAAAAATATCTTAGTATCTTATCTTATCTTAGGATTTCCAAATGTAAATCTTCAAGCGAAAAAATCTGGCACTTTGTGACGAGAAGCTTGCCAAAGTTCTTCCTCAAAGTTTCTCGAAATTGAAGCGTATTTGACTTGATGGGAATAGTTGAGTGCTCTCGGAATATCTTTTAAAGATCTTGAACGGACGATAAAGATCTTTTTCCTTCCATCATTAAATTTAAACGTTATAGAAACGACTTTTGTTGTGGTGAAAAAAATATTACCGTGGATATTGGCGTTTCCTGGAGCAGGGAAATTTTCGATTCTACTGATAATTAAATACTTGAAGTGTGTTTCATGAGTCGGAGAATAAAAATCAATGCGTAATTTTGAAAATAAGTCGATTAAGGATACTTAGTTTAACGACAAGTATATGTATTCTCGAATTTTTATACGCAAGCAAAATATCGAGTCGATTGGAAGAAAACACTTGGAATCGAGACATATCGACCTAACGAATGGAAGTGAAAGGACGCAATGTATATGATTAATGAGAGAAATATTAACATAAATTAACATCAAATTCAACTTGAATTTTAAACGTTTCAGTTTTTTATCTCTTACGACTCTCGAAAATTACATAAGTCATAGGAAAGAGGACAAAAATCCGATTCGCTTTGGATGACCCGACTATCTTGCTCTCGCAAAGTCGTTGGCCTCTGTCGAATAAAAAGAGCGCGATATCGTTTTTTGCGATATATATAAACGCGGTTTAATCCCCTCTTGTATATATTGCAACCACAGTAGTATATCTTCCTGGTAAACTTGATCGAATCGCGCGTTTTCCAACGTCGCGGGGTATTCGCGGTCGCAAGTGCATCGTCAATATTAATCCAATGCGCGAATACCAGAAATACTCTGAATAGTAAGAGCTCTACTTGCGATATCTGCAACGAAGAAAACGGATCAAGCAATCGCCTCGAAACCGGTTGCCAGGAAGTATCGTCGAATAGCAGCGGCTACTCGCTCGACAGATCCCCTACTTAAGGATCACACATGGAAGGGAACTGCACGATCGCGTATTCGTAGATGAACCTCGCCACGAGCACAATTTCCCGACATTTACACAAATAACATTTATTTTATATAATTTATTATTTTTTAATTTTATTTCTTCATTTTATTTTTTAATTTTTAAATTTGCCTTTTATTTTTTAAATAAAAAGATTTCTGCACAGACGATAAATTAAATGTCTAAATATCGCGTTAAATGAGGATGATACGATCAATGTTAACGAATTAAATTTTTAAAATATGGCAATCGAGATTATTTAATCGAGTTTGTCGACCTGATCCCCAGGTGTTTGGGCTGATTATGATTACATCGGAGATGGTCGGAGAAGGAAACTGCATGATCGCGTACTCGTAGATGAACCTCGCCACGAGCACAATTTCCCGATATTTACGCCAATAACATTTATTTTATATAATTTATTATTTTTTAATTTTATTTCATTTTATTTTTTAATTTTTAAATTTGCCTTTTATTTTTTAAATAAAAAGATTTCTGCACAAATGATAAATTAAATGTCTAAATATCGCGTTAAATGAGGACGATACGATCAATGTTAACGAGTTAAATTAATTTAAAATATGGCAATCGAGATTATATAATCGAGTTTTTCGACCTGATCCCCAGGTGTTTGGTTCGGTTATGATTACATCGGAGATGGTCGGCCTGTAATAGCGAGTTCCTGCGACTGCAGGAAGTGCATACGAGCGGTATATACTCGGGACGTGGATTAAGCTCGCGCGTGAGCGACGTCGATGACATCTGTTACAATCTGTCGGAAACAAAGTCACGTTCGTGCGTTAATCACGTTGGCACGATTACGGTGTCTCCAATGTCAAAGTCAGGGTTGGTTTTCATCTCCGGAAGCGAGACGCGTGCGCGCGCGCATGGACCGCATTTATTATCCCCTAATTATGATCTCAATACGAGCGAATCGTGAAACGTATCATAAATTTTCTACTATTTTTTACGGATATCCTGCAAATTCTCGTGTGTTTAGATTGTACTATTGGCATTAATCTTTTCATTTTAAATTGTTGAGATTTGATTAATAAATTATAATCAGAAAAATCCAATGAAAAGAAAAAAATATACTAAATTTTGGTTTTGTTGTTTCTTCATAAACATTTTACACAAACACGAATACATTTTTACCAAAAATTTCATACTTTTCAGATTTTACATCATTTTTATAAATCAAATTTTTACGCTGTTCTTTCGAAATAATAATTTTTTATACATACTTGTGATATATTTTATCTCTCCTCTTGTTTAAATACAGATAGTCGTGCGTGCATAATACTACTTGAGTAAAACAAGTGGATAACTTCAAACTGATAATGTCTGTCAATAATAAATTCTTGGATTACACACTAAATATTGTGATTTTCAATTCGTTTCGAAAACGACGCGATGCGTTATTTATGCGATATCGTCAATCATTGTCGTTTCCACATCTGCGTTATAACTGTTCTCATACAAATCACGTCATGTTAATCTCGTAGCCGCAACATATAAATATTTAAAAGAAAGGCAAGTATCATTTGTGATGACTTGGAGGGGATCGCGTGATACATTTTACGGTGGAATTTTTTACGGCCGCGTAATAAACATCAGACAGCTCTAACCCTTATAAAACGATTACGTCAAATGCTCTACGCCTCATTGCGCCTCGCTACGAGACCAAGTGCAAATAACGATACAGCTTCAGCCGCGTCCTTGGGATTCCTACCTCTGGGCCTGCCAAAGGACTTCATAGCCTTGATTCCCATTCCGGCATAAGTGTCGCCGCCGTAATCAACGTACATGAGTGCCGATCTTGGGTAATCACTGCACATGTACGTGGTCCAGGATTGTCAGAGTCATTCGTCCGGTTCCTCTGGTCTCGCCCTAACTCGCTGTCCCCTCGTCCCTTGCTCTCTCTCTCTCTCAGGACACGAATTCGCAGCATCCAAATCGAAGATGAGCGAAGACGCTAAAGATGTTTGGGGTTCGTTGCCGCGGAACCAAACTGGCACGATTGGTAATCACATGTCGATTCGTGGCAGATCTTCAGGTTCATCATGGAACCAACTTTCGGCCAAACTGGAAAGCACCTAAGCTCCCTTTATCCCATGATAAAGCGGGTAGATCCCCGTCGACAAGTCGACAGGCTGGTCACTGTCATCAGGCTGAATCACCAATAAGTACACTTTGGATTGAGCGAAACGAAGCGACGAGGACGATTGTCCCGTGCCATTGGAGATTCACCAGGTCCAATCGTTTACGCGAGTGTTCGAGGGTCGCGCACCAGGTCGTCAATCGAGTTGTCAACGACGGGGGACCCGAGATCCCTCGGCGAGAGACGCGCTACCGACTGAACGGGCGGAACACGCGGCGTTTGTGTCCACCATGTGTTTGCTATCAATTCATAACTGCGACCCACACGGGTTATTTCCGAATACCTGCTTGCGCAACTGCCCCGAGGGAGGGCAATGGAGGGGAAGAGAGGCCGAATCGGAGGAGGGCGCGAAGCAGAGTATCCGAAAATATATGATTCCGCGCACTTGACGGGCACACGACGCAACCACACACACGTATACGTGGGAGGCGAGAGGAGAGAGAGAGAGCGCGCGCACGCTCCTCGCACTCGGGACGGTGTGTCGGGATCGAGGCAGAGATCCCCGACCACGAGACGATCTTTCCTTGGGCGCCACCGGAGTTCGTTAAGTCGAAGCGCCACCGTCGTGCAGGTAAGTGCGTACGTGCTGTGAAAGAGAGAGAGGGCTAAAGAGATGGAGAGACGAGGGCAGGAGCTCGGGAGAAGAAGAAGAGGAGAGCAAAGGTGTACGAGAGGAAAGTAGAGGAAGACTCGTCGCGGAGGAGGAGATGGAACGCGAGGAGGGGGAGAGGGAATCGATTCTAGCGAGATTTCTCGCGCACCAAGTCCAAAATACGCGAATTTCCACGCGAGGAACCATAAGAGAAGGACAGGGCGATGGGTAAAACGTGAAAGAAGACTCCCTCGCACGCTATCCAAGAGTGGGAGGAAGACTATTCCTCCCGTTCCTCGAGTCGTGACTCGGTGTCACGGATGGCTAGATTGCATGACAGGCAGGCTTGTAGGTATTAGAGGAGGAAGGAGACACCGGTTTATTATAGGAGAAGCGTGCCGTGTACGGCGACTCGGAGACTGAAAAAGATAGATAAATAGATAGAAAGAGAGAGAGAGAGAGAGAGAGAGAGAGAGAGAGAGAGAGAGAGAGAGAGAGAGAGAGAGAGAGAGAGAGGTGGGCGAGAGGAAGGATAGGAGATGAAATTATGCGAAAAGAGACGCGGACGTTCTTAATAGATACAGACTAGCGAGAGAGAGAGAGAAGCGGTATTTTCAGCTGAATGAAACCGAGAAGGGAAAAAGAGGGGGAAAGCCAGAGGAACAAGAGGGGGGAAAAAAGAAGGCATGTTGGAGCGACGCGAATAGGAATGTGGCATCCGAAAATACGACCCGAGACCGAATTGCCTCTCGAAGAGATAAAAAGCGATAAGATCCGCCGAAGAACACACGTAACGCGCGACCATTCGCGGGGAGAGAGATACCCAGGTGGAATTGACGGAGCGACAAAGACAGCCAGCGAGAGGGGAAAGAGACAGAGAGAGAGGGGAGGAGGGGGAGAGCTCAATGTACGCGCGAGCGAGCACGAGGACAGCGAGAATGAGCGCGAGATGGACGACGGAACCGAAAGAGAGAGAGAGGGAGAGAGACGGAGAAGCACTTGACCCCCCACCACCGGCCACGACGCAGCCTTCTCGCCGAGTTTTATGAATGAATGCTCTCCCGTCACGCGGCGGACTAACACTGGCGTCGGCGCACTTCGCGCGCGCTGTCCCCCTCCCCCCGCCCCTCTCACGTCCCGCGCTGCCAACCGCGCGCGCGCGCTGGCACTCTTCCCCCGCCCCTCCCACGTCCCGCGCCGCCAATCACGCGCGCGCGCAGCCCAAGCCGCGCGAGTGTATTGGCGATGACGACGCGCACGTACGTACACACACGTCCCTCGTCTACGACGCGCGCACGCGAGTAAATACCGAGAGCTGGCTGATACACGGGGGCGCGCAGGTCCGTTTCTTCCTTCATTCGGTTTTGCCGGTTCGTTCATTCATGCCCGAGCCGCACGCTTTAACTGGTAGCTCACCTCGAGAGAGCTCGTCTCGAGAGAGAGAGAGACTCCCACCTCCTCCTCCTCCTCCTCCTTCTTCTTCTTCTCCACGTCGAGCATCGCGTTTGGATCAGATCTCTTTTTCCGCTCGTTCGACGCCGCCGTCGTCGTCGGGACGTTGACGTCACGCTGGATGGAGAAACGAGTCGGCATTTTCCGAGAATGACTGCAGTTCCTCGCGTGACCTTCTTTCGACCACGGCCGGTTAATAGGGCGAACCACGGTGACCTTCGCGCCAGTGCGAAGGGCGTGCGATATAACATTTATATAACATTTGGTAGATCTCGCTTTAGGCGAGGGATTTGAGAAGGTGAATTTTTCCTCGAGTCTTAGGGGAAATTTCTATGATTAAGAAATAATAAAATCGTTAATAACGCTCGTTTTGCGCGCAACTATTTATTTTAAACTATAATCATATTGATTACATGTAATTATTTAGCTACAGTTATTTAATTTTAACTTGGCATGTATCGTCGGCATGAATTAATTCATCTCATCGCGGCAATATTTATGTTGTAGCAAATCGAGGTTTCTATGTCACATGATTAAATAATTCGTGTTTTGAAAGGAATTCATTTAAAATAAATACATAAAATAAATTTATGTTACATTTATATGTATCTTTTCTTTTTATATAAATATACATGTAATAAAAAGATTCCATTTCAGTCTCATTAATGTATTTTATTAAAATATCGCATGTGTATTTTATTAAGTAATATTAGACACCTTAATAAAATATCATTTTATTAAAATATTATTAAATACTATTTAAATATTATTTAATATTTTAATAGAATAATATTTTATTAGACACCTTAATAAAAAGCCATTTTATTAAAATATTAATAAATATTATTAAAATATTATTTAATCTTTTAAATAATATTATTAAATATTACTAAATTATTATTTAATATTTTAGCAGAACAAAATTTTTTACATAGAGTCGCATTAACGCTAATGGATGTCGCGTTAATATAACGATACATTGAGATTTATATGTTTGCATAAATGCTTGTCACGTAGGATTCGCAGACAGATCTTCCACGAGGATGATTCATTCAATTATAGCATCGAAAGAAAATAAAAAACGTAACCCTTCGATCTCCGTTTGCTTTCGCGATAACGAGCGTGCTTTAATGACGCTAATGCACAAATAAATCGCGACGACGATTAAGATTTTTAGCGGAAGCTTAGAGCGGAAACGGCAGATGCGTCGCGCACGCACTTTACAGCCTCCTCTTCGACGATGGAAAAAAAATAGAGAAATAAAAAAAAGAACAAGCAACGTGACGTAATTACACGTAGTTGTCTAAGGCACAAACATCTAGGCTCTGGCAACTTTCGCACGGTGTCTCGTCGGCCGAGGATGTCGTGCGAGTGATTGATGAAAAACTCGTCGCTCGCGAGGGCGCGAGGCTAAAAATTTCCTCCGCGACTTCCGGTAAGTCCAGGGGACTCATTCATAAGCCAGGGTACCGTCAAACGCAACGCGAGGATACGTTTGCTCCTCACTTTGAAGAGGGAGAGGGTCCCTCTTTCTCTGTCTTTCTCTTTCTCGGAGTAGCCACGATTCCGCGAGCTATATTTTCTCGCTGTTTCTTTACATAGGTGTGTACATGTGTATAACTGTACGAATCCGATATCCGGAAACCCCTATTCATCCTCCTTCTCCTTCTCGCAACCGGTTACGCCGCATTTGTTTCGATAAATTAAACTGGGAAACGAATCGGCCGACTCTCTTTGACAGGATGTGGTACTTTAGAATAAACTTCTGGGTTTATCTAGGTGTTTATCTTATCGGATATAGATTGACTTCAACAAACGCTAAACGATAGGTTACTTAATTTCGAGCGAGCTGTTGCGACATAAATCTTGAAGATTATACGATTACGTGATTCTCAAGGAGACTGGAAACTGCATTTTTTAATTATTAATGTTAATAAAATGACAAAAAGCGGGGTTGGCATGTTTTAAACAATGTGTTTAAAACTGTTTGATTAAAACTTGTTTAAAACAGTGGATACTGTTTTAAATATTTTTGTTTTAAACTGTTTTAAACTACTGTTTAGAATTGTTTAAAATATATGATTATTTGGAAAAGAAATTGTAAAAAATATCAAAAACCAACAAAAATTAATAGATGTGTATATTGCAAAAAAGTTTTTGTTTTAGTGTTTTTAATTTTTTATCTATATTTATGTAACATATAGATATAAAAATATAAATAATAAAATAAAAATGATAAGATGGGTATTATTTTAGAATATTTATTTTTGGATATTAAATAACAATCAATACAATAAAGATTACTTAGAAGATATTGACTGATTTTACATTTTACATTCTAGCATTTTAAATTAATAGTACATGACTCATAGCAGATCAGTAGTTCTAAAAAAAAGTTCTTCTTTTAAAAAGAAGAATTGAGATTTTTTATTTTCCCTTTATTTATAATTTATGTTGAAAGTTAAGCATGAGGTTACTTAATAAGAATAGCAAAGGAATCAAAGTATTTTATATTAAATATTATTAACTAGAACTTTTTTTCTCCAAAAATAAATAACTCCAAAAATAAATATTTTGTTAAAATAATACCCATCTGATCATTTTTATTTTATTATTTATATTTTTAATAGCGTTGTCAATTTTGGCAACGTTATTTACAGTTTAACGCTAGCGAAAAATTTAAATATTTACACAGATCAAAGCTATTAAGTGGTTTTTGCTTGTTTAAAACATGCTTTTTTTTGTTTAAAACATGTTTTTTTTACTTTACTTAAAAACATAAATAAAACAAAAAATATTGTTCTAAACAACAAAAACAATGTTTTTTGTTTAAAATAAAAAAACAAGTTTTTTGCCAACCCAAAAAATAAATTGAATTATTCTGGCGCTCTATTGAATATTTTCCACATTTTTTGAAAATTTTAAAAGAAAAAATTCTTAAGATATCGGAATTTTTTTTATCGGTGACGTCACGCATTATTGAATCATTTAGAAGAAGCCCGACTGGCTTGTCGATAAATGAAAATTTCTTTCAATGTCATTACAATTACGATCAATTGGCATAAAACGTATTGAAGTTCAATCAATCAGTTTTGGATGATGCGCACTAGTTGGCCACGACTGATGGAATAATTAATGATTGCGCGCGATTCGCGTTATCGATCTTCATTCACAAGTTCGACGAAGTCGAGTGACGTCACGCGTCAGATGGCAAGAAACCACGGAAGTGGAGAATTTCATTATCGTCGATTAGCGTCGCGGAAATTGATCAAGCGCGTTGCATCATCGGAGATGCTGCAGAATGGGGTTGGAACGATATAGCCGTGGAAATAATAACAATGCAACATTGTGAGAACACCATTGTAGAGGAAGGAGTGACGGACAGGCCGAGGAGCCGCTGGGTGTCGAGGGAAAAGAAGAAAAGGGGAAGAAGCGACGAGAGATAGATAACGGGAGAGGATAAAGAGAGCGAGGGGCGAAGGGGAGGCTTTCGCGCCGAAGGGGGCGACTCAACCTGAGAGAAAGAGAAAGACAGAGGGGGGGATGAACGGAAAAGGATGACCGCAGGAAGGAAGTTGGCCTGGCCCCGGTGTACAGGTTGTTGTCTGGCAACACCTACGGTGATCAAAGAAAGAAGGAGGAGGAGGAGAGAGGAGCGAGCAACAGGACGAGAAGGGAAAAAAGACGCAAGACGGAGGCTCCGAGAGGTGAAGGAGAAGAAGGGGGAGGAGAGGATGCAGGAAGACAAAAGGAACGCGAATAGCGGATAGCGATAGAGAGAGCAGAAGCCGGACCCGCGGTTGGACGCCGGTATATAACTTGCCGAAGGCTGAGCAGGTTTTTGCTACATTTTTTGCGACGTTTATTATAACTAGGAAGCTGATGTGCTTCTCTCCCCGAAGCCCTACCTCGTAATCTCACCGATCGGAGTGTGTTCGTGATACACACACGTTACACACATGTGGAACGTTTATCGGAGCGTACGCTCACCGTTGAAAGAGGCGAGAGAAGCGGAGAGAAAGAGAGAGAGAGAGAGAGAGAAAAAGGAGTGGGATGGAGAGCGTGAGAACGCGTAAACTTGTAAGGTATGAAGGAAGGGAGGGAGATATATCTCGTCATTTCTCTTTTCCACAGTGTTGGAAAAGGTGACGATGGTGGTAGTGACGGATTCTTATACGCCAGAAAGACATACGCGTCAACGTCATTTCCTCCAAGTTTCTCTCTCTCCTTCTTTCCCCTTTCTTGTTTCGCCTTGATATATTCGAAAAGAAAATAACGCGTCACGAAGTCGGCCTTCTCCTCGTGAATTCATTTGACGCTCGTTATTAAAGAGAGCGAAAAAGAGATTCCACCATCAGGGTCTTCCATTACAAAGCTGTGATCTTACATGATACATATTATTATTTACGTGATACAACGTTTCTTCTGGCTTCTGGTGCATCAACATTTCTTGCAGATACCTCTGATGAAACTTAGAAAGGGGTTTCGCGAAACGTCAAACACTCCACTTTGACACCGGTACCTTTTTCTTCAGAAAGAGTTTGGTAAAAAAGGAAAGAAACGATCTCGTAAATTTCATATTAAAAACATATACATATGAATCTAGCATCAGAAAGATGAGTTCAAAAGAGAGTTCACCTGATAACGCGTATACACGTAATACTCGCGAGAGATGCTATAATGCTCCATTTCCTCTCGGGAACCCGCGTTTACGCAGGAAGCGCGTAAACGACAAAGAGAGAGCCTTAGCTTCACCTTCGTAGCCCTCGCGTGCAGAAGACGGCAAGAAGAGCCGCCGCTACCTCCATCCCCTTCATCTCTAACCAATCGAGCGATCCAGCTCACCTGGGCCGCGGCTACGGTCACTCGACTTCCGGTAACCCGGACGGCCGCGCACGTATGGCCCGCGGCCACGTAACTGTGACTTTTCTCTTTCTCTCTTTCTCATTAACGTTTCCGCTCCCCTTTTCTGGCTGATTTTGCAAACTTTCGAGCTACGCAAACGTAATCCTCCTCGGCTCGCACTTGGCCAACAGACGAAATATTAAACGTAGGGTATAAAAAATTGATTTTTAGGATACTAGAAATTGATTTTTAGGATCAATTAAATTGATTTTTAGGATTATTTAAATTGATTTTTCGGATTTTTTTTTAAAGGATATTAGAAATTGAGCGTTTTATGTTTTTATTTTTCAATCTTGGATATTTAATTTTTTCCTTAGGTTCAAATTAGATTCTTTAAATTCTAATTAAATTTAGATTCTCAAAAATAGATTGAGTTCTTTTATTATAGATAATCATACAAAGTGTAGCAAAAATCATACTGTCAGTTTTGAATATCCCAGCGCAGAGATTTGTAATGAACAAAAAAATGCTATATATCCAAGGTTTAAAAAATAGATTGTTTAAATATCAATAAAACGACGTCAACAAAATTAATTTCTTTACATATTCTTAAAAAAACAAAATTCCTAAAAATTATCATTTTTTCATACTACTAGACTAGACTAGGACCCCTAATTGAAAAGTCACCACGATTGGCACGTATCCTTTCAATATTGATTACAACAGAATAAATGCAATTAATCGTGCTCTTTCAAATCTCAGTGTCTGGCTTATCTTGATCGCAAGAATCGTCTGTAAAAAAGAAATGAAAGATCGCCGTACATTAAGCGTTCGAGTAATTAAACTGCGGAATCGTGCAATTGCGCAAAGTTAGACGACACCGTTCGAGGAGGACCTGAAAAACACCACTTTGACGAGGCTGACAGAACACACTGACAGAATCTCCGGATTGCGTAACCTCTCGGCATCGTGATTTACCAGGCTACCCGCGTTAAATAACCATCGCTACTTTCTCGCCAAACTTTGCGTTTGTTGTGCGACCGACGGCCATTCGAAAGGCGATTGTCCCACAACGACAGTTTTCTCTTGCAATACATGATTATTGCGGCACATCGGAACGCGCCGCGGATCGTTGTCGCGTGAAAGTCCGCCGGTTACCCTGGCAAAAGAGATGAAGAAGAGAAAGAAAAAAGAGAGAGAGAAGGGAGGAAGTAGAGAGGGAAGAAGCGACAATTTCCGGTCTTTCTCTCTCTCTCTTTCAACACACATCGGCCCAACGATGTCATCTATTTTTATCTTTGGATATGTTCGAGCATATTCAAAAAGATACTTGGAAAAATCTGCATAAAGAGCGCGATTTATTGTCAAGATCCAAATCGATGGATATTAATTAATATATATTATTGAATATTAATTATATATATTATTGAATATTAATTAATAATGGATCTGTTTCGCTCCTGTATCGATATTCAATTTAATCGAATTGCCAGAGAGGCAATAACAAACTTATTAATATTAAATTCTAATTAAATTAATATTAAATTAAATATATGTAATTAATATTAAAAAATTAATATCAAAAAACAATAATATTAAAAATATTAAAAAATAAAAATTGCAAAGATATAAATATGTCATGCACTTTATCATATATTTTATTTCGATAATTTTTTAATTCTTCGATCGAAGAAAATTCTTAAACCTTTTTTCTTCTTAATTATCTACTATTATTAACGCTAAAACGATTGTCTCCAATGAATAAAATATTACGCCCTAACCCCATGCAAGACACGTATAGTCTGCAAATAGATAATGCCCATGGAAGCGGATTATCCTCGAAACAAGTTCTCGGTTTAACTCCCACGCACGCAATTACCTTGAGGCAGGTGCGGCATAAGAAGCACTCGGATAACGATAAGTATACGCTGGAGAGCTCGATTTACAGCTTATTATGTATACCGCGTGTCGACGATCTCTGCGAATCGCTACCAAAACGTCATCGCTGTTTTCTTCCGATCGATGTCTCTCTTTCTCGCTTTTACCTCCATAATTATATTTACATCCGTGTCTTATCACGTTGATATTATAATCCACAGAAATAAATGTTAGCTAATCGTACAAGTACCAGCAGAATATTACGCTCAAAAATGTATATTTTTATCAATTTATGGGGTTACGTCATTCTCGACTTGCGTAACATTCATGTCAACTGACGAGTTTCAGACACACGTGAATTGTCAGTCGGAAATTTAGGACAAACGAGACGCTCGTAAAGGAAAAGAATAGCGATGGATGATGCAAATGCCACGTCCAATTAACCCGGTCTATCGATTAATTACGATCTAGTCGGATTGGCACAAACTGGCATGATTGATCGACTTTATCGGCTCTGTCTATGCGCGATTATAATGCAATCCGTGTGTTTACACTGTACACAGGTAATTTATGAGAGGTTGGCTCACGCAGTTATCGTCTCTTCTGCCTATCAAGATCCGCGATCTTTCGACAATGCACTTGTTAAACACCGTTTTTAGTGCGTTATCGATCGACATCATCTGTCAAATTTCCGGAAACTTAAGAGATCCCGCCAATCATCGGTCAATTTATAATAAAATAATAATAATAATTATAATAATAATAATAATAATAATAATTATTATTATTATTATTATTATTATTATTTATAGTAAAATAATAATTAATCAATAACATAAAGGTAAAAAAAAGTAAATAATGATAATTGGATTTAGTTGATTGATTAGTAAAATTAACGATGCATGAATTTCAGCCTTTTTTTAGCAAGTCGGTTATTGAAACGGACAAAGGATTGTGAAAAGGGGGGACAAAAGCGAGAAGAGGTCGAAAAGGAGAAAGAGAGGGCATCGTATAGTAAACGTAGTAAGACACCGGAAGTCGACTATCACGAGAGAAAGAGAGAGATGATCTGTTATTCTAAATTTGTTTAAAATGACTCCTCGTTCCTTTTTTTTTTTTTACAAAAGTCGCTTCAATTTCGATGTCATCGTGCAATTGTGGACAATTTTAACAATCTTTACATTACTCTTTTCTTTCAGTCTTAAAAAGAACTTGTAGATAAATGTAAAATCGCATTTTTTTTCGATCGATAAATATTCCAAACATCGATCTCTTTCTTTTAAATTTCTCAACAAAAAGATAATTTTGATTATTTTCTGCACTGAATTAGGTCTAAATTTATATTATCTACATTCATTGTAATAAATTTCTAGATGAAATGACACAAAGAATTATCGATAAGATGACGCCAGGAAATGTACTAATAATGAATGTATATTTATCAGTAATTTTTTTTATATCATTAATAAAATATCAAGTGTTTTATTTTTACATACTTTATTTTTCTACGTTATCTTATCGACATTTCTTTTTATATCATTTATCTATACAAATCATATCACTGCATCCGCGTAATAGATAAAAATTTAAATCTGATCCAGTGCGAAAAATGTATATGTATGTGGGTATAATAATTAAAATTGAAATTATTATTATTAATAAATTATATATATTATTAAATTAATAATAAAATTATATATATATATATATATATATTATTAATAATTAAAATTATTTTTAATAATTCTTTTTGATAATTAAAATTATTTTTCTGCCAAAAAGGTTTCTCCTCAAATAAGAATTTTTAGATTGATATTGGAATACATGAAAGACTGTTCTATTGACGAGAGACGACTATAACGATGTGTATAATCTGCATTAATACGTGTAGCCCGACAATCGAACAATGTCAGCCGAAAAAAACCGTTGTCCGAACAAGCGAGAGAAGATAAGCCGTTGTCGAGGACTATCTATGGAAGCGGGCTCGGAAACGACCAAGTGACGCGAACGCATCGAACGGAAAAGGACGTCGGGGAAGCGAGAAGCAAAGAGAGAGAGAGAAAGAGAGAGAGAGCGAGAGACGGAGAGGGTTAGTAATGAATGACTGCAAAAGAAACAGATGGAGGCGGGTGGGAGCGAGACGACGATAGCGAGAGGCAACTGGTGAATGAAGGTGAGCGGGACGAGAGAACCGGGACGGAAGAGAGGGCGAGACGGAGAAAGAGGGAGGGGGGAAAGAGGGGGAAGGGAGAGGAGGTCTGAGCGAGAGAGAAGCCGAAGAGTGTCCAGGCTGAAAGCAAAGCGGTAAGCGTGCACGTACATAGGATACGGTTAGGAGCCGTACGTCTGCGGGGAGAGGAGGGGAGGGGAAAGGGGAGGATACGCGGGAGAAGAGTTATTTTGGTACGTGTATCGAAATCAGAATGCAACAACGCGCACTCGTCCGCAAGCGCGTTGCTTTACGAGGGCTGACGGTGTCTCTAACGAGCGCTTGGAATCGCTTTTTTTTAACAATTAAGCTCCGAATCACTCGCGAACGCATGCGTTTCAAATCGATAGATTTTTGAAAAAAATTCTCGAAGAGGCTGATAAAATTCGAAATTCCAGGGTGAATCTCTCTCTGGAAAATTTGCGAATTATCAAAAAAAAAATCAAATGTCTAATCGTGGATTATTTTTAAAATATGTAAATAATATTTAATATTCTGTGAAGGATTTAATAATGAAATATGCGCGATATCAATAATTATTGATCAGCATATCGATCATTGATTCTGTATACATTCTTTTGTAATATGAAGATTATGCAACATTTTTATGATTTTTATTTTCATTGAAAATTATGTGATAATTGATGCAATCTGACATATTTTCTCTCTCTCCTCACATTATAATTATACTATATATAATATATATATATATATATATATATATATATATTTATTTATTTTAATGTGTATATAAATGTTCTATCTTAATTAATTATAATAAATAAATAAATATATATTATACATATATATTTTATTTTAATTAATTATAATAAATAAATAAAGATATATTATACATACATATTTTATTTTAATTAATTATAATAAACAAAATATGTTGAAATAAATATATATATATATAAATAAATAAAAATATATATAATAAATATATATAAATAAAATATATTGAAATCAAATATATAATATATATATTTATAATGTTTATAAAATATATATATAATTTATAATATATTTATAATATTTATAATGAGAAAAAAGACGAGATTTGCACCATAATAATATTACACCTGAAATTAGATTTAAATATTCATAATTTATAAAAGTGCACGCTTAAGATATTCAATGTAAGAGAACCTATAGAGAAGAGTGGCTGCTGTGAAACGTTAGGGATATTCCGATACTTCCGCGTCTCTCTGCCCGGTAAGATACGCATTTAATAAAATCGCCAAGTCGTTTCTTATAAGGGCCGCCTGTCACCGTCGATTCCGGGACCGGGTTGTGCCAGCGGCCGTTGTTGCGCTCGTATTATGCAAACGACAATTGCGCACCAAGTTGCCCGGAGAAACACAAAGAAAGCATGGCGGGGCCCGAGTGTAAGATTAAATCGTAGCTGGGAGCTAATAAAGTCGAGATGCGCGTTCTCGCGAGGAGGAATCGAAGCCAAGAACGACGTCGCGTATCGCATCGTTCTTCGTCTTCGAAGCCACAATTGTGCCTTGCAAATAAAAGTGTTTCGCGTTTCAATCAACGAAACACTCGAGGTACTACAGGTATTGACCTCGCACCTGATTTTAAACCGGGGAGGGGGAGCGTTGCCTTTCGTACTTTGACAGATCGCTTCCTGTCGAGCCTCGCGTATTCCGTCATAACGGAAGAATTATTCAAAGACGTGCTTTCAATGGATCGTTTTATACACAGTTCTATTTTGTCGACTAGTCGAGAATCGAAAAGTCGCTCGATTTTACGTAATTTGTTTCCATCCATTTTTCCCAAAGCAAGGGACGAGAAGTTAAGATTTTAAAAGAATTAATATTTGAATATCTTGAGCTTGTAAAGAACATTGATTTTTAATTTTAATTTGAAGGAATTATACTTTTTTTTTTAAATTGAAAGTAGGGTTGCACGAGACACCAAAACTGATCTTGTCTTGTTTCGAAATGAAAGATAAAATTTTTCATTAATTATTGAACCAATATTGAGACAATATTTTTACGAATATTTTGTCTCGTGCAACCCTGATAGAAGGAGGCAATAAAATCGTATTCCAACTTTCGACAAAGAATATATCATAAAATTATTGTTAACAAAATCGAGACAATACAAGGCGAGATTTTTTTTGTTACAAAAAATCTCATTCAAGACAAGATTAAAAAAAGTTTTCGAGCATCTTCAATACCGATACAATATTTTTACGAATATTTTGTCTCGTGCAACCCTGACGGAAGGAGGCAATAAAACCGTATTCCAACTTTCGACAAAGAATATATCATAAAATTATTGTTAACAAAATCGAGACAAAACAAGACGAGATTTTTTTGTTACAAAAAATCTCATTCAAGACAAGATTTAAAAAAGTTTTCGAGCATCTTCAATACCGATACAATATTTTTATGAATATTTTGTCTCGTGCAACCCTGACGGAAGGAGGCAGCAAAATCGTGTTCCGACTTTCGACAAAGAATATATTATACATATATCATCATACTATATCATCATATTATACAGACAAGAAAATCCGCGAGTCGTCGACGAACTGTCAAAGTTGTCGCACCCTCGTTCCCTTCGCGTCCGCGCTCTTCTTCGTAAACACACCGCGAGGCTTCAGTGGATCGAGCTCTTCTCTTTCCTCGGCCTAGCCTCCTAGAGAACATACACATATACGTGTACAAGCGTATATACGGCGCTTTGAAAGTGTACCGACTCTCCGCTCTATCGCGGCTCGCGATGCCTTTGTTCTCGCCTTTGGATCTCCGTGAAAAAGAAGAGAAAAAAGAGGAGGAAGAGAGAGAGAGAGAAAAAAGCGAGAGAAGAAACATTGCTGTGCGAATCTGACGCGTATGCGTCACACGAGAGTCGTCGGGATAGGTTGTAGCGAAGGACTCCTTCTTCGAGGAAAAAGACGAGAAACGGCGAGGAAAGGGTACGACGACTCCCTGGGTGCTCGAGGGGCGGTGGCGGGCGGAGGGGAGGAGGAGCAGGACACTCGCGGAGGGAGTTCGCAGAGTTCTGGCTGGGTGAGCACACGTCCGGTCATTATCGGAGCTTATCTACATGAGCACACCTCAAACGTACCTAACCAAACCTCTCTCTCTCTCTCTCTCTCTCGTCGTGTATATGTATGCGAGAGTCGACCGGCATTGTACGGTGTTTATAAAGCGCGTCTTTCCTCCCCCTCCTATTTTTCCTCGTCGAGGAAAAAAAATAAAAATCACGTCATCGTACTTTGATCGATCCAGACATTTCGAGTCCACTCAAAAAAATGTTTTTGTGAAAAAATGCTAATGTAGATAGATTTCTAGATGTCGCAACCAAAATTTATCACTATTTTTTGTATCTGATAGGGGTACAAATAAGTCTCCGCCGTTTGACAAAAGATGGCCTCACCAGTAAGTTATGGTTGAAATTGTCAGATGTAAAACGTCATATCGTAAGGTTGGACATCTGGCAACACCATAACCTTGAAATATTAGCGATTTTGTATTAGCATCACATAATTTTTTTCGTGCGAAAATGTCGAGTTTTGAGCCGAATAAGCGTCATTTGCGGGAACTTTTGATTTACTTTTGATTTACTAGAATATCGTTTGTCAGCTAGAATTTATAGCAGTAACATTCTAGCAATATCTGCTAGAAAATTTAAATCCTATTGTTAGATATTAATCACTGCATTGGATAAATATGAGTTTCAATACTGCAGCAAGAATAATTTTTGTAAAAAATATAGCTGCTCATTATAACTGCAGCAGCGATATAATATGTCAATGTATTTTAGATATCATAGCAAACTTATTTTTATTCCATTGCCCGCATTTGATATTCATTTCTGCATGGATATTTATTCTGTCTTCTACGATACATATATGAGAATTCATCATAAAAAAATTAACCATCTGCGGTTAATTTTTGGAGCTCTAGGGCTCCTGTCATAAAAAATGGAAGAGATGCGGCTATAACAGTCTTCGAGCTAACGCGCTCTTTGATCATTTTTTTATTTAAAACTTACCGTACTAGCGATACCGACGCGCGATGGCATGTCTTACCTGAAACACAAAGAAAAGACGCATGTTATTAAAATTATCGCCAATTTTCTCTCCACGAGATCGCGTGAGAATTATGAAAAATATTTCCTTTATTAATTTTATTTTAATAATTTGTAAATCTTTTTTATTTTAATAATTTTTAATAATTTTTAATAATTTTATTTTAATTTTATTTTACTTTAATTTAATTTTAATTTTTTAAATTTTATCTTAAATTTTCTTAATAATTTTATTTTAATTTTTTAAATAATTTTATTTTTAATAATTTAATCATTTAATTTTAATGATTAAAATATTTTTAATCAGATCCTATAATATTTTGTGGAATAATTTTGAGGAAATTAATAAATAAATTACTTTCTTCCCTCCTGCTGCCGATTGAATTGTTATCAAAATAATTCAGGACTTTACTCCAATATCATTAATCTCCTTTTCTGCCGGACAACTGTGTATAATTGATCCAACCGGTGTTGAAGGAGAAACAAATCGTTTAAAGAGAACTCTATCATATATGTGTAACATTTGAAATAGAATCATTACCGGTATGTATGCGTTTGCTGCCAAAGTGAATTGGCACAAAGCGGAGAGGAGATTAATTTTCACGGCAGTTAATTCTGCGACTCGCTGTATCGTCTATTTTTATCACGCGTCTGTATCATGGAATCTAGTTTAAGCGTAATAATTCTATTGATAATCGTTTTTCAGAGACGCGTCTCGAGGTATTTCTCTCCTCGAATTGAAATCTAGACATCTTAACCGCGTGATTCTTCTCTCTTTATCATTGTAAACAGGCTGCAAAAATATCCTGCTCTCTTATATCCGCGTTTACCTCATTTACATCTTATAAAAATGCCAACGTCAAATAAATATACATGTTTTTATATCGAAGAAGATGTAGTAAAGATCATATTATGTCCTCGTGAGGATTCAGCTAGCTCTATAAAACGTAGAAAAAATATATAAATATACTATGTATCTTGTATATTACTGTTGAAAACGTTTAAAACCGGAATATGCGAAGATCTCATCATCGAAATACGTTAGCTTGGTTCCGCCATTAGCATAATCACATAATTCATAACTTGAAAGATGGAGTGAATCTAGTTTAGTCAATACGATGATTAATATGCTGAGAAATGAACCAGCATTTTTATTTTACGATCAAATTTATGAATGAAAAATGTGCCAAAAATTGCATAACATATTTTTATATATAAAATTAAATTATTATATGTATTTTTAAAATATATTAATACATCAAATATTATACTTTTTACGCTATATTTTCATACAGCATAAATATGTAATATATATTTCTATATTTTTTTATTAATATAATAATTTTATTAATATATATTTCTATATTATTTTATAAATAAATTTTATAAATAAATGTATTATTTATATATATAATATTATTATAATATTATTATTATAATATATATATATAATGTATTTATAATATACGCATTATATATTTCATTAGAATATTTTACGCATATTTGGAGCACTTTATTCACCTTGAAAAATAAGAGATAAAAATTGGCATAAATAATTTAGTTCATTACACGTATTTTATCCCCTATATTATATGAGAGAAATATAAATTATCGATTCTAAACCTTTCTAAATAAATCTCAAATCCTGAATCTCTGTCGAGAATCTTTTTTCTGAAAAAAATTGCGTTGATGGAGGAAAACGAATACCGCCAAAGTACCGGAAGCCTACATCGCTCTCGTGACACTAGTTATCGGAATTCGAGGTGGAAAAGGCTCCTGGCAAGCGGGAACGCGCGAAACGAGTAGCAGCAACGAGGAACGGCAGCAACGACAGGCAGTAGCCGGGCACCCGTGAGAGCAAAGCCGCGGTGGCCGGCTGGCAGTTGGCCGCCTGACCGAGGTCTAATTTCGGCGAGCGTTCTCGAGGCGCGCGTTTCGTCATCGTGCCCCGGTTACGTTAACGACGTATGTATCTCCGCGAGCCGATGTGGAACGAGTTGCGCGCGGCTCGTCGCGTCGCGTCGGATCGTTTTCGAGGCACAGAGGTCAGCGGCGACGAACGCGAGGATGGCGGCGGGGGAGGGGGCAGCGAGAGGTGGAACTACGCTTCGGTGCACCTGACGGAGTGCGACGAGTCGGATCGTAACTCTCGACAGAGGCCGAGCCGAGCGAGAGTGTGTTTTACGGGCGCGTGTAATCCAGCCGCGCTCTCGCAGCCTTGGAATTGGAAATGGGACTCTTTCGCGCTTAAAATGCTTTTAAACGCTGCGGCCTCTAAAGCTATGCAAGCTCGGAAAATCACATCGCCTCGAAAATGTATCTTTTTTTTCAGCAGAGTAATCCAAAAATAAATTCGTTTTAACCAATTTTCCCAGTTTTATACGTATTTTAATATTAATAGGTACCTGATTTCTTTTGTTTATGAATTTTATTAAATTTGATCTTGTTAGAATATTATATAAAGTATTATATTTATAATTGAATGTACTCTTTTGATTTTAAAGGGATTTCATAGTACATACGAAAATTTGAAAATTATATAAATATTATATAAATATTATATTGTATTTTCATTTTATTTTAGAAAATTGACAGAATAAGACTAGCGAGAGAATTTTGATTTATGCTAAATTGCAAGAAGTTTGAAAAAAAAATTAAGAATTGCTTTTCGAAAATAATTCTTTTACTGAGGGATAAAAAATAAATAAATTGACATATAAAATAAAATAAAAATGATGAGATGTGAGGGCTAAAAAAATAGATGAAAATAACGAATTAATAAATAAATAAAATGATGAGATGTGAGGGCTAAAAAAAATAGATTAAAATAACGAATTAATAAATAAATAAATTGATATAAAATTGATATAAAATTGATATAAATTGATATAAATTGATATAAAATAAAATAAAAATGACGAGATGTGAGAGCTAAAAGATAGATAAAAATAATGAAAAACACAAGAGCGGGGGGGGGGGACAATCTTCAGGATGCCCCACGTATAGAGGAGCACGCGAGCGCGCGACATAAACGTACCCACGCCGTGTTTTATCTGGCATTGTCTTCTTCCCCCTCCGCGCGTTGCAGGCGCCATTCTGTTCGCCCACCTCGTGAGAGAAACTCCTCCTTGCGCGGTTTAATTAACGATCATTGGATATTCCAACGACGTAGAAATCATTTCCATCTACTCCGTTATCTCGGCGCGATATTACGCCTCCCTCTCCCTCGCCCCCCCTCCTCCCCCCCCGATTCTCGCGATGTGCGCAGAATTTTTTGAGATACGAGCCAACTGCTTTTTTTTTTCTTTACGCCCGTAATCGTTTCAAATGTTAATGTATCGTTTCGTTTCCTCCCTCGCTCGAGATACCTCCATCGAGTAATGAATGCGCGTTTTACGCTCGCGATTGTGTGTGCATCATTCATTCGAGCAACTTTATTTCACTTGGAAAAATCGAACACGCACATCCTTACCGCCTATTCGTCCTGCATAGTCGACACTCTTTTATAGTTGGCACAGAAGAGACTCTATCCCAGTTCATTGATGGAGACTATAATAGAATGGGATGGTAATAGCCTGCCTTTATAGTTGCATGAATGCATGTTTTCACGTTCCCCGAAATAAGGATATTCCAACAATGTTCATTCTAAGGCCGACAGCCGACTTGATTACAAGTCCCATAAAGTTCATTCGATTATTACAAGTATTTTAATTTGACGAGAAAGCGTCAACGATGACCGAAGCTATTCCAAATCCTTCCAATCGTGGATGGATCGGTTCGTTGAACGTCGATACATTGAAGTGAAAACCCAGCTGCCGTCATTGCTTGGCAATTCTCGTTCAAAAGGGGAAAAAAGGCCTGCATACACGTATAAATTGCCACATTAACATCCTACACTCTTAAATATCTCAATCTTATCTGAGAATTCCGGTTTTATGCGCGAACGTACCTTGCGTAACCGCATACGTGATTTCATTCACCGCCGCCGTTTGCCTTTTTTTTCCCCCAGAAGAAGGAGATCCAATTCACCGTACAAACGTATTAGCACTTTTTAGCTAGAGCGCGCGCCGTAAGTTTCCGTTGGATTAATGTAAAATGTTGAATGTGTGTGAAGAAAGACTCTTGATGCGTGTCGACCGATTGCGATGACACAAGTGAATAATGGCAGACCGCGTATTAATGTGCCGATGCAATATAGGCAGGCAGTTCAAGAATCTCTATCCTAATGTGTTTGCGTGCGTTATAGAGTAGCAATCAAGCCCACCACTGGCTTCTTTGCTGGATAATGTGATATAAATTGTGCTCATGAATATTTCATATTTCGAGTCGCATAATTAAGAAATTTCCAAGTTCGATATTTACATGAAGAAATTCCCTTCTGAGTCACGTTTCAATTCATTTGTCATGTACAGTTTTGATACGGGAATGTATTTTTTCCTCCTGTCGAATGTTCAACGAGCGGATTGCGAGAGAACCCGGGACACCCGAAACGTTAGATGCGTAAGGGATTAGCTTCTCTACGACACCAGTAGCTAGAAGAGAGATTAAGCCCAAGGGCAATTAATTAAATCGCGGCAAATAAGCCTTTAGACGATTCGTCGCCACGAGACGTACTTCGAGATCGGCAAAGAGGCGATAACCGTAGCCCGAAGCCATCATTAGTCCTTGCTTTCATCCCCTCGATGCTCCATCACGCTCTGCCGACATTATACGCATGTGTGGACCGGGCGATCCATTCCGCGTTCGTCTATTAACGAAAAAGACACGATTGTCGAAGAATCGAACAATGATTTGATTTGCCAATAGTTGGAGACAAACGAGAAATTTTTTTCAGGCTTGAAATTTCAGGGAAAAAATTCTACAAGATTCCCAAGTTTGGTGGTTAATTTTTCGTTTCCTCTTACGTTAGATCCTTTGTCCAATTTTCTAGGGTTGCACAAGACCCAAGACAAGACAATATTCGTAAAAATATTGTATTGGTATTGAAAATTTTGAAAAATTTAAATCTTGTCTTGGTCTTGAGTGAATATTGGTAGCAAAAATCTCGTCTTGTGTTGTCTTTTTCTCGATTTTATTAACATTTTTTTTTCTAATATTAAAAAATTATTTAAATAATATTTAACATAATTTTTGTAATATAATTTGAAATAATTATTACTATTGTATTATATTTTAATTATAATTATTACTATGTAATCGATATAAATGCTGTCCATTTACATAAAAAAACATTTACTATTTCATGGAAAACAGAAGTTAATAACTATTTACAGACTCCAAGGGAATGTGCAGATATAAATATTTTGGAGTGGTAAAAAAATCAAGTACATATTTATCCCACATTGTCAAAAATGACTCGAGACATTTTAAGTTCAACTGCTTCGTCCGTGCCAGTAGAAAGACTTTTCTCAATAGGAACTCTGACTATGTCAAGAAATAGAACCGGATTACAAAGTAAATTTTTAAAAGCACTAATGCATCAATTTCTGGGTGAAATGCTCTTTAATGTCTAAAATTTGCGAGTTTGATTTCTAATTTATAAAAATGTTATATTGTATTAATATCAAATGTTTTTAAATTTATTAATATAAATGTTTTTATTGAATCAAATTTTTTTAAATTCGTATATAGTGATTTTTTTTCACTTACAAATATAAACATTTTAGTTTTTTTGAGAACCAATAATCTTGACAAGACTAATAATCTTGACAGTCTTAGTCTTGGTATTGTCTTGATAACTAATGAAAAATCTTGTCTTGATCTTGTCTTGAAATTCAAGACAAGACAAGACAATATCAAGACGAATCTTGATATCTCGTGCAGCCCTACAATTTTCTGTTTATATTTAAAAACTTATAGAATTGTCAAAATTACAATATATATGCCAGAGAGACAATTCCAGGCTCAGAAGCGACTGAACAGTTTCGAGTTTACGGTACTGGGTGCCCGAGTGTTTGACTCGTCTGATTTTTCACGGATGGTGGTCAATTAGAATGCTGTCCCGAGCGAATATCACGCAGACGAGACGAGACGAGACGGTTGGCCGGTGAAAAATGAAGGTAGTCGGTTAGGCGGGTAGGTAGGGTAAGGCAGGTAGGTGGGTAGGTAAATGACGTATATAGATGTGTATCACGCACAATGCACGCCTCGTGGGAGCCTGCGTGCACTCGCTCCCACGCCGGTTTTTGTCCGAACCGGCCCGCCGCGAAAACTGCTACAAGGGTTCTCATCGCGACGTCCGTATCACCCGGTACATGTAATTTAGCGAGTGCCCTTTGATCAGTCAACGTCGACCTACCTTCGAAGAAAACAAAATTTCTCCCCCTATTATTTATCTTTAAGGATTTATACGAGCTGTTGGAGACGCCTTTTTTTACTTTTATTTTATAATTAATCATTTGATAGAGACAGATAATTGTATTGGAAAAATAACATTCCTAGATTTTTATTTAAAACTTAAGATTTTTTTACTATAATAAACAGAAGAATTCGCGAATGTGACATCAAAGTAGACATTTATAATTAACAGTTGAAATTGAAATATTTATATCGTAATAACTGAACAATTATGTCTATTATTCGATTTATTACTGGGCACTAAAAAATCAGACACGCTCGATGCAAATATCGTGAATAAAATCAATTAATCCATGATACATCTAATATGATTAACGCCGACTTGTGCCTCTTTTGCGTGCAAAGTTTCATTCGTACGGTAAACCGGTAGGATAATTAATTTCCACGGAATAAGAAACGAATATTGCGTTGCGAATTCGCTTTTATTAGCGGCAGTTCTGCCGCAATGACGGTTTCTCCTCTGGCGATTCCCTCGCCGAACAACGATATTCGTTGCCAGACAGGTTTACATACGTTACATTGGGACGAGCAAGATGTATGCACAAGAAACGCGCTTCAAGTTTTTAATAACAACTCCACAATAAATTTCCTGAATTTTTCAAGAGTCGAAATTATTGTACGTGCGCTGTTTCCATCAACCTTTGCTCGACTTTCCGTCTCTTATGAAAAGCAGGACTTGGAAAGGAAGAGATAAAAAGTCACCCGACTACTCCATCTCCTTCTTTTGAGCGTATAATTAATTCCCGCGTCACGTTTCTGACATATTTATCGATGTGTGAACCTGCCTTAATACGTGAAGTGCGGCAACAAGGCGATGGAATTAACGTACGTACGAAAGGGAAGCCGGGTAACCCTCGACTCCCTAAGCTACCCCCGATAATAGCCATTTATGATGCGAAACAATAATAAAGAAGTCGGATGAACGGGCAGCACCTGTGACAGACATTCCCGCGCGTGTGCATCGCTCAAACACCTGTAACTCGGTGTCCCCTCGACGTTTCCAATTTCCCACACACGTTCAACGGATCGCTCGAATGAATTCCGAAAAGAGGGCTGCCGAGCCTACATTCGGACTCTAATTACAGAACCGCGACAATTAACATACCGATCGCATTATCATTGAAACGAGCTCGGAGAGATGGAACCAAAGTGCCCGTTACAACACACGAGTTTTCGTCGACCACTTTGTCAAGTGAAGGACAACCTTGTTGCCAGGTAATTAAACCCAAAGATAGATATTTCTGTCTCCAACAAATTTCTTTTTCAAGAGAAAGAGAGGGAGAGAAGTCGACAGTTTGAAAACTGCATCATTAAGTATGTCAAAATTAAGGAGACTTTGTACGAGGACTTGTGCAGGCTGAGGCCGAAAAATAATTGGCGGTTGTCCTGGATACAGGAGGAACAAAGGCACGCCAGGAGTCATCGAAGCGTGACCAAGGCAGACCGTGCCCAGCAGCATATGCCGAAATGTCTCTCTCTATCTCTCTCTTTCTCTTTCTAGGACGACGGTCGTGTTCCAAGACAATTGCCTTCTCATGTTTGGTTGAAAGTGCGTTCCCTTCGGGTCTATACTCGTAGATAACACCCAGGTTAATGTTAATGACGGAACAGGTGCCCGCCGAGGCGTGACACGGTGACGTCACTGGTCCCCTCGTACGCCGCACGTTCGCCACTGCGATCATTGAAGAAAAATAGATTCTCGCAACAATCTCGCGATTATATACGCTAGCATTGAATATCCAATTCATTACTCGGCGCAGCTCGCGATCACGAACGCAACGAATTTATCATCGAC
This sequence comes from Camponotus floridanus, assembly GCF_003227725.1. Lineage (NCBI taxonomy): Eukaryota > Metazoa > Arthropoda > Insecta > Hymenoptera > Formicidae > Camponotus > Camponotus floridanus. The sequence continues at coordinate 476,033 of NW_020229459.1, read as the reverse complement.
GTCGAATATGCTGGTTCAGTTTTTGAAAATAATTCTTTGCGTTCTTGTTGAAAAATTAGAAAAGAATTTTAAGGTACAAATAAAAAATTTACAATATTTAACAGATTCGTGTACAAATTTTAGGAAATTTAGAGTCCAAATTTGAAAGAGCGTTGGGTCAAGAATTGAATCAAGTTTGCTTCGACATGCGCGATTATTTGCGTAAATATTCGAAAATAATGGTTGTAAGGAACCTTGAGGAAACTATAATTTCTCGGATCAAATTCGTTAGGTGGCAGCACGAGCCGACAGGATCTTCGAAATGAGTTCATTTGAAAAGCAAAGTAACTTGAGCGGAACAAAGTGGACTCTATAAATTATAGAATCCGCTTCTACTCTAAATCATTTAGATACCGTCAATTTAGATACCATCAACAGCTGTGCTTTGACAAAATGACATATCGAAAAATATTTATCTTTGCGACGTCTTTTAGACATCTTAAATGACATCCTCGTGATTTCATTTAAAAACAAATAGACTTTGGATTTTGCTATAGAATATTAACTTTTGCTCCAACAGTGCTAAAGACTTGAACATTTCTTCTAGGCAAAGAGATTAACATCTCCAAGACGTTCTCTCTCTTTCTCCAGCTTTGCATATTGTACAAGCAAGTCGATGCCACATGAGAGCGGATAAAGTTGTCTTTCGACGCGTCCCTCCCGACTAGCGAGTCCTCGAAACGAGAGGAGGATCACCGAGGATTGGACAAACGAGACTCCTCCCGCGTTATCTGCGCCCAACCTGCACCCACGCGTTGATTCACCAACGCCGTTCGTCGCGGGTTACGCAAGAGCGAGCAAGAACTGAAACGCGGTCGTCGCAAAAGGAGAGGAAGCGAGATGAGGACTTTTCCACTCTTCCCCGCCGCATCATCCGTCTCCCCGCGACGGCAACCATGACCTCATCCCGGCCAACCCGTCTCTCTGACGGAGAGTTGCGTAAACTGACGTTAGTGGGGTGGACGATGACGTGGAATCGTATTTTGCTCCGCATTGCATTGCATTGCATTGCATTGCAAGTAAATGTAAAGTCCAACTATGTGATTTGAAACCTTGCTGATCGCGATCGGTCCCAATATTACAACTTCTGACATAGTATATTATGATGATTGATTAAGATGTTACACTAATATCGCGAAAATAGAATCTCATGGAAATAAAAACAAGGTTTCATCACTATTGGCTTGAATGATGAAAAGAAGAAAGTGAGAAGACTTTTACTTTGCATTGCATTGCATTGCATTGCAAGTAAATGTGAAGTCCAACTATGTGATTTGAATCCTTGCTGATCGCGATCAGTCCCAATATTACAAATTCTGACATAGTACATTATGATGATTGATTAAGATGTTACACTAATCGCGAAAATAGAATCTCATGGAAATAAAAACAAGGTTTCATCACTATTAGCTTGAATGATGGAAAGAAGAAAGTGAGAAGACTTTTACTTTAAAGATAGGGACAATTGGATCCTTCAATCTTTAAGTTTCCAATACACGACATACACTATTCTTCACCAATCTAAAGCCTTAACAGCTTGATGTAGTTCATGGCTAGATCCTCCATCTCGTATCTGGTAAAAAAAGAGTAATGCGTTGTTGGACAAGATATTTATCTCAATCGCCAAGAGAGAAATCCTCTACGCAAGCTTAGTTGCAGATGCCGAACTTTGAAAGCTCGTGTCGGTGACACGGTATCGGTACCGTTACTTATGCCTGCCGGCAATCGGCCGTACAATCGGATAGTATCTCTCTTGTTGTTCCTATTCGCCGCTTGACCAGTTCCCGAGTAACTTCGAACCTGTTCCATGAGTATGCGCTTCTACCTGTTGCGCGCTCTCGCTATCTGGATACGCGTCGTGGCTTCTCGTAGAATCGCGGATGTGCAGATGCACAGCGCGAAAACCCTTGTTATACGCACGAGTTCCATCGACTTACGTAATCTTCATGCGTATTAAGAGTCCATAGTTACCTCCCTCCTCCATCAGATTTTTATTCTTTTTTATTTTTTCCTTTACCATTTTTCTTCCATTTTCATTTCGCTCAATATATAGACTTTAATGTAAGAAACATAGAGTTTAAACTTAATGGGAAGGAGATTTCAACGCATGTAAGAAATATGTATATAAGATGTTAAATTAATATAATATTAAAATATATAATATTTATATAACAGTTATATTTAGGGTTGCACAAGACCCAAGATAAGACAATATTCGTAAAAATATTGGTACTGAAAATTTTCAAAAATTTAAATTGTGTCTTGGTCTTGAGCGAATATTGGTAGCAAAAATCTCTTGTATTGTCTTTCTCTCGATTTTATTAACAATTTTTTTTCTAATATTAAAAAATTATTTAAATAATATTTAACATAATTTTTGTAATATAATTTGAAATAATTATTATTATTGTATTATATTTTAATTATAATTAGTACTATGTAATCGATATAAATGCCGTCTATTTACATAAAAAAACATTGAATGTTTCATGGAAAATAGAAATTAATAACTATTTACAGACTCCAAGGAAATGTGCAGATATAAATATTTTGGAGTGGTAAAAAAGTCAGGTTCATATTTATCAACTGCCTCATCCGTGCCAGTAGAAAGACTTTTCTCAATAGGAACTCTGACTATGTCAAAAAATAGAACCGGATTACAAAGTAAATTTTTAAAAGCACTAATATGCATCAATCCCTGGGTGAAATGCTCTTTAATGTCTAAAATTTGCGAGTTTGATTTCTAATTTATAAAAATGTTATATTGCATTAATATTAAATGTTTTTAAATTTAACAGAAATGTTTTTATTGAATAATTTTTTTTTAAATTCGTATATAGTGATTTTTTTTTCATTTACAAATATAAATATTTTAGTTTTTTTTGAAAACCAATAATCTTGACAAGACTAATAATCTTGACAGTCTTAGTCTTGGTATTGTCTTGATAATTAATTAAAAATCTTGTCTTGATCTTGTCCTGAAATTCAAAACAAGACAAGACAATATCAAGACTAATCTTGGTATCTCGTGCAACCCTAATTATATTTTTTATTATTTTAAAATTGAAATTAAAATTAATATACACAGTGGTTTTTAAATTCGTTTTAAATCAAGTCATAAATATCACGACAATCTCAGAAAAAAATCTGATCAGCTGATTTTGACGTCCGCTGTCATTCTACCTTATTATTTCGGCAAAGGGAAGCGATCGCTTAAGGAGTGACGAATCGTTAATGAGACCCGAAAGTATCTCAGACTCCTCAACTTTTAATTAGCTTTTCGCGAAAGCCAAGTCGCGGTCAAACGCGTAGGATAAGCGGACACGCGAACACGCATTTGCCCTGCTCCGGGGCACGTCGTAAACGGACGCTGCCTTAACGTTTATTTCGTGTTTAATTAACCGCCCATTACCTTCCACTCACATTCTCGTTAACGATCGGATCTGGCGAAATTAAATCTAGAAGACGAGAAAAACTTGTTATGCGCGCGATATCTCGATGCGGCGATAAAAGTTACTAATATTCTTCTCTCTCTCTCTTTCGATCGGATAAGTGTTGTGTAAAATATATCGAGAAAATGTAGTAAAATGAAATATATTGGCGAATAATTCTATTTATAACGATCTCGAAACGATCATTATTTCCAAGTGTTTATGTCTCGAGTTATATTATTTACTATAAACAGGTTACAATATTTAGATGCCTATATAAAATGCAATTTGATACAGACGTATTAATTTTTAAAAAAACTAAAAATATCGAAGAAGATTACATTTAATGAAAAAAAAAAAACTTCATTTGATGTTCATTAATTTTTTTTTTAAAGAATATAATGTTTACGTGCGCTTTTTCACAGAAAGATACATTGGTGTGCTATTAAATCTTAATAGACTGCATTACAATTTCGAATGCGCGTTGCATTTTGCATTCCTCCTGTGTTCAAGGGTATGCAATTATCGAACGCTGAGTCACATATTTGTAAATGCGTTAGGTAGAAAAAAAAAATCGACAACATTCTCGGCAGCTTTGCCTTTTCCCACCCTACAACTTTTCACTTTCGCAATAATTATCTCAGTATCTTGACGCAATCGATACGTAAGCGTAACTTTTCGAATCGATGCATTCGAATCTGAACGCGAAACTGGGAAAAATTCTATTTTACAAAAGGCATACATGTATACAAAGTATCCTAGACGCGCGTAAAAAGCGTAAGCTGATAATTTACGCTTTAAATTCGCTCGGGACAAGATAAGAAATGGTTAATTAAATGCGCATTAATACAAATCTCTTGCATTCGTCAGAGGAGGCTGACTCAGCTTGTGTATATCTGTGAACGTGTGTGTGTGCGTGACTGCTGGGAGAGAAATTCTCGTGTATGAGATGGTGAGGCGGCAAGAAGTCGCGGAGAAAGAGAGAAACGTAGGAAGAGATCGCGCGCGAGCAGGTGGAGCCCCGAGGGAGAACGAGGGGGAGAGAGAGAGAGAGAGAGAGGAGGAAGAGAGGAACAGGGAGGGAGGGGGGCAGGGGGGAAAAATGCGAGAGCAAACTCCGCGCGCTCGCCGAGACTTATAAATAAATCTCGATCGCGTGGCTCTCCTCCCCACCTGGCTCGCGCGCAGCATCCCGGTTCTCCTGCCACAACAACCACACAACAACCTCTTCTTCCGCGCTTCCACCGCTCGATTTCACCTGAAAACCCTATGCATGCTACCGGCGCGCGTTAGCGCCGGATGCGAAGCGGATAACGCCTCGATAACGCTTTCCTGTCACGTCGATTAACGTGTAATTAACGAATCCATTAGGTACGTGACGTAGGCTGCTATTGTCTCCCTTGGGTCGCCGAATCGCGATTTAAATTTGACGACGTGAATATCTAAATTAGGGTTGCACAAGACAATATTATATATATTCGTAAAAATATTGTATTGGTATTGAAAATTTTGAAAAATTTAAATCTTGTCTTGGTCTTGAGTGAATATTGGTAGCAAAAATCTCGTCTTGTATTGTCTTGTCTTGATTTTATTAACAATTTTTTATCTAATATTAAAAAATTATTTAAATAATATTTAACATAATTTTTGTAACATAATTTGAAATAATTATTATTATTGTATTATATTTTAATTATAATTATTACTATGTAATCGATATAAATACTATCTATTTACATAAAAAAACATTTACTGTTTCATGGAAAATAGAAATTAATAACTATTTACAGACTCCAAGGGAATGTGCAGATATAAATATTTTGGAGTAGTAAAAAAGTCAGGTTCATATTTATCCCACATTGTCAAAAATGGCTCGAGACATTTTTATTTCAACTGCCTCGTCCGTGCCAGTAGAAAAACTTTTCTCAATAGGAACTCTGACTATGTCAAAAAATAGAACCGGATTACAAAGTAAATTTTTAAAAGCACTAATGTGCATCAATTCCTCGGTGAAATGCTCTTTAATGTCTAAAATTTGCGAGTTTGATTTCTAATTTATAAAAATGTTGTATTGTATTAATATTAAATGTTTTTAAATTTATTAACATAAATGTTTTTATTGAATAACATTTTTTTAAATTCGTATATAGTGATTTTTTTTCATTTACAAATATAAATATTTTAGTTTTTTTGAAAACCAATAATCTTGACAAGACTAATAATCTTGACAGTCTTAGTCTTGGTATTGTCTTGATAACTAATTAAATATCTTGTCTTGATCTTGTCTTGAAATTCAAGACAAGACAAGACAATATCAAGACTAATCTTGGTATCTCGTGCAATTCTAATCTAAATGAATTTCCTACAATTGTAGTATTTGTATCAAAATCATCCATAAAGTTTGCGATTAATATTGTTAATTGTTTTTACTCCCGACTACTGTCAATCTACGGTTGGCAAAAGACGGAGGGAGTGCGTTTCACCGAGCTCGGATTATTACCACTTTTTTTCGATAACAATAACATAGTTCAGTGTCATCTTTTGCACATCAGTTTCTTTCTTAATTCAATTTAAGAGGGTAATATATTCAACTCTATCAGCTGAATGATGTTTCGAGTGTATTTTCAGGAATGGTGAAAATGTGCGTAGAGAGGCTATTCGTGACGAGAATAAATAAATGAATCTACGTGAAGGATCTTTCGCGGGATAAATAAGCCGCAAGATCTTCATAACCGATAATGAATTCTAAAACGACCGGGATACTCGATATTAAGAACGGTTGAATGCTCGGTGAGTACAATCATCATCAGCATCGGATGATTACCGCAAACGGATCGCCGGGAAAACTCGTTTGCCATCATAAGTGCAACCCTCTTTCTCGTCAAGGTTTGCATCAGAAGCGTTCTCTAGAAGCGCCTCATCTCCCTTCACGAGCGGAAACCTGTTCGGCTTCCCTCTTTGCGCTTTCCCATCCGAGGCGATTCTTGTCTCTCTCTTTCTTTCCCGGGAATCAATTATATATTTCTTTATTTTATTTGTTTAACGTTGCGTTAATCAACGCGAATCCGCGGATCGTCGAGGAACGCAGCCGGAGTTCGGGATGGGATCGAAATGTTGCAACCGCGACACGGGTATCCAACAAATTCATCTCTAATTGGGAAACCGTGTTGTCCCGATTAATTAATACCAGCCGCATGAGAAATGTCCACGCTTTGTAATTCATTTATTCTTCAATTTGCATACGCGCGCGCGCGTCTGTCCAACTATGTATATCGAATCGAGAGATAAATGTCCCCATTACGGATTCATTCTTTATCAACGGCAATGATACATCTATACTTATTATTTGTGTAACGGTAATGCAAAGTGGCCGCTTATATTGCGTTTCACACGATCTATTATAAACAACAGTTAGGCATCAAAGAGAGACGCTTATAACGGACGGATATAATGCTTAGAAGAACTCTAATCTAGAACCTGACGATGTTACCGCGATGTACGAAAACTCTCTCGGCGTTAGATGAGACGCCACTCGAGATCTGCCGAGAAAAGGGAAGCCGAAGAAGGAGAGGCAGCGAAGAAGAAGCAGAGGAGAGAGATGAAGAGGGAAACGAATGGAGTAGGAACTGGTCTACGGCCTAAGTGTAAGAGTGACCGGTGTGGTACGAGTCGAGCCAGCAAACGGTGAAAGAAACATAATCTTCATCGCGGAAGAACTATGAGAGTGCCAGATATTCTCTGGGCACCAGCTGTTACCTACGGATGAATGAATGAGCGAGGATGGCATTCTCGGTAAAAAGACGAAGGGAAGAAACGAAAAACCAATGTGCGAGGAGCGCATCAATGAATCGCGTCCCATAATTATTGTTACCCGCAATAAATTGTAGGTAATAAAGTTTGGTGCGAGAAATCCTAGAGACCTAACGTCATCGCCAACTTGTTCTTTCAGCTGTTATAGGAAGTTAAAGGCTATTGTAATATTCCATAGGTGTAGAGTCTAGCTCTTACTATTATTTGGAAATGTGTTTTTATTCTCTCTTTCTTAATTTTTCAATATAAAAAATACTAAAAACCTACGCAATCTTCTAGTTCCTAATGCAATTGGCGACCAATAGTTTTAGCGATGATTGCAAAAAGTACGGAATCAGAAAAGATACTTAAAAAAAACCACCAGCCAAAAATTTCAAAGCAAAGAGAGAAATATCGAGGGGCAGGAAAGGACGGAGATGCCTTTACTAGCTCGTGCATTTCAGTTGCAAGTGTAAGAGATGGCTGACTGGTGCGTGCCAGTCGTGTGGCAAGTCGTGCGGAAGAGAAGGGGTGAGAAGGAAGAGAGGAGGAAAAAGGATGCGAGGAGGGGAGAGGGAGAAAGAGAGACGGGAAAACGGACGGATGGTAGTCGAAGCGCTGTCAACTGGTTCACTCGGCCACTCCTACGCATCAGCTGTTGGGACGATCACCGCGAAACCGTGTCTCTTACATAAGACGCTACATGTCCGTTCGAGCACGAACATCGACACATGCGAGCCCGCGAATCAATTGTTCGACGACACGCAGGATTTGCGTGTCGATGCAAAAATGCGATATTTTAATCTAAAAATACGATCACGGCGCGATCAAGTAAAAGGTTGCATCTAAAAAAAATATTTCATCGGGTCCCGAAATTTCTCTACCCTCCAACAGCAATTTGCTAATAATATTTATAAAGGTAAATAAATGTTGAAATATTAATCGAAAAAATGTAGAGTTTTCCCTAATGTTTTTATTTTCTAATTTCTCAAATGTACTCACCTAGTCTTTGTCACTTTTATTTACGATTCGAACGATCTTTATTCACAATTATTCTCGCATATATATTTTATATCTCAGGCATGTATGACTTTTAATTATGTATATCATGCTCAGATGTTCCTCAAATCACGTAATAAATAAGTAAATAAAATAATGAATAAACACAAAAATAACTTGCACAAACTCTCGGAGTAAAATACGTTTCACACCAACGCGTAAATCTTTTTTAGCCAACTACTTTCAATGGAAACTAGCGGTTAAATCCTTAATCCTTACAGTAGCGAAAAATGGCGTGCATAAACATGCAGCCATATTTAAGTCGGATGCGGTAACAAAACCGAGATTAAGAAATCAAGAGGGAATTGTATGTGACTTGTAAAATATATCACACAAGGCACATGATAATTAAAATACGCGAATGCTAAAAATATAAAATACCTGTGAGGACAATTTTTAATATTGGAATTAAAAATGTGAATAAAGCTCGAATTGTAAATAGATAAAAATAAAGATAGCTTTTCAAAAATTGATACGGTTTCGCAGATACAAATTATCGGAATGTGCTTTTAATTACATAATCAATTATTAAGAAAATGTTTATTTCGATTGAAAGATATTCTTTTTAACGTACAAGTTGAGCAGAAACGAAACAAATACCAAGTTTTCGCAATTGAAATTTTTAAAACAATAAAAATTCCAAATCCAATAATTATATAATATTGCATAAAATCTAGAATCTCAAATAAACCTAACTCAAAATTTGCAATGACTGATTTACAAAAATTCAAAGTGCTATAGGATATTTTAAGTCTTGTCAAGTGTCTTTCTCGCTGCAAACTTTGTATATTCAACATTGCAAAAGGAGCGTGCTCTCCGCCTGCCACATCTCTGCTACATTAATTTATGCAAATCGAAAATCGACTCGTTATCGATTTATGGGATCGGCGCGAACATGTCAACGTGTATATCTGCCCGTCTTATCGGCGCTTCTTTCCCCAAGCTGGCGTATCGAGTATCTAGTGCCCACGCGCTCTTATCGAAGAGTCGACGCGCTTGTTGAAGTTGAGTCGATCGGAGCGAAAAAGGACTAACATTGATTAAACCGGTTCGGGAAAAAAGAGCTGTCGAGCAACGAGTTTAGATTTAGCTAAAAGCGGACAATTTATTCAGCAAATGTCGCGAGGATAATAATCTACATCGTAAAAAATGTCGTAAAAAAGAACGATCGCGCCAAAGATCAGTATCTTACGTATAAATGTGTGTGTCACATGTGACATTAGTTATAAGGTGGCCCCGAACGTTCCAGCCAAACTTTGAGATCTTATAAGAAATTTAATTCTGAACAAAAAATTTCCTATAAACATGGGTCGAAAAATGCTTCCTTAAGAAGTTATCGCTCAAAAACCTCTGATGAAGGAAGAGCAAAAGGTGAAAAGAAAATGAAATAAAAAGAAAATGAAACTAAATAAATTTCTTGAAAAAAACGATAAAAATAAAAAATAAAAATCTTATTCTTTTATGAAAATAAAATAATTTTTTTTTAAAACTAATATTTTAATAATAGCACGTAATAGTAGAAAATGAATAAAGGACGTTTTTCAAGAAATTTATTTAGTTTAATTTTCTTTCTATTTCATTTTCTTTTCACCTCTTCCTTCATCAGAGATTTTTGAGCGATAACTTCTTAAGGAAGCATTTTTCGACCTATTATAGGAAATTTTTCGAGCCATTATCGGAAATTTTGTGTTCAGAATTAAATTTCCTACAAGATCTCAAAGTTCACTCTGTATAAGAGAAATATTAGCCAAGGGAAACAGTGTACGTACCGAGAGGAGACTTATAATCGAGCAATGTGTGACAGCAATGCACGGATTAACGCTCGTCCTGCGTGACAACGAGGCGACCGCGTGTCAACACGGCGACCTATAAAAAAACCGCCGCAAAAAACAAACATTGAATTTTACGCGCTATTGTGTACGTGTCTCGTTGTCATTGACGCAGTAACTCGCGAGTGGTGAGGACGGTGCTCCTTCTTTTCGTGTCGTCGCCTTATTCCTAGAGACGCCATCGTTTTGGATAAAAGAGGTAAGGTGAGGTAACGGTACAAGGGAAACGTCGAACACGATTATTCCCTATGATCGTTACAATTGATATGATTTTATCGGGTCGAATAATTGATTCGTGCGATAAGTGACGTGTAAAAATATCGCGGTGATTGAACTTGAGGCGCTTGTTTTGCATATTATTTTGATATATTTCTTTGAAAAAGGAATCGAAATGATAGAGAATAAGCGCACAATTTTTTTTGCGATATTTCTGGATGTTATTAAATAACTATACTTTTATAAATATGTATACGGATTTAAATATAATGTTTTTAGATTTTTTATTTTCTATTTAAACGCGATTTAACCATCTCATCTTTAAATTAATTTCGGATAATTTAATTGAAAACCATTATTATATATATCGAGCGTATATTAATAATATGCGTTTTTATTTTGTGAGATTAAATCGTTTAAATTATTTAAGAATTCTCTATATATATATAATACATATTTTTTAGAATAGAATTTTGAAATATTTTTGTTGAAATTTTTTCATTAAATATATGTTTAAAAAGCGTGAATGTGTGCAATAAATATCTTTTTTTTTAAATTATTTTTTGGATGAGATGTGATTATTTTTTATTTTATCTCGAGATATAACCGATTTTCGCAAATATATATTATATCGATCTGTATAAAATATTCAAAAAAGAAATTGAAGGATTAACATTTTTTTATGATAACTTATATGAAAATTTGGATTTGTAGTGATACAGATACAATAATAAAAATTGTTGTATTTATTGTTCTAGAGTACTTGATTTAAATTTAATTTCTATATAATTATTACTATATTAAAAAGAGTAAATATTTGGAGTAACAAAGAAATTAACAATCTTCATAAATCCATTCCTTCAAAACGTATGCATTAAAAAAATACAATGATACAAGTATTTAACTGGAAACATACATAATCATTTACTATAACTATTCCATTTATTCTCTGTTTTTCGGTCAATAATTTTCTTCAATTAAAGTCAAAATGACAAACTATTTCGTGAAATAATCTTTCATAATTTCTTCATTATCTTTTTCGATAAATATTTGCACACGTAATAAATAATATCGAAAATATTAACTTCAAGTTTAGGACAATCTTATTTGAATATTTATTCAAAGTAAATCTTGAAAAAAAGATGGAATAAAAGAACAAGGAGATATTTCCTTTGAAACATTTCAAAATTAATATACATATAATTGCGAAAAAGCGGTAAAAGGAAATACAATCGTTATTGGGAAATGTAGAGCGGATTCCAAGTATAGAAATTAATTCTGCCGTGTAAGTGGAGGTACAATCAATAGATCAGAATCGCCGGAGACAGAACGGGTTTAAGAAAGGAAAATCTCGTTCGCCGCTAAACACGCATTAGTCACTGAATAATATGAAAATTATCGCGCGCCAGAGAACGTGAATTTACGCTTGTCAATGAGATAACGAACATATATCACAGGTACATATGCGAGAGTTTGAAATGTCAATGGAAACTATGATAATATCCAATATGGAATAAAGGAAATAAAGAGTCTTAAAATAGCGAGGAAACGAACATTCTAACAATCATAAATAAAGACCCCTGATTTCCACATTTCTTTCGAATTAATTATTTATCCGACGCGAGTAAAAAACGGGCTTGCGACAAAATGATTGACAAGAGCGTGGGATATCTGCGATCGATGCGGAATCCTCGCCAGAGTCGCACGGGACGCGGGAAGCGAGACGTTTTGCTCCTTCCGGGACGTTGGATCAAGAAGAGATAGACCTGCACAAGATCCAAGACAAGACAATATTCGTAAAAATATTGTATTGGTATTGAAAATTTTTAAAAATTTAAATTTTGTCTTGGTCTTGAGTAAATATTGGTAGCAAAAATCTCGTCTTGTATTGTCTTGTCCCGATTTTATTAATAATTTTTTACCTAACATTAAAAAATTATTTAAATAATATTTAACATAATTTTTGTGATATAATTTGAAATAATTATTACTATTGTATTATATTTTAATTATAATTATTACTATGTAATCGATATAAATGCCATCTATTTACATAAAAAAACATTTATTGTTTCATGGAAAACAGAAATTAATAACTATTTACAGACTCCAAGGGAATGTGTAGATATAAATATTTTGGAGTGGTAAAAAAATCAAGTTCATATTATCCCACATTGTCAAAAATGGCTCGAGACATTTTAAGTTCAACTGCCTCGTCTTCGAGTCAATAGAAAGATTTTTCTCAATAGAAACTCTGACTATGTCCAAAAATAGAACCGGATTACAAAGTAAATTTTTAAAAGCATTAATGAGCATCAATTCCTAGGTAAAATGCTCTTTAATGTCTAAAATTTGCGAGTTTGATTTCTAATTTATAAAAATGTTATATTGCATTAATATTAAATGTTTTTAAATTTATTAACATAAATGTTTTTATTGAATAAAATTTTTTTATATTCGTATATAGTGATTTACAAATATAAATATTTTAACAAATTAGTTTCAATGCGTCGATGTTATGACACATTTATTTATTTATTATACAATATATTTTTACCACACCATCACATTTGCGCTGAAGATGACCCAAAAATAGGGTCGAAACTTTCGCTATTCCTTCTTTTTATTTTTATTTTTAATTCATGCTTTTTATTGTATAATTAATAAATAAATGTGTCATAACATCGACGCTCGACTCGACTATTGCTATTGAAACTAATTTGTTAATTTTATATTTCGAGTCTTATACCTTTATTATTCATAAATATTTTAGTTTCTTTGAGAACCAATAATCTTGACAGGCTTTAGTCTTGGTATTGTCTTGATAACTAATGAAAAATCTTGTCTTGATCTTGTCTTGAAATTCAAGACAAGATCAAGATTAAACAATATCAAGACTAGACAATATCAAGACTAATGTTATGACACATTTATTTATTTATTATACAAAATATTTTTACCACACCATTACATTTGCGCTGAAGATGATCCAAAAATAGGGTCGTGACAAGACAAGACAATATCAAGACTAATGTTGGTATCTCGTATAACCCTAAAAGAAGAGGACTCATTTCGAGAGGCCTTTATGGGAGATTCCTGATTACTTGTACGTGTGCGTGAATGACACGCGTCTCGGGAACTGCCTTTCCAGTATCCGCCGTTGATAACTGATGGGATCCTGGGGCCAAGGGAGGCGAAGGCAGAGAGGTGACGCGCTCGGTCGCGTAACGATGGCCACGCGAGAAAGGGCGAGTTACACGCGTTACATGGGTAGGCCTAGCAAGACTAGCCCAGGCTGGCGCGGCTAGTTTTTCCCGGGTATATCGTCGGAGAGGATGAATGAACCCAGCAATTTGTTAGGAGCGCGCTGCCGCGGCCGCTGCCCGGCTCCCATTATCTCCGCAATCTCTCTCTCTCGCCGAGAGAAACCAGAAGTCGCGGTCGAGTGGAAGGCGAGCGGAGCCTCCGGGGCCAGTCTCGACCATAATACGGCATAGGGGATTCTATAAGGCAAGATACGCGTAATAAAATCGGGAAGAAACGCGAGTGCCTCGGAAGCGCGTCGCGCTTCCTCCCCCTCTTCCGATGAAGAGCCGAGGGCCGCGTTCGCCACTTTGGAAGACGTATTATGAGAGAGCCACGCTCCCTGCAATTAATTCATAATTTATTACCCCTCTCCCCCGATCTGCCTTGGCATCCGTGCGCGATACTTGGTACTCGAATTAACGATTTAGCCGATTTATTTAATTGCCCTCTCGTCCTCGATCATCGTCACTCGCACGCAATTACACGCACGATAAAATACGTGCTAAGATATTCTTCAAATTAGGTTTACGAAGAAATTTTCTAAACACACATAATTATTCGATAAATGATTTTATATTTGAAAAATAATAAAATGGTAAATAAATATCTTGTATATTTTATTAGATATAATTATTATATGTATTATTATATAATTATTATATATAATTATTATATAATTGTTATATAATTATTATATATTATTATTTTTATATATAATTTATTATATATAATATATATCTAATATATTTTTTGTTTTTTTTTTTATTATTGTATATTTTATTTACAAGTCTAAGATTTTCTATTTTTAATGATATCTTTCTCTCTCTCTCTCTCTCTCTCTCTCTTTGATTTAAATATTGATAATAAATATCAATAATGAAACATATATAGTAAAAATGTAAATATATTAGTAAAAATAATTCTCCATTATTTTCCTGTAACACTGTTTTCAAAATTCACCAGCATTTCATTCAGTTTCAAAATTCGCGAAGCTTATAATACACATTATTAAGCCATAATCATTATTCAATATCACTTATATCGCTCTCTCGCGCGATAAAATGAGAAAAACGCGACGTGACAAATTCTTTATAAGCACTTTCGTCAACTTTTCAGAGATTCTCCTTTGCATCCCATTTCGCGATCCCTCATCTCGGTGGAGCGGGACTCCACTTTCGTTCGATTTAACTCTTTTTTCCCCCTTTTTTCCATCTCCTGAAACTAAACGTCGATTCCGCCGTATAATTTGCGGGTATAGAAAATGCGAAGGAGAGCGCATCTCTTAGAGATCGCGCGCAGGCTGGATTTAAGAGGTAGGGCGAGCTCGTAACGTATATAAAGGGCGCAAGATAATCAATTACCCCGGCTACCGTCTTCCCGAGAGCAATAACATCGGCCGGCTGTTGCCCGTTTTCAGGTCGTGTACCTGTTGCAGCCGCGCGCTCGCGCGCGCACGTTTAATAGCATCCCCCTAATCGGCTACGCCCGATCGTAAGGAAGCGATCCCCCCTTTATACTTTTCCGAAGGACGAGGTAGATTCGAGTCGATTTAAGCCTCGTATTTTTTTTTTCGTCTCCCGAGAACTGTTGGAAACCGTGTGAGTGAAATTTCAAGAGAAATTTGCAACAGTCGATTTTATTATTTTATGTAATCGGGAATTTTAGAGTGAGATATTAAATATCTGGGATGTTGCAGCGTCCATCGAATTATGTTAAGGGTAAAATTCTTGTGTAAATTAATCGTTTCTGCAAAGCGTTGTTAATCATGTGTTTAAGACTATCGCATACATATATCTGTTACTATTACGTATATATTAATAATTCAAGGTAAAATATTGCAAAGTATTTTATTGAGCGAAGGAGAAAAATCGAAGCAGCATAAAACACAATTATAATATATTTATCCGATTATGATTAAGTAGTTAGAAAAATCGTCGTAGATCAAATCTCTGCGAAGAATGTGTAATATACAGGGTGTTTCAGAAGGAAGGGCCAGATTTCAAGCAAGAAAATTTATATAAATAATCTTGAAGACGAAGACATTTATTAGCTCAACAAGATTAAATTCTACGAAATATTTATATGAAATTTTAAGCTTGTAATAAATTTTCAAATAAATGAAAAATAAAATAAATTCCAAATTTTATTTTTAACCAAAATTTTGTTATTTTAAATTTTATTTTTCATATAAATTTTTTTATTTTAAATTTAAAATTAAACTAAATTAAAATTAAATTTAATTTAAAATTAAATTAAATTAAAATTAAAAACACACGTTTATACAAACTTTTTCGTTTAAAATGACGCGTATAATTATATCCTACAACATTGACCGTCCTTCTGGAGGATCCTGCACTTCAAGGACGCGATTCGATCATCGTGGCACATTTCTTTCATCCCAAATCGCAGAGTAACCTTTCGAGATTTCTCTCTCTTCCTGATAGTATCCGCAAACATATAACACGAGGAACGAGGAGGGTATGGAAGAAGAGGGGGGGACAACGGGGAGGGGGGAGGAGAGTTCACGTCCCGATATATTAAGCTGGATATCCCGCAGCGGACGTTAAGAGGCTCGAAATGGCGAATAAATGTTGGATCGTAAAACGGTCGGCGAGGCGCGGTGAGCCGTATCTTCCAAGGGGTAATAGCGCGTGTGATACGCAACGTACGCGTGTAGTCCTGGCCGTTCCTCCGTCCACTCTCCTCCCCCCGCCTCCCTCTCCTCGCCACCTTCCCTCCGCTCTCTCTCTCTCTCTCTCTCTCTTTCTCTCGCGCGCGCGCGTTTCTCGCGCGATAATATAACCGTGTACACCGTGTATATCGTGAACGTCGAGCGATGTAGCGGAGCTACCGAGTGTGTAGCTGCGAAATATGCGCGCTGTTATTACGGAACGGGGAGCACGGCGATGCTAATCGACCGCTAAACTCTTTTGTCTCCCTCCCGGACCCTCGCGTTTCTTCTCTTCCCTCCCCCCCCCCGCGATAGTAAAGTCGGAATGTAAGAAACGATAGCGGGTCATCGTCGTTGCTTAGATTCTGTCTTTAGTGGAGAACGAGCGTAAGAAGGAAAAAAAATGAAGGATACGAGTCTGCTCTCTTTCCCATAGTCTCTCGCTAATAATTTTGTAATATTAATTACACGGGTCTACAAAAAATGGGGTCATGATTGTTGTTGGGCAGTTGGAGGTCATTTCCGAAGTAATTTTCTGCGTAGAATCCGAATCCGAGGTCTGGAATCTGATTCCAGATCAGGGACCCCAAAAATCCATGTTTTCAGTTCTCAGTGCAAATTTGAGCGAAATTAAAATTTTTGTCCACCATATTGAATCCGCCATCAGGAATTTTCAAAATCTGATTTCAGATTCTCAGCGTCCCCAAAACCCATATATACAGTTTTCAGTCCAGGTTTTCGGGTTTATAGTTCAAAGTTTACAGATTTAATGTGAATGCTCATGAGGTTGTTGGGCTATAACGGCGCAGAGTTTGGAATTCATCGTGTCATCTTAAAATACCCGTAACTTTGCAAGGAAAAATCGTAGATGACCATTCGACAGTTCATTTTGAAGAGAAAGAGTAGTACTAAATGATGCAATTAGAAGAAGAGAGCTAAAAAATTTTGTGCGTCCTGTACATAACCTCAAAATTAGCCCAAAAAGCCATTTCTCGAGTATATAACCTCAAATATCTCAAAATCCTGACGTGATGGGCCAATTCTGACCTCGGATTCGGATTCTACGCAGATAATTACTTGGGAAACGACCCCCAGCTGCCCAACAACAAAACCTTGTAGACCTGTGTTATTCTTCGTATACTTGATTTTTGCAAGAGCGAGCTTTACTTCCTCTCCGTTATCCTCGATACGATATTTCTTCATTGAAATTAACGGATGCGACATTGTTACATTTTATTCGTCTCGAATTAGAGAAACGCGAAGAGCGAAGATAAAGGGGAGGAGACGAGAGGAAATGGTACGATAGAGCGAAACGAAGACGAAGTAGAAACGAGGGGGGGATGAAGTACGGGGGCTGAAGAGAAGAGGAGGAGGGAAGAGGGGCGGGGGGGAGACAGAGAAGGGAGGAGACGAGGAATACCCTCGGGCTCGGCAGCATGATTACGAGCCGCAATTATGTCTCCGCCGGCTGCCGGCCACGTAGAGGTCGTCGGGTACAGTAGATCACGAAAGTTTCTTGGGGAACGAGACGTTTGCTCGCCTCCTTTTTTTTTCCTCCACATCGGAGTAGCAAGAATTTTTCAGAACAATTCAGGGAAAAGTTTCGAAAAGTATTTTTAAAAATTTATGACGCATGAAAAATAATCCTCCCTAAAAAATAACCCTTTTATATATATATATATATATATATTTGAAAATATTTTTTATACGTATATTTTGAAAAATATTAATGCTAAATTTATGAATCTTATTATAAAATAATTATAAATTTATAAATTATAAATATTACAAGTTTATGAATCTTATTGTAAAATGCTTATGATAATTAAGAGCTTGAGAGAAAAAGAGGAAGAGGATTGGAGTAGCAAGAATTTTTCAGAACAATTAGGGAAAAGTTCAGGGAAAATATTTTTTATACGTATATTTTGAAAAATATTACCGCTAAATATATGAATCTTATTATAAAATGCTTATGATAATTAAGAGCTTGAGAGAGAAAAGAGGGAGGATGTTAAAAAGCCGCGCACTGTGTGATTCACACTTCCTCTCACTTCATCTTGCGCTATTAATTCCTCCTGTCTAGTCGGCAGGAAGCAGTTGATCTTATGCTTAATCACGTTCCTGGGAGACGGAAGTTTCTTTCCCATAATCTGATTCGATTTAGTCGGCCGTTCCTATCACATGCCGCGTGTTTGATTTGCAATTTTCCGACAAGATAAGTAGCACAGTCTTTTTAAAAATAGTCTTGCACGCGTTTCTAAATTTTTCGCTGCAGTTTCATTCCATCTAGTTCACTCAATACCGGGTGTTCCGAGAGAAAAACATGTTATCGGGGGAATTTACATAGCCTGCAAAAACATTTTTTCAAGGGCACGTTGACCGATGATGCTCCTCACGGGACAAACATATCGCTCCCTTTCGATATTTTCGATCAAGTGCTTGTTGCAGCCACTGTACCGAACGTAGATCTCGGGAAAGGGTCGGAGAAAAAGAGAGAGAGAGAGAGAGAGAGAAAGAGAGAGAGGGGTGATCGAGCGAGTGGCCGCGAGCAGGTAAAACGAAGCGGTGTGCGGAACAGACCTGTAGGGAGACGAGCAGATGGTGGAGAAGGGGAGAACGTAAGTTGGTGCGAGAGAGAGAGAGAGAGAGAAAGAGAGAGAGAGAGAGAGAGAGAGAGAGAGAGACGCGCATCGAGGAAAAAATACGCTGAACCGGAATAAAAAAAATATAGGTGAGAGAGACATGAAGGTTGGCACATGTGGCGTAATGTTGATCGAGGAGTGAGAGAAAGCTACGCGGGAATTTTGACAACAAAACGGAATATCGCCGGACGAGAGATTACGGGATGGAATAGGATCATGAAGATGGACGGATAAACAACGAGTACGGAGTGGAATTACGAGAGAGAAACAAGAGGAAAAAGAAAAGGAGAAGGAGCGCGAGAGGGCGATGGGAGAGCGGAAGGAGTGAGAGGGAAGTTAAGTGCGGAGAAATGAGCGCACGCAGCGCAACAAGAAGGAGGAATGATTAGGGAAAAGAGAGCAAGAGGAGAGAGAGAGCGCGTAGTTGTAGTGGCCTAGGGTGAGGAATTGCGGGAGCGGAAGAGAAGGACGAGGAGGGGGAGGAGGAGGTAGAAACAGGTGCTAGAGAGAACCTCGAGAGAGAGAAAGAGAGGGAGAGAGAGACATGGAAGATGAAGAGAGACGGAGGGAGACGGGAGACAAGAAAAGATAAACCGACCGGCTAACATGTGCCAGGAGAACGGTGAGAGAGAGAGGGAAGGGGGGCAGGGAAGGTGGGGTGGAACGGACCCACCGTGAGGCACGTTCCCACGATCTCATGAATGAACTCGCGTGGCTACTCGCCTCCGTGGTGGGGTGTACGCGCTCACCTTGCTCGCCGTCTTTCCACAGCCAAGGCGAGAGAGAGAAAGAGAGAGAAAGAGAGAAAGAGAGAGAGAGAGAGAGAAAGAGAGAGACGGGGAGGGGGAGGGGGCGATGAACGGACAGGGAATGAATTTCGAACGGCGGCTACGCGGGGTGAAGAACCCTGGATCGAGCAAGAATCGATGTTTCGATTAAATAAAAAAAAGAAAGAAAGAAATTGGACGGATAAAAATGAGGGAAAGCAATCCCTCATTTTTATTCGAAAAATGAGGGAGAGCAATCCCTTATTTTTATCTGAAAAAAATGAGGGAGAGCAATCCCTCATTTTTATCTAAAAAGTGAGGGAGAGTAATTCCTTATTTTTATTCGAAAAATGAGGGAGAGTAATTCCTTATTTTTATTCGAAAAATGAGAGAAAGCAATCCCTCATTTTTATCTAAAAAATGAGGGAGAGCAATTTCTTATTTTTATCCGAAAAAAATGAGGGAGAGCAATTCCTTATTTTTAAAAGTCTAAAAATGAGGGAGAGCAATTTCTTATTTTTATCCGAAAAAAATAAGGGAGAGCAATTCCTTATTTTTAAAAGTCTAAAAATGAGGGAGAGCAATTCCTTATTTTTATCTAAAAAATGAGGGAGAAAATTTTTCGGATAAAAATGGGGAATTACTCTCGCTTTTCCTTATTTTTATTCGATAAATAAAAATGAGAGAGACGATCTGTTGAATTTCTTTTTCCTTATATTTAATCGAGATTGATTCCTTCTCGAGATTTACATCGATCGAGAGACTATTCTTTTTCATTTTCATCCATTAAATAAATATTTAGTATATTTTTATGGACTGTTGGAGACAGATATATTCATAATCGCCTCACCAGAAATCAAAAGACAAATGGCCGTTTATAAAATTACTAATACAAGTGTAGTTATGTGAAGGAAATTATATTCCATTATATTTATCTAAAAATACTGAAGGATAAATATAGCGTCTATATCAAACATCAAGTGAAAGAGAAAAATACTTGTCTCAATAAATATGACGCGTCTGAATAAAAACATATTTTCCATAACAAATATGATTTTCCTGGTTTGATAACTAGAGTTTTAAAAATCATGCGTGATGCTTGCAATTTTTAAATTAAAAAATAGACTTTGGCATTCACTTTTATCACAAATTTTACACATAAAAACAATTTAATTACGATCTAATTGACCTTGAAAATAGATGAGTCTAGTATAATTATCTATTGCACAATTCTGCTAATAATTTAAAATGGAGGATAGACTTGAAGTTAGCCACTTGATATCCAAGCCATTCATATATATATTCATGATCATGATAAGACTTACTATATCGGGCTATTAATCTTTCGATACAATTGTTTTCACCAATAGTATCACGATATACCGTGAATAATGGACATTATTTTTACGTTGGATTCAACGGCGTGGAAACAGGCGTGTTGGATTTATCCGTATCAATTCGGGAAGCCATTTTCGTAACCTCGCTGCCGGGCTTTGACTCGGAACCGTTAGGGGCCGATAATTGCCGACACCGGATCGGTGCCGCAGTCGATCGAGATAAACCGGCTCGCGTCGAATCACGTGAGAAAAACAGGAAAGGCGAAGGAGGTATCGCCTCAATTACGAGTTCCTGGTCCACCCCCTTTCGCTCTCCCGGTTTCTCGCGATCGTAACCGAGTCGCGTGGCGCTACGTGACGTCACAACCTGTTGCCATCCACTGACCTCTGCCACTCGTTCACTCCGTCTCCCTTCCCCCCCCCCCCAGTGTTGATCTCCCGAGACACGCTTGCGATTTAAATCGAAATCTTTTCCCCCGCGAGATAATAATACGAGAGTTTCGAGGATTCGAACAATCCTCTAAGAATTTTTGCCAAAATTTATTATTGCGAGGGTACATTAAAAAGAGATGGAAAATTACTCGGTTAATTTGATAAAAATATTTAATTTTTATTGGTTAATCAATTTATTCGCTAAATTTCTATTATCAAAAATTATTTTTTTGTTGATTACTTTGTATGATTGTAAATTTGTTATGTTATACGCATCTATTGATTAATTAATATTATTACACTTTAAAAGAACCTCCTGTGCGTTAATTTTTAATAAATAAATAAATAAAAATAATAAAATAAAAATAATAAAATAAATAAAATAAATAAAAATAAATAAAATAAATAAAAATAAATAAAATAAATTAAAGTAAATATTTTAATATTTATTCATTGAAAAATATTTTATCAAAGTCATTATTGCAGACGATAATTTTCTTCAAGACTTTGAGAGAAAGAGGAAATAAAATCGATTTTGAAATTTCCATCGCGAATAATGCGCACTCTTCCTGATTCGGGACAGCTTTCTGTTTTATTCGCGGTGGATAAATTGCGCCAATGTATCCATAGCCCCATCTATCGGTAATCTATCGAAGCCGCGGAGCGACAACGTTTGATAAACGCGCCGGTAGAGGGAGACACTCGCGTCGATCGGCTCACCCGACCCTATTCATACATGCAAAGTATCAATGGCAGGCGTTCTTTATTTTTCACGAGCGCGATACTATCTTTAATCTCGCTCGATACACACTCGCGAGACCCATCGGGTACAATTATAAACCGTCTCGATGGTTTAAAACGAGAGAAATGGAATTATTCGACGCGCGAGGTCTTTTCAACGCGTCTCTTTTAAACCTGCTAAATTCATGGGACAGATGCTCTTTTCATATCAATTTGGAAAGAATGACTCATTAATAATCTTGACGCGATATCGAATAATTCTTTTTAAACAAGGAGAGAGAGACAACAATCGAGTAGTTGAATCAGAATAGTTTGTAAAAATTGTCAAATTTTTCGATTCAATTAATCTTGTCCGTGTAATAAAAATACGCAGAGAGAATAATAAATCGGATAATTGGATTTTTTGATTTTACAATCAAATACGTGATTACAGAAATATACCTGAGAATCTGCGATATCTTTTTACTATTATTATTATTATCGAATCGTGCAAAGAATTGACGTTCTCAATTGCATCACGGCATTATTTTGCGAGAAACTGTCGGATTTTCTCCGCGACAATAACAAGATCGATATACATGTTGTATCTGTCGAAGAAAAGATAAAACGGACCTACCCAAGTCACTTGAATCGTGGGGTCAACATCGATTCGACAAACAATATCGAACGAGAGAGACGGACGAGAATCCCGTTTAAATCGTTATTATATTTTCATCATTCTCTCTCTGCTCAAGACTGCGCGTTTATTGGTTCAATTGGTATTTAACCATTTGAATTCATGTAAAAATAGAAAGATAAGAGAAGCGAGGACAAATCGAGTCCTCTTCAGGATCGTTGAAATGTATCGTGCAAATAGATTTCTCGTAAATAAAAAAACAATGTACGAGGAAATATATTTAAAAAATGATAAAAGATGTACAGATATATTCGGTAGCGAATGTGACATAGAATTAATAAAATAAATAATTCGACACATCAAATCTTTTTTTTATCGAATATCGAAGTATGAGGCAGAAAAGTGTATTCGAGAAAAGATTTATAATAAAATTGACAATCGAGCCCTCCTGAGAATCTTCAAAATTTATCATGCAAGTAGGCTTTCTCCTTAAATAGAAACAATGTACGGGGAAATACAAAAAATGATAAAAGATGTATAAATATATTCGGCAGAAAATGCGACAGGGAATTGCTAAAATAAATGCTTCCACGTTAAATTGCGTCTTCTTATCGAGTATCGAAGCATGGCAGCGGAAAATTATATATTCGGGAAAAGAAAGGATAAGAAATAAAAATACATAAAAGTTTATAATCGAATCTCTTTGAGCTTCAAAATTTGTCACGTAAAAATAGAAAGACAAGAAGCAAAAACATGATAAAATTTACAATCTCCTCTTGAGAATCCTCGGAATTTAATATGCAAATAATTTTTTCCCTCTAAATAAAAAAAATATATAAGGAAAAAAATGATAAAAGAATCACAAATTAAAATAAATGGTTCCACGCTAAATAATTCCTTTTGAAAGGATTTCTTCCTTTGAAAAATGTTTCTCTCATTGAATATCGAAGGACGCGACGGGAAATTATATTCGGGGAAAAACAGGACCTCGGGACACATCCCTCGAGCTGAGACAAACAACCGATCGCTCTCAAGATTGTGTCTTCCAAGGCAGTTCGCAGCATCTGTTAAAGGAAGAAAGCCAGGCCCCGGCCAGGCATCGTTCGACAGGTTCGTCCAGAAAGGCCACGCGGGGGTTGGGAGGGTTTGTTTCGACCTGCAAATCGCTGACGTGGCGATCGGGGACGTGAGAACCGAGTATCCGCGTCTGGTCTCGGTTAGGTAGGTAAGCAAAGCGATCCCGAGGGAGAGAGAAAAAGAGAGAAAATAAAGGGGGAAGACGGTAGCACGAATGCAGCGGGGGAGGGGGGAGCTCGACCGCACGCACAGCTGCGGTTACGCATTTCGCGCGATGTACACTAAGCGTCATAAATACTTCTCGACTGGACATTTCCATCTCTAGATGTTTATAAAAGGGATTGATAAAAAAAAGATGAAAAACTAGCGCTTTTCTTGCACATCTAATCATCAGAGGGAGGGAGAGACATGTGCGTTGCACGCTTCGAGAGTGAATGGAAGACTCAAGACAGAAATGAACAGAATTCGTGTATAAAAATTTTTTACATATTTACAAATTTTTAATATATTTAAAAATAAATTATTAAAAAAATTTAAAATTGTTTAGAAAAATTATCAAAAATATTAAAATTATTAAAACAATTTAAAATTATTTAAAAAAATTATTAAAAAAATTTAAAATTATTTTAAAAAATTTTTTATATATTTACCATAGAAGAAAGAGAGGAGAGATTCGTCGATGTTCGGTCTCTCGAGGGCGGGACTTTCCATGGGTAATCTATTTATAAAGATACGCGTTCGGGGAATATGCGTATCCATAATAAATCACTTCTGGTGGCGTTTGTGGCGCCTAATGTGCCGACTGACTGACGACTTTTCTCTCGCCGAAAGAATCTTTTCGCCCACCCCCGATTATCGGTGTCGCCTCTCGTCAAATCCCCTGCAGATACGAAACTTTGTCAAATTTTATTGTCTCGTTCGAGGGTATCCCTTTCCCAAAAACACTCGAGCAAACTCGGATTCGCACGCGTCACGACTTATTTATTTATTTTTTTCACAATCCCTATCGTTCCGAGATCTCTCGGAGTATTTATTGATTGAATTTGACGAGCTCACTAGGATGATGGCAGTCGTGAAATCTGCGTGGGAGTTATTACAACTCTGGAATAAAAAAAATCTGCGCGATTTCAAGATGCATATATTGAATGCGTATCGCTTTGTTTTATAAATAAAATCTCGCGCGTAAGGAAAATTTATAAAGTGTTGAGAAATATATGAGAGAAAACCCAGAGGTTTTTTTTATTTGTTTACTCTCATACGTCTCGCATAAAAATTTATGTAAATTTCACTTTACGTTTGACTCGGAGATAGACGTGGCAATGTCGATTTACGACGATTTAACGCACAGAGGTACGAGACAAAAAGATAAGGAATATACGCGGCTGCAGGACGGGACCTTTTACCAAGTCGGAGCACGTAATTTAACGAGCTTCGATCATCCGGTGTCGATTTGGCTGCGGAATAAATGGGAGAGAGACGTTGGCTCTTGTACTCGGGACTGGCCAGGACGCAGAAAATTTTTTTTCAACAAATAATTAAAGCTTATATGATTGTCACAATAATAATAAATATATGTAAATGAGGAAATAAATGAGAAAATATGCGAGAGACAAGACATCCATAAATCTGGAAATAAAATTTTTATATCAAAAGCCCTTGTTTCCAATATCGGATTTTCTTTAACAAATTAAAGTTGCATTATAATTGTTATATAATTATTATTGTTATGTAACAAATTTATGTACATGAGGAAATAGATAAGAAAATGTACGAGAAAAAAATTTTGATATCGCAAAGTTTTCCTCGTGAAACATGAGTCGGAAATCTGAAAATAATATTTTGATAATCTATCAAGAGTTTTTCATCTATTTCAACGTCAGCAGAAAACGTTTCAGTTTAAAAGCAATTTTATCTAATAATAATAATAATTTTTCCGTTTCGTTAATTAAAAAGTTTGTGCGCTAAAAGATATGAAAAGAGAAAAACAACACATGCATGAGCCACTCTGAACCAATTAAGATGCAATCGAGATACGAGAGGCAACTTGTACATTAATGTAAAATATTATTATATTATTTCGCAAACACAAGAGTTCCGACGTCGAATTACACGTACATGTATATGTATGTGTAAGGATTTATATACTCAGAGAAAAATCTGATTGTATTAATTAGAATTCTGGTGGATTCAACCAGTATGTCTGTTGGAAAATGGACGAACCAGAATTCTTGTAGGAATTACCAGATGAATTTGATTCATTTCTTCCTGTTAAATTTACCAAATTTCTGGTTAATAAAACTAAACTCGCCAGCACCAAGTCGTCTACAATTTTTTCCATCTAATCTCAAAAGTCTGTTTAATATTCTGAATTCCAACAAAATTATTGGATAAATTCAATTCAAATTATTGAATAAATTATTTTAAGTTTAGTTTGTTAGAAATTAAACTGATAAACAATGATACAAGAAGATGATGCAGCTCAAACACACACAATCAGAGAGCTAGCGTCTTCTTTCTGGCACTACTGCTCGTAAGAGAAAACAAATATACTTTGGATTTAATGTTAATACTAGTTCTTTATATACATTTCATGGCAAATATCGAATATTGAGTTAAGTTAAGAGTGGCAAGCAAAGAAATTAATGCAACAAGAAATTTGATAGATCCAACCAGAAAATACTAACCAAATCCTTATAGTAAAATCTATGAAACGTTCTAGTTATAAAAAATCAAGTCTTATCATGATTACCAGAAATTCTTGTTTGATTTAACCAAAATGTCTTCAATCATATACGTCTTGTTGGTACAATCAAACGATTTTTCTCAGTGTATATTTGACTATTTTTAGCGATCTTTAAATAGGCGTCTCTCGTATTTAAGCATTGTTAAGGATAGTATCGTGCACGCGGTGTGACTAAACTTTCTTCCAAGTTCCTTGGCCCGACGTGCTGCTCGCCACGGAATTCGAATTCATATTTATGAGACGACATATCTTTACGAGCACGCGCGCGAGAGAGCCGGAATTTATCATAGCGTTGCATTCGTGACACGGTGTACGATGGACGGTCGCATGAGAGGCGCAAAGCAAATCTCGCCATCGCGTCAATGTCAAGATAGACAATGGCTATTTGCATAAAACATTATCTACCTACCGTCTGTCATCTATGGCAGCGTGTTGTAAGCAAAGATCGAACGTTCGATCGTCGGACAATAGTGTTGGGGATTGTTATGAAAAAAGTGCGTGAAAAGTATAGATTATATCCGCATAAATATAAAATGAGAAACTCAACCAATCGACATGGCAATATATTTCATGTTTTTTAATGCGCTTCTCCCTCTCTCTCTCTCCGCTTAATATTATATTTTATATCAAATATTGATATTTTATATTAATTATTAAAATGTTATATAAATATTATATTAATATTATATTAATATTATATAAATATTATATTAATATTATATAAATGTTATATTAATATTATATAAATATCAAATAAATATTATATATTATATTATGTATTAACAAGCTTTCTTGATGTTATATATTGCAAAAATTTATGTTTGCTTTTTAAAAATACTTATCATGTCGACTGTGATAAGGGGAAGTTTTGAAAAAAATGTGACGTTTGTAAATTTATGAGGGAATTTTTAAAGACGTAAAAATCGATAAATCAATTATATTTTATACGAGTGTCGTAAATAAGTTGCTGCCTCGTTTTTAGTCGTGTGTTTCGCGGACTAGACGATTACGTCATGTGATAGTCATGTGTCGAACTAATATTCGAAGTCGTTAACAATGGGCATTTGCGATTTAACGCGCGCGATCGGGTATTGGTATGCGAGTGGCAATGAATCCATCTTGAGCACATTTATTGGCTGCTTATAACGATCCCTTTATTCACGGGTCTCTCGCCCGATAAGTGTCACATATACACGGTGTCGCATGGTTGACGCGCGCCGAAAGTTAAATAACACGCGTAATAAATCGGTTAATTACATGTGTGATTTATCCGCTCGAGTCGTTTTATTATACGGTCGTTATTACGATATAATCTCTCTTGTACTATCCAATTGAAACCCCACGCTCGTATGTACACAGTGTTGCTTATGTTCTAATTGCCAAGTGCGTGGGACACGCGTTTCCAACTTATAGATGGATTTTTTTAAACGCCTAATATTCCTGACCGGCGTTGTACTTCCATTTCAAGTAATGGCAGAGAAGAAGCATAAAGATTTTTTTAATTTGTAGCGTTTAATGCATACAGGGTGTTCGAGGAAAAGAGGCAAAATATTTTAAGGAGATTTAAAATATCCCAAAATGTATAAAAAATATTAAAGGCCTGAGATATTTCTATTTTTCTTCTTCCTGATATTTTTATTTTTATTTATTAATCGTTAAAAAATAAAAACAATTAGAATCTAAAAAACAAAGATATCAAAAAATACAAATATCTTCAAAATCGATTGATTTGCGGACTCTGTTTATTAAGACTTTTCGATTTATTTTTTTTTAAATATTTTATCCTCTTTTCTAAACACCCCGTATAACACTGATAATTACAATGTTAAAAATTCAAAAAATATTTTCAAGATCTCTTAAAGATGTATTTAAATTTATTTAATATAGACAGACAAAAATAAAACGTCTCACGTATCGCGAAAATGATAACCTTAATGATTATTTAAATACAATGACTAAAGATTTTTTGAACAAAATTTTTGGAAAATTAAAATATCCCTCTCACGTGTAATATTTATTCAGTAATATTTATTCAATTAATTCAGACGTGCAAGAGAGAAAAAGAAGATAGTAAATTTAAAAACTCGACAAGTTATAAAATTTTTATAAATATTTTTTTTATATTTACAAAACTAACATTATTTTGTTTGATATAAAAATATTGAAAAATACTAGTGATATATACACGATATCTTTCGGTTATTCATTTTTCTCTCCTATAAATATCTGTTTTATTTTTCTCTCTCTCATTTATTTCTTTATAAATTTTTCAAGCTTATCGATTAATAATACGTAATATATAATCAATTATCAAGAAAAATTGACAAGGTTTTATCAGTTTACAGAACACAATTGTTATCCGTCTGTCTCGGCGAGATATAATAAACCTAAATATTTATAAAAATCAGACATGCGGCTCGGTTGTCGCGAGCTCGGTCGAGAAAAAAAAAGCGCAGAATCACTGAAAAAATTCTCATGCCCCCTCAAAGTCGAATAAGAGCGGATAAATGGGTGGGGGCGACGCGTCCGACGCGTACGTGCAGCCTCATACACGTATCCGAAAGAGAATGGAAGGCGGGGGCGTTCAGTGGGGGGGCTTTAATGAGGATGCTGCTGATTATCCAATTCGTAAATTCTCGCTACATTTTGATCGTGCACGACGAGCCGCGAGTAACAAGGATGACTCGCACTTGCCACTCGACACGATACAATCGTCCTAGAAAACTCCGATTTCCAACGTGACAAAAGTCGCTCCTCTCCTCTTTTATCATTTTATTATGGGGCTTATTAATTTATTTAATTAATCAATTTATTCCAAGATGTTATCGAAATGAAGGACGAATTTTTGCGAGAAATATCGACGGGATTTTATTACGCATTTCTTTATCCGCGAATAAAATTTGCAACATTTTCTCTCGATTATTGAGAGATTAATTAAAGATGCTTGTCCCAGCTTTTATCAATTATGCATGAAACGCGTGTAAAATACTCTCTCGATACTATTTTAAAGAAAGTACACTAATTCTCGGAAAAACGTACGTAATATTGAAATATTTAATAAATATGTTTTTTCTAAATATAATGCACGTAGGCGGTAAAACTTACATTTATATTGCTTATAAAAGGTAGTCATATATTGAGAAAAAAATAATATAGATTAAAAATATATATGTTACTTTGTTATCGTTAAAATAGCATAACTTTTAAACATATTATCGATAATATATAATCTCTCGATTAATATTAATCTTTTCATTAGCGAGAAGAAAATGATATTTATTCGTAAATTGAAATTATATGCGTAAGCAAATATTTTAAAAAGTCTAAATAAAATATAATATTATTAAATTTTTCTCAAAAAGTCATTAAAATAATTTAGAATAATTAATTCGTTTGTATTAAAAGTACAATAAATATTTGAGCAATATATTCTACGAAGATATAATATATTGCAACATTTTCTCTCGGTTATTGAAATATTAATTAAACATGCTTCGTCTGTCCCAGTATTTATCAATTATGCATGAAACGCGTGTAAAATACTCGATACTATTTTAAAGAAAGTACATTAATTCTCGGAAAAACGCACGTAATATTAAAATATTTAATAAATATCGCCCCGATATTTTTCCTGTCTACATCTCTCCAGGGGAGTAAAGGGAGTGTTATAGATGTCTCAAACCAAGAGAATCTATAACTTGGCATATATGTAAATGTCTTAAAAATTTTTTCGTAAACAATTAATGTTCGAAAAAAAAAAATGTACGCATTGCCATCCGCGTTTTTTAGGCTCTTATTGCTCGTTTCTTAATTATCATGTTATTTAATAAATATGTTTTTTCTAAATATAATGTACATGGGCGGGCAAAACTTACATTTATACTGCTTATAAAAGGTATTCATTATAATGAGAAAAAAATAATAGATTAAAAATAATAGATTAAAAATATATATATTAATAGATAAAAATAATAATTATATCTATTAATAATAAATTAATAGATTAAAATAATAATAGATTAAAAATATTTATATATTACTTTGTTATCGTTAAAATAGCATAACTTTTAAACATATTATCGGTAGTATATAATCTCTCGATTAATATTAATCTTTTCATTAGCGAGAAGAAAATGATATTTATTCGTAAATTCAAATTAATGCGTAAGCAAATATTTTAAAAAGTCTAAATAAAATATAAAATTATTAAATTTTTCTCAAAAAATCATTAAAATAGTTTCGAATAATTAATTCGTTTATATTAAAAGTACAATAAATATTTGAGCATTTTATATATTCCACTTGATTAATATATTATAGTGCGTTACGACTTTTAATTGAACAAATAGTATACGCGTATGGCACTCTTAATGCTCGTATTATGCAAGCGTCATCGGATGTAAGTGTACCTTTAAGTGTCGGGATCCGACGTTAACATAACACTATATCGGAACCATAGTCGCTCTCGTATTTCAAGAGGCGACTTCGAAAGAGCTGATTTCACTTTTCCTCGCATTATCACTTTGTCCCTTTATCATTCCGAGAAACCGTGTTCATATTTCTTTATAATTAAAATAAATAGAGATAAAAATACAATCTTGCAATTTTTCGCGCAAAGGAATCGGAATTTAGAAAAGTTTTTTTTTTTTTATTTATTAAAGGCTACAAAATATTCACGTGTATATCGCGTTTCTTAGCTTTTAAACGTGGCAAAAAAATCATTCCACGCTTGCGAGTGACCGCTCAATGGGAATATTAAACCAGACTATTACGTATTGTCTGGGCAAATAGTCTCGTAAAATGTTCTCACGCCGTTGGCACGTGCTATTAGCAACACATAAAATACGCAACGAGCAAGAATTACAAGCCCAAACAATTATCATATTATGAAATGAAGAAAAAGTTCCATTAAAAAGTGCTAAATACTTCAGCCCCTTCGATAAATCTTAAAAGGTATTTTAGAAAAATATTCTTTATAAATATTCTTTATAAAAAAAATCCAAATAAATAAATAAATAAAAGCAGTACTAGGTCGACACCTAGTACTGCTAAGAAATTACACAATTAATTACACAGCCGAATATACGGTTCGGTTCACTCGGATACCATTCATGCGATAAGCGTAATCCTCGTAATTTTTAAGTTTTAATTTTTCTAAAATTTATTTAATTGTACTGAAGAGACTCCAGTTGAGGACAGAAACGTACGTTTACATCTCATCATATAATGCGCATATTCATTAATAGTTACTTATACATTTCATCACATAATGCGCACGGTCATTAATAGTTACTTAATTTAAATGTTTTGCAACGTTATTAAATCTATTCTTATTTACTGACTTTAACATTATTGCATAATATTAGCTCCTCAAGCCCGATTACCGTTTAATTTAAATAAATAAAATATTAATAACTTTTTTATTAATTTAAACACATTCAAATAAATTTAAATAATACTGAAATATTATAAATAATGAATTAAAAAAATACTGAAATATAATAGATGATGAATTTAAAAAATACCGAAATACAATAAATTTAATAAAAAAATAAATAAAATGTAATAAAATATTGAATATTAAAATATTGAATATTATTAGAATGTAATTGAATATTATTACTGAATATTATATTATAAATTTAATAAAAAAATAAATAAAATGTAATAAAATATTGAATATTAAATATTGAATATTAAAATATTGAATATTATTAGGAGTTACTATGGCACTCTTGCATGCAAATTGTGCCGTTTAAAAATGATGTTTCGAGAGGGCAATTTTGGAAACATCGAGACATTAAAAAACATAAAGAGACTCACCTAAAGAGCTTTCCGGATCGGAGAGGTCCGAGACGGAGGGTACCTTCTGCATCGAGGTGTCTCTCCCGGGGAGGGTCGGCACCAGACCCTCTTCCTCGGCATCGGAGAACATCTCTTGTTTCAAGAACTTTGTCATTATCGTCAGCATACCCGACCCGGTGCCATCGTAACGGGTGCTCAGAAGCCCATGCATGCTTCGGACATCGCGCTAGTAAATAAAAATACATGTTATTAACTCGCGCACTCGACACACATACGTCGAACATACGCACGTCGTTCGCGTTTTTATCTCTGCTTGAAAAAAAAAAAGAAAAAAAACATCTTGATAAATAATACCGCCTATCTTTTTTACGCTAATGTGGCAACAACAAGATTTTTATCGCATGGACCGATCGTTCATAACATCCTTATCCGAAATTGTCTCGAGTACAGTAAAAGGAAACGAAGTTGGGAAAACTTGACTCGGAAGAAAGTTGAGCGTCGAATAGTAAGCGAGGCAAATTAAAGGAATAACGATCGGGGGAGGGGGGGGGGAGGGGCTGCTCTCGAAGAGGAGGAAGCGGCGTGCATCACTCGTCGAGGAAGAATGGAATAAAGAATGGAAGGGGACGCGGAGTCCGGGGCGGAAAAAAAATGGAAAGAGAGAGAGAAAGAGAAAGAAAGAGAAAGAGAAAGAGAGGGGAGGGAGAGGGAGAGAGAGAGGGAGAGAGAGAGAGAGAGAGAGAGAGAGAGAGAGAGAGAGAGAGAGAGAGAGAGAGAGAGAGAGAGAGAGAGAGAGAGAGAGAGAGAGAGAGAGAGAGAGAGAGAGAGAGAGAGAGTGCCGGCGATATAGTCACGACTCGCTTGACCTTCGTCATGAAAGACTCGGAGTTGAATGAAACGCTCGTCGCCAAGTCGAGTGACGTAACGATGCGCGTGTCGTGATCTAGTACTACGAGGAATCAATGAACGTGACTCGTACGAAAGAAATTCAGATAGTCTCCTCGACGTGTGGTTCTTCTTTCGTTCTTCAACGAAAAGACTAATGGTTTCGTTATCTAACGTCATTAAGGTATGTTTTGTACCTAATCTAACCTATTTTCAAAATATTGAGAATTTAATGAAAATTGTATTATACAAATATTATACAAGTACTAATTGGTTAAAAAGATATTAAGGATGTTTTGTATCTGTTTTCGAAATATTGAGAATTTAATGAAAATCGTACAGAATGTCCTTGCATATGTTTCGAATCTTCAGTTCAATTTTTAAATTGATTCGCTAAAGCGTTCACAAGTTATAAGGATTTTAATTAATATGTGTTCTTATGGGAAACGTATAACCACGTCGATTCAAATGACAAAACACATGGAAATAATATTCAGAATTTGTTTAAAATTTGCAAAAGTTTAGATACAGAAGAAATATTTGGTCAAATAAATATTATACAAGTACTAACTGTTAAAAAGGTATTAAATATAATTCAATCAAGTTAGCCATGTATCTGTCACAAGGTGAAATTCTCTGCCAAAAGTTAATCATTTCGATTCACAAAATTCGGAATATTTCAATAAAAACGCAATAAATATTAAAAAATACATCTTTGCACTGTAGCTAACATCAAATTGTAATATTCCACACAATTTCTTATTCAAAATACACCAAAAGTGGATATCAATATTGATTTTCAGCTATTTTTTGCTTGGATTGTACATACAAAACATCCTTAAATGAAACTTGAAAATTTTAGGATATTTTTAAAAAATTCACATGTATATCTCGCATAAATATCTATATATCTTATATACAATAGATTTCGAATATATTTATAGATATCTCATCTAATTTTTTTAAAGAATATCATGTATATTTCATGGAGAGAAAAACACCATATTTCATCTTGAAATTTTCTTATAAAATAACATAAAATAATATTATTTTATGGCTTAAAATTATTTTATGTCTCTAACGAAAATTAAAAAAAAATTTAGGTAGGCCATAAAGAAGGATACAATTAAATAATATATAATAAAAAAGGATACAAATAATTAAATACTTAAATTTAAAAAGAATACAATTAAATAATTAAATTATAAGGATGCAATTAAATAAATTTAAGTAAATAATATAGTATTGACAAAAAAATAAATTTATTTAAATTTCTATGTCAAATAAAATTCTTATCAAAATAAAATTCTTATCAATTCATGTTATTTATTGAAACGCAAGTGTCGTACGTTTTAATAACGAATGACCAAGTTGAAACTCGCGCAAAAATCTCTGATGTGCGCTATAATTATTCATTTGTTTATCAATAACAGGAATATAGTATATATTTGCAGACAAATATAGAAAGCACGCGCGAAATCCCGATAAGTTTCTTTCCTCGTACGTTTCTTTTCATATTTATTTTTATTTATTTGTCATCTCTTCCTCTTTCGTCATCGATATTCGAACCAAGAACTATCTATTCATCAATAATACGAGACATCGTCTACACAAGGATGATATCCGTCAGACACGAAAGTAAAATTCCGGCGGTTACATGCGATAAGATAGCCGAATGCTGATGCGTGCATGAATTTGCAGCAGCCAATGTTTGTTCATCAATTTTGACCATGACCTCGCTCGGAGATTTTACGTAAATTTTTATCTCACGCTCTCGTAAGCTCTTGGATACTTGAGATCGACAGTCAATCCGCTTATCACGAGTACAAAAGCTTTCCACAAACACGATGAGTTATGGAGAGAATTTAGATTCGCCGAATGAAATTCTTTCCATCTGAGGAGAAGAAAAACTTGAAGAGATGAAGAACATGCTGCACAAAAAAGGGACATTCTTGTTTTGAAAATATATTTAGTTTTAACATGTTGAAATAAAATTATATTGCGTTAATTAAAGAAAAATATTAAAATAATATAATATTAAAATAATATAATATAATTAAATATAATATAATTAAATATAATATAATATAATATAATTAAAGAAAAATATAATAATGTAATATAAAAATATAATTGCTTACTTGAATGAAGCCATTTTATATAGTTCAATCAAGAAAAATATCTTCTTATGATTTAAGATTTAATTTTCTCGAATGGAATGGAAACCATGTTAGATAGAAAATAACATTTTTAAATCAAAGATTATAATTTTCTTAAAGTGGAATTAAATGATTATATATTCTTGAGGTGACAATTACAATATTAAAATTTATAATAAATTTATAATAAATTTATATTTTAGAGATTTATAGAAAGAAAATTTATAATAAATTTATAATAAATTTATAATATTTAAAAATTTATAATATTAAATTTAATATTTAAAAATTTATAATATTAAATTAATTTAAAATATTAAATTTAGAATAATAAAATAAGACTATAATATTGTTGAAATTCAAAATTATTAAATTCCTCTAAAAAGATTATAAATTGTTTGCGTATGTACGAAACAATGAACGCGTTAGTTTACGTATATAAGTTTTGATTTGACACTTATTTTTTTTTTCTAAGTATCTTTGCATCATATTCAACGTGATCCCACTTGTAACGTTGACTTTGACAGTTTGACAGCTGAACAGCTGACGCGCGGAATCTCGCGGAAATCTCGATTGTTTTTTCACCGCCGCGAAAAAAGTAGACTTTCAGCCCGGTAATAGTCCTTTCAGACATGTAAATCTATTCAACGTACAAACGACGACGACGACACGAGGTCGAATCAACGAACGCAACGCCGGCGGGATCCGGGAATATCGCGAGATAAGTTACGTTCGTCGAACGTGATTGAGCGAAACTGAACTCATTCATGAATAACTATTATCAATGAGTCGCCATTCGAATGCGTAACTTTGTTTTAACCCCGGCATGCGCGTACGTTCATCGTCTCCCATTCATAATGCGTGACCCAACGGATGTGAACTCGTTCCGGATATATTAAACATGATAATTTGTTATTAAAGGCTCGCGTGATAAGTGTCACGATCCGCATACTTTGAAGTGAGAGAAAAACACACAGATATTAATAGATGAGAAGTCATCAATTGACGAGATATCGTGGAATTTCCATCGAGATTCGCCATCAGCGATTATAATCAGCTGTTTGAAGGGATAGCTCGTATTAAATCGGGAAAATAAAGCTCCACGTTATGATTGTGATAACTCATGAAATTTTCGTCTCGTGCAAATTTTCTTCTTTGCAAGAACATCGATGAAGCGATAATCGCACACACAAACTGAGAAAAAATCTGATTGAATTAATTAGAATTCTGGTAGATTCAACCAGTATGTCTGTTGGAAAATGGACCAGAATTCTTGTAGGAATTATCAGATAAATTTGATTAATTTCTTCCTGTTAAATTTACCAAATTTTCTGGTTAATAATATTAAGCTCATCAGCAGCAAGTTGTCTAAAATTTTTTCCATCTAATCTCAAAAGTCTTTTTAATATTCTGAATTCCATCAACATTATTGAATAAATTATTTTAAATTTAGTTTGTTAGAAATTAAATTGATAAACACACTGAGAAAAAATCTGGTTGCATTAATTAGAATTCTGGTAGATTCAACCAGTATGTCTGTTGGAAAATGGACGGACCAGAATTCTTGTAGGAATTACTAGATGAATCTGATTAATTTCTTCCTGCTAAATTTACCAAATTTTCTGGTTAATAATATTAAGCTCACCAGCAGCAAGTCGTCTAAAATTTTTTCCATCTAATCTCAAAAATCTATTTAATATTCCAAATTCCAACAAGATTATTTGGATAAATTCAATCCAGATTATTGAATAAATTATTTTAAATTCAGTTTGTTAGAAATTAAACTGATAAACAGTGATGCAGAAGAGGATGCAGCTCAAACACACTCAATCAGAGAGCCAGCGTCCTCTTTCTGGCACTACTGCTCGTAAGAGAAAAAAAATATACTTTGGATTTAATGTTAATTCTAGTTCTTTATATACATTTCATGGCAAATATTGAATACGAGTTAAGTTAAGAAGCAAGCAAAGAAATTAATGTAACAAGAAATTTGATAGATCCAACCAGAAAATACTAACTAAATCCTTATAATAAAATCTATTAAAATCTATTAAACGTTCTAGTTATGAAAAATCAAGTCTTATCACGATAACTAGAAATTCTTATTTGATTTAATCAAAATGCCTTCGATCATGTACGTCTTGTTGATACAATCAAATGATTTTTCTCATTTCACCGACGAATAATTATCACAATCAACGATTGACAATGACTTCTAAGTGGTCTTCTCGGTAAGGAAGCAGCACAATGTAATAGCCAATTCTATCGATGAGCAGAATATTACATCAGATCACTTTAGCGAACCTACAATCGCGACATTCGAGTCAGCGAGCGATAAGATAAATTTTGCATCACAGATGCGAAATACCGTGCGAGACTTGTTTGTCGCCTATCTCGCTTCTAAAAGACAGAAGAGAATGATAAGGAAATATAAATTAATTAAACAAGAGTTATGCAGATTTTTTTTAGGATATTCCCTCTCAACAAAAATAATTTACATGTGTTGACATAAATTATGATCGTGCAACATTGTTCTAAATCGAATATCAAAATCATCTTCCGCCTCGATGGAGCAAAAAATAAGTCGCACAAATTAAGAGACATGCATTGCTCTCTCAAGATGAATTATTTATCGTATTTAATTGTGATTTCGTAATATTTTATCGAGCATGATTCACGTCAATGTCAAACACACGTGTAAATTACCCTTTGTTTGCGCGCTCGGGTGCAAGGTAAAGGTGCAACTCGACGTTTCGCCGTCGAGACTCATTCGTTACGATGACATAACGCCGACGAAACGAAACAACACTTGCGTTATCTCGGATCGCGCGATAAATATAACGAACTAACGAGGCGTTTTTTGTCAAAGTCGCTCGAGCGAAAAAGCATATGGAAATGAAGCGACGTGACACGACAATGCATCTGGAGTGAGTCATGTGCGAGGCGCGTGCACGGCCGATCAGATGATCGCCTCTGACAGACGAAAGAAAGCTTCGACGCGAAGCGGAAAACCGAACGAGGCGGGATATTGATGTTTTTATTATTTCGGGATACCGCGTGCATGTGTCTGTGTGTGTTTAAAAATAAGATATAGCTTATCGATACGCGCTAGCGAGTGACATATTCGAGAAAACGACGGCGCGCACTCAGCTCGCCGATTTCTCGATCAATCGAATTTCTCGATCAATAATTAACGCGATACTCCTGTTCCATGCTTGCATTAATTTATAACATTTTTAATCTATCGCTAATTTATTTATTTTTTATTTTATTTAATTTATTTATTTTTTATTTAATTTATTTATTTTTAATTTAATTTATTTATTTTTTATTTAATTTATTTGAATTGTCATCCAATCCGATAATTAGATATTACATGTTTGAACAATTCAGTCATTAAATGTCCGACGCTTTAATTATGTAAGCAGCTGTCTTTTTCTCTCCATGAATTTTTCTAGAAAAAATCCTTGAATATTGATTAAAGTTAATTACAGCGGATTTTTTCTACCTTTTTAATCGGAAAAAATAACGCGTAAATTCCAATTAATTTAATTAAGATTTAAGTAGAATCGATATGAGATATGATGGAAATTCTGATAATGAAAGACGCAAACTTTCTGTCGCGTAATAATATTATATCGAAACAAAAAAAAACACACAAATCATAAGAAATCACACACACACACACATGCTTGAAGCCAACTTTATTACTCGCGTTAGATTTGTCGACCTCGATACCTTATCGATTACGCTGATTAATTAATCGGTCAGACGTGGCTACGATTATATCCACTCGGCGAATGCGGGCGAAATTAAATTAGCGGACGTCCATTCACGCGATCCTCATTAATAACTCATCGCAAAAATCAATGTCGGAACGTTTTCCCTCGTTTAGAATGAGTCGACGCTGCGAGCTCGCATATTATGCAAAAATAATAACTCCTGATTATTTATGAAACTCTGACAAATATTTACGTTTCTGGGATAATTAATTCGCGTGAAATGAAATTTCCAATAACGATGGGATGATTCGGTGTTCAAATCGTGAGGTGAATAATAATTTCTGTATTTTTACGCCTTATGTTTACATTGTCGGCGCATTTATTGATGATTCTTGTCGATAATGCGATAATGCCATCGAGTTGCGATAGAGAAAATAAACTCTTTACGTAATCATAATAGACTCAAATCATATGATATTAAATAAATGATTGCGTAGGCGAAAGTTTTCATGATTGGTGCTTTACGCAAGATCGAGATATGTAGATTTGAACCTTATAAGAGAATGTATAACAATATATCGCGCTCCTAACGAAGGAAATGGATAGACCGCGCCCATGACGCTTAATTTAAGATCGATGGCTGTTTTCAGTCATTAAATCAAACCGGGCAACCTGCAATTAATCCTGGAAAATTAAAATGATCAATCGTAGCCAGATGTGTATTATTGAATATCTTAGTTCTCTGTTGATAAAAAATGTTTTCAATTTGGGAATATAAAGTTGTATTAAAATATTAAATATCAAAAAATTATTTAAATTAGTAAAAAATAAAATATTAAATAAAATAAAATATGAAATATTAAAATAAAATAATAAAATATAAAATAATAAAATAATAATAATAAAATATTAAATATTAAAATAAAATAATAAATATTAAATATTAAAATAAAATAATAAAATATTAAATATGAAAATAAAATAATAAAATATTAAATGTTAAAATAAAGTAATAAATATTAAATATTAAAATAAAATAATAAAATATTAAATATTAAAAGAAAATAATAAAATATTAAATATTGAAAAATAATCATTTCGAGTATCCCTTCTCGCTTGTACGATGAAGGTATATCGCGACTGTTGGAGTGTTTGTACAGTTTGACATCGTCTTTTAATTTGATCGCCTGTTTGGCGACGAATGAAGAGGACGAGAGTGAAAAAGCGACAAAAGGATGCATAGATGAATGGGAGAGAAGCTGAGGTTGAACAAGGGAGAATCTCGCAACCGCTCGAAACAACGAGCAACAGTGAGAAAAGGGTCGAGCTCAAGTTGGCTCAAGAGCAAGAGCGTGTACGCGATATCGCGGGGTTTTTGCGTAAAGATTGTGTTAAACGAAACTAAAATTACATTGTCCTTTTATACGTCTTTGCCGCCGCGCACACAGAAAGCAAGGAACGGATAGAAGGCCAAGAATGGAAGGCGTGGGATGCGAGTGCACTAGCTGCGAGGCGCATGTGCATTACGTGGGTAGTCTGTAACAAAAATATTATAACGAACGATGAAAGGCGATGTAATAATAGCGCTCGATGTTTAATAACGAGGGAAAAAAATGGAATACGCGCGAGATGTACGTCGCAATACATGTGCAGAGAGAGAGAGAAAAAAGAGAGAGAGAGAGAGAGAGAGCTTGGAGCAATCTATGCTAGCCGTGCTTTGCGTCCTTTTGCCGATAAAATAATATTTATCAAAAATATCAAAAAATTAAATATCAAAAAATTAAATAGCAAAAATAGCAAAAAATTAAACACCAAAAAATTAAATATCAAAAATATCAAAAAATTAAATATCAAAAAATTAAATATTAAAAAATTAAATATCAAAAAATTAAATAGCAAAAATAGCAAAAAATTAAATATCAAAAATATCAAAAAATTAAATATGAAAAAATATGAAAATTTCCAAAAAATATGGGAAAAATGCAAAAAATAAGCGCCGCGACTGGAGTTATTGCTTTCGCCGTCACCTGGAGGAGAGAAAAAGGGGGAACTCGAGGAACGAGGATGGCGTGTAGGACGGTGTGTCGTCGACGTCGACGTCGCTGCGACAGGCAAATCTGTGACGTAGACAGTCAACGGTGCATGCGACTAGAACGGCCAGAGTCGGAGGCGCATGCAAGAAGGTCTGGCCGCATGTGATGCGGGAAGGGATGCTATTTCTGGCGGCTTAGGTTTCCCTTTCTCTCTCTTTCTCTCTCTTTCTCTCTCTCTCTCTTCT
Source organism: Camponotus floridanus (assembly GCF_003227725.1). Classification (NCBI taxonomy): domain Eukaryota; kingdom Metazoa; phylum Arthropoda; class Insecta; order Hymenoptera; family Formicidae; genus Camponotus; species Camponotus floridanus. The sequence continues at coordinate 434,489 of NW_020229459.1, read as the reverse complement.
CCCCTGTGTGTCGCATTTCCTCCCGCGCACGCCGCCTTTTCCACGTCTTGTTTCACTCTTAACTGGCACACACGAGATGTCTACGATTCAGGCCGCGTGGTCCATTCAATTTTCACGACGACGTGGTAACGTGTCGCCCCTCTTTCCCTCTGAAAACGTTGACATTGCGATTTAAACGAGTTTGCAAGACTGCAATCGACTTGAATATCTCGCAAAATCCTTTGTCTAGCGAAGAAGGATTTGGGAAAAATATCTCGATAGTTGGAACGATCTGGAAAAAGAAATGCGAGATATGCGCTTTTTGTGTCTAATTTTAGCGGCAGATTTTGATGGAAATTTGATATTGATTTTCGCGTAATGAAAATTCGATAGGATATTTATTATTCGACATTTTAGCGTCGAAAACAAAGTGCGAAATGTATGAAAAATATCGCGATTAAAAATTTACAATTAAACGAAGCGTAATTATCGCAACTGGAGAAACACGATGAAAATAAAACGAGCGTTGATAATTTTATACCTGTATTTAACATTTGTTAAATGTCACCCAAGCCAGAATGAATATTATTAGTGGAAATGCCTCAGGATACGTGACATAACGATAATCTCACGGATTGAAATATGACAAAAAAATATCAGACATACGACAGTATTTCAATTTACAAGATATTACGGAATTATTTCAAGGTGTGCCATTACTATTATTTTTCAAGCTCATCCAAAGCCTTTTTACACTCGCCTCGTCTTGTGAATTAAAAGTGAATCGCAGACGCTTCTTTATCTGATCGCTCTTTATTTTTGACACCTCGATATTGCGCGAAGAGCCCGATAAAGAGACCTTGCAAAATCTGATAGGAGTCCTTGCAAAATCTTACGTGTAAATTTTATATAGATTTACAGATTATAAATATATAGATTTCACGCGTCAAGTATCTTTCTCGAGGGGGAGATAAAGCGTGCCGCTCTAAAATAAACCTAGCCTAGGATGCAACCAAGAATCTAATCGAATAATCAAACAATCATGGCAGATTTCTACAGGGATCCTCTCTCTCTCTCTCTCTCGCGCAGAGCCTCTCGAGGAGGCTTGATCCGAAGAAACCAAGAGCCTCGGTCGACGCAACTGTTGTTGGGTCTTTCACAGCGTACGAATCAGCAGCGATGGACAGAACGGGAGGGAAGAGACAAGAGAGAGAGAGAGAGAGAGAGCGAGAGAGAGAGAGAGAGAGAGAGAGAGAGAGAGAGAGAGAGAGAGAGAGAGAGAGAGAGAGAGAGAGAGAGAGAGAGGAGGGGGGCGAGACGGACGAGGGTCAGTCGGTGACAGAGAGACTGAAGGCTGACGGCGCGGGGGGGGGGGGCGAGCGGCGAGGAGGAGGCGGGGGGAGCCGGTTCTACGTTCATTCATAAAACGAAGGCGGAGAGCGACAAGGAACGAATTGTTGGTGGCACTGGCACAATCACCGACTCCCCGGCCAACGCGCTCCTCCTCGTCGTCGTCGAGGGATATCTGTAGCGAGCTTCTCTCACTCTCGGTCGCCATTACTTGGACATGATATTACGCTACTCGACAAAACTCGATTCTTACTCCCTAACAGGCTTAATGGGAATGAGCGATCGTCGAACGTATACCTTCGTGGATTCTCTCCCCCTCTCTCTCTCTGTTTTTTTCTCGACTTTGAAAATATATGAAAATGTGTTTTAAATTATTTGCTAAAAAATTTTCTCATAAATAATAACATTGTGATGATAATAAGAATATATTTAAAGATGTGGAGGTATCTCATGGATACTGTCTTGTTCTTTAAAAGTACGTTGTAAATTATTTATTAGAGATTGTTTTAATAATAATACATATGACGTAAAAATGTAGTGATAAAAATATAAAAAATTTCGATTTACATTAATATATTGAGAACAAATATTTTTCTAGAAAGGCTTTATACTTTTTATTAAAATATAACTGAATAAGTTTCGAGTAACTTCAATTATAATTTTATTTAGATATATTATATATAATAATTTTTATTAATTTAATATTCAGATATTACAAAATTTAGAAAATCATTATAGATATTTTTGAGAAGAAAATCTAACATAAAAATCGGTTTTAAACGCGATGATTACGAAAATTGTGTCGAGAAAACTTATCAAAAATATTCGTTTTAAAACAAAAGTGCAGCAAAAAAATTGTCCCTATTTAATATTATTACATGTCACTGATCGACTTACTTTTATGGATCTGTGATCAATAGGATAACCGCCTTTTCTGGTTGCAGGAGTTTCTTCGTAAAAATCTTGATCCTCCTCCACGTAATCGTACAAGGATTCCATGTCCATTTTGACTGTATAAAAGACACAATTTATTAATAATTTAACCGCAAGATATTAAAATAAAGGAATAAATGTGCGAGTAAAAGATGATAAAGTTATCGGACGAATAAATTACGTGAAACATGGATAAGACTTTGGGGATTACATGATTCTTCGCGCTTGAATCACTTGACATGATGTCCTAATTATAATTTTATACCAGCTTCGCCGACTTGGCACGATATTCTGGACCACGGAGGATACATTTATTTATCAGCCGCTAAATAGTCCGCTTTTAGATACGCGATCGATATCGTCGATTCGGTAAAGGACGATGCGTAATAATATAACCGAAGCAAACATCCCAACACCGAATGATTATATAACTCGTACAATTGCTTCGATGATGTAGTCCATGTGGAATGTTATAGAATCTCTAAATTTAACAAACCGATTTTTTTTAGACGATTCTAAATCGATTGGAAGAAAATTTCGTCCGATTTTTACTCGTTACAAATTTTTTACATTTAATTTTCTCACTTGGTTCGATTGTTTTCAGCGCATTTTAATTCAGCGATTAAAATTAGTGGAAATATAATATGTAAAAAAATTTTTTAATTCTAAAGATATTTAATGTAAAAGGCTACGTGTTGATTAAATATCATATGCTCTTATCTTATTTACTCTTTCAACCAATCCGAAAAAAATTCCCGATATATTATTATCGAGTCGAGTTTAATATTCTTATTAAATTAATGATCCTCTACAGACTATTTAAAATCTTTAGAATTAAAAAGACTTTAATAAAGAAAATTTTACCCATTAAAATTATGTCATTAAATTTGCAACTGCATATTTTTGATAACCGTGTTGAAATTTTAGATTTCCACTATTTTTTTTTAATTGTTAAAAATTGCGACTTGAATAAAAAAAACGATCGAAAAGATCCCGTGCAAAATCAATTTGGTGAAATTTTATTTCTAGCGATTTTTAATAGAGAAGAGGATAAAAAAAAATGTTCTCACTTGGTTCGATTGTTTTGTATTTTAATTCAGCGATTAAAATTAGTGGAAATATAATATTTTAAAAAATCTTTTAATTCTAAAGATATTTAATGTAAAAGGCTACGTATTGATTAAAAATCATATGCGCTTATCTTATTTACTCTTTAAACCAATCCGAAAAAAATTCCCGATATATTATTATCGAGTCGAGTTTAATATTCTTAAATTAATGATCATTTACAGACTATATAAAATCTTTAGAATTAAAAAGACTTTAATAAAGAAAAATTTACCCATTAAAATTATGTCATTAAATTTGCAACTGCATATTTTTGATAACCGTGTTGAAATTTTAGATTTCCACTATTTTTTTTTAATTGTTAAAAATTGCGACTTGAATAAAAAAAACGATCGAAAAGATCCCGTGCAAAATCAATTTGGTAAAATTTTATTTCTAGCAATTTTTAATAGAGAAGAGGATAAAAAAAAATGTTCTCACTTGGTTCGATTGTTTTGTATTTTAATTCAGCGATTAAAATTAGTGGAAATATAATATTTTAAAAAATCTTTTAATTCTAAAGATATTTAATGTAAAAGGCTACGTATTGATTAAAAATCATATACGCTTATCTTATTTACTCTTTAAACCAATCCGAAAAAAATTCCCGATATATTATTATCGAGTCGAGTTTAATATTCTTATTAAATTAATGATCATTTACAGACTATATAAAATCTTTAGAATTAAAAAGACTTTAATAAAGAAAAATTTACCCATTAAAATTATGTCATTAAATTTGCAACTGCATATTTTTGATAACCGTGTTGAAATTTTATATTTCCACTAATTTTTTTAATTGTTAAAAATTACGACTTGAATAAAAAAAACGATCGAAAAGATCCCCTGCAAAATCAATTTAGTGAAATTTTATTTCTAGCGATTTTTAATAGAGAAGAGGCTAAAAAAAAATGTTCTCACTTGGTTCGATTGTTTTCTATTTTAATTCAGCGATTAAAATTAGTGGAAATATAATATTTTAAAAAATCTTTTAATTCTAAAGATATTTAACGTAAAAGGCTACGTGTTGATTAAATATCATATGCTCTTATCTTATTTACTCTTTAAACCAATCCGAAAAAAATTCCCGATATGTTATTATCGAGTCAAGCTTAATATTCTTATTAAATTAATGATCCTTTACAGACTATTTAAAATCTTTAGAATTAAAAAGACTTTAATAATGAAAAATTTACTCATTAAAATTATGTCATTAAATTTGCAACTGCATATTTTTTGATAACCGTGTTGAAATTTTATATTTCCACTAATTTTTTTAATTGTTAAAAATTACGACTTGAATAAAAAAAACGATCGAAAAGATCCCCTGCAAAATCAATTTGGTGAAATTTTATTTGTAGCGATTTTTAATAGAGAAGAGACTAAAAACTGGGGAAGGGGAAGCTATTGTTTCTCGCTGGAGAGGCGCAGGAGGTATTCGAATCTCTGTCGCGATGAGGGTCAGGTTACTCCGGCTGGGACCTCAGTCGCCAGATGGTAGGTGGAAAACTGTTCAGTTACTCTCACGACCCTTTACACGCGGTTCTCTCTGAGGTCCAACAAGTTTCGAAATGAAGCTCCTTCGAAGCGAGCATTTGTGACGACGTCGAATACGTTAAATCGCGTTCATTTCTGCCAAGAATTGATAGATATTTCCTAATCTAATGATATTTAATATGATATTATATTTATAAAGACAATTTTTTATTGTATTTATAAATATGCACAGGGTGTTTCAGGAGGTCAGTATTCCAGATTATTATTGTATACATCGTTTTAAATGAAAAAGAAATTTAAATAATTAAATAATTTAAATAAAAAATGAAATTTATATAATCCTTTCTTGAACGGTTATAAAAATATGTGTTCAATTTTAAAAACATTTATTATCTTAATAGAATTAAATTCTATGAAATACTAGAAACAATATAGAACAATACTAGAAAATAATTAAATTTCAAGCTTAAATAATAATAAATCTTTACAAATAAATAGAATAAAATAAATAAAATTCGAGAAAATAGGCAATAAAATAAACAAATTTTAAATTTCATTTTTATTCATTAATTTTTTCATTTTAAATTTAAAATGTTTCAAGTTTAATAACGAATAATAAATATTTTCGGTTTTAAAATTGGACACGTTTATAAATTTTTTTGTTTAAAATGATGTATATTATTATAATTATGTTCTAGAATACTAAACATCCCCCTGAAACATTCTATATATAAAAAAATCGTTTAATATAATCAACACTTTATGTCTTACAGCAAGTCGTTGTTTATAAATTTTATTTTATTAACAGTATCTGATGTTTAAAATTTATAGCAGATATAATTTAAAAAAAAGAGAGAAATATTATAAATTTGAAAAAATTACAGAGATATGTGTTCTATTATTATTGGAATTTATGCGAATAATATGCGTGATTTACGGTGACTTTGAACAGCTCATATTGATACACACTCGACTAAACATATATATATATATATATATATATATATATATATATATACATAAATAAATATGTAACGGGCCGATGGAGTTTATCTCGCAATTATCAGCACCCCTGCCGCGATAAAGAAAGTTAATTAAAGCAGAATAACTTAATTTATTTTGTATACACATGTATACGAAAGATAACGTCCTTTTACGGTTATCTTTGTCCACGTGCGATGATATGGATATTTATGTGAAAGATAACGTTTCTTGACGAAATTTTGAAAATAATGTAATAATCTGTCTAAATAAGAGGGAATAATAAATCATGATATTTCAATTTTGGTAATCCCCGCGAATATCAGCGATAAAGCATCGGAAAGTTCGGATTAGCATCGATAATTCTTCGATTGTGGGCTTAATCAATTTGATCTGATACCAGAGATTGTTTGAGATTCGTAATTTGTTGGACAATATTTCACTATCACCCTGATCTTGACGTCTTATCTGCGTCCTAGAGAGATATCGCATAAACTTCCAGTGTAAGTTCGTCAAGTTGCGAATTAAAAATAAGATCATCGATGATCTCTGTTATTCTTATGTATCAAACAAGATTACGCATGGATAAAATTAAAAGAGCTGAAATCATTGCGGCTAAATGAAGCGCAACGTATTTCATTAGCCATCAATAATTAACAATCAATTATTATATTATAATAATTATATAATTGTATTACTTAATAATTATAATAATTATAATAATTATATTATTATATTATAATAATTAATAACAATCAATTATTATTCAGTAATATATAATAACATATATAATGTGTAAAAGAAACTATTTAAATTGTCAATATTTTAAGAATAAAATGAATCTCGGACCGTCATTTTTATTCGAATAAATTTATTATATTGCAAGTTTATTGTAATAATATTATAATGTTTATTATATTTTTGCATTTATAATAAATACTACATAATTACATAAAATTATGTAATATTTATTACATAATATTTTATTATATAATAAATATTATATATTATATAATATTTATTATATAATATTTATTATATAATAAATATTATATAATAAATATATATTATATATAATAAATATTATTAAAATAAACACAAAATATAATAAATTTATACATGTTATATAATTACATTATGTAAATTTTATACTCTTATACATATAGTATTTAAGATGGATTTAATTCGTCATGTTAGACTTTTTACATGAGATTGACTTATTTATATTATTTATCAGTGCTTTCTCCACTTGTGCATTATCATCAGTCTATCGGTTCCATTTGTTTATTATCAAGAGGATTAAGTATGTCAAGATAGGTAACTGACTCAAAGCGGATTCAAAATCAGTAATTACATAAATATTCTGGCTCGTCTGATGATAAGATTTTTTTTTACCTCTTTTTCTAAGGCAAAGATTAAGAAAAGGTTGCAGATATTAATAGGAATGTCGAGAAGTTTTGAGTCTCCCGAAGTATCCATAAGACACTTGGGAATATCTTTCATCCTATGTCCACTACCTACAATATCTACCTGTGTATTTCGGTGAATAGGGCGATAAAAAGTTTCGGGAAAAAAGATTAGGGTGAACTAGGCTGAAGTGGTGGCTAGAATTTTGCGTTTCAATTTTTACGACGTTATTTTTCGCTCTTTAAGAAATAAATGAAAAAGAAGAAAACTTATATATTTTTGTTAGAATTTTTAAATATTTAATTTTACATTTTATATTTTATTTGTATTTTATTTATATTTATTTATATTTTATTTATCTTTTTGTTCTTTTTATTTATATTTATATTTTATTTATATTTTATTCTCCCCTTATATTTTTTTATTTTTTTTCCAATTCAATCAAATCAAAAGATTGCTTCGCATAACATCTAAAAATTCTTATTACAATATTATAATTATAATAATTGACTTTGCATTGATTTATTTTATAAGTCGATATTATATAATATAATTCCTGTGTATTTTAATTTTTTGATTGATTACTTGAGCCAAATGTCTAATTATTAATTAATATTTTTGATTAAAATTATATAAGGTGTAATTTATTATACACGTCATGCACAATATACGATGTGTATTGATTATTGCAAAATTACTTGTTGCAGCATTAATGGCAAGCTGGTACAATGTTTTCAAGATTCAACTAACAGGATAACAAACTGCATTAATATCGTATTCAACCTGGTGTAGCCTGCCCATCGCAAAAGCGAAGTGTCTATTGTCTTAAGCCTAATGAAAGCAACGTAATATCTCTCTCGAGGGGGCCGTTATTGGGTTTCCAGATGCGGGCAGGCAAACTTTCCACATCGTATCTGGTGCGTATACCAAACTCAACATCGCTCATGGTCCGCGGTGAAAAAATCGTGAATCATCGTTGACTTTGGACGAATCGCAAACAGGCTCCATATCGCTCATTTGCAAATTAACCTTCTGCGGTCCGAAATTAATTTCGGCGCGAGTAGGCCCGGGAACTCGAGGAACCAGACGACTCCTTCAATTTCAATCATAATTTGATGTAAGATGTAATTTTGATCAATTATTAATTGATTTTGATCAATTATTAATTTTTATCAATTATTAATTGAATGGAGAACGATCTGTTTATTATATCGACTCCGTTTTGATATAAATTCGCGAAATATATTAGATATTCGGACGTTTGTGTGTCCAATTTTTAGGGAAAGACCAAAGTCGTGGGTCTCTGATCGAGTGACACTGATCCTCGCTCTTGTTTCGGAGCAGTCGAGCGTCGTGACATTTCTTGCGGTGCGCTCCCTCCCTTGTCACCGTTCGTCATCTTTGGCAAACGGTAAGAAAAAGGAGAGAAACATGGAAAGGGGAAAAGAAAAAGAGGCAAAAGGGAAAAAGAGAGAGATGGAGGGAGGAGAGATAAAGGAAGACAGATGATATACAGGTCGCGACGTTGCCACGTTTGCGGTCTGAGCCCCGAGAAATTGTACAAAAAACCTTCGACCGACTCTCATGCCGGCCATTCCGCTCCTCTTTTTTCTCATTTCCAAGGTTTCGGATTATTTTAAATCATTTTTATCGCCGGCAATAAAGGACCGGTGCTTCTAAAGGCGAGTATGCAAGTTTACTCTTGCATTGCAATAGATACCCCAGCAAACACCAAGTAACATTTGTATGATTGTTAGTTATTATTTCCCACTCAACAATGTAACTGTTACATAACTGTTATATAACTGTTATTTGATGACAGCAAACGCCAAGTAACATTTATATGATTGTTAGTTGCAATTTTCCACTTAACAATATAACTGTTACATATTATATAATTGTTATATAATTGTTATTTGATCTCAGCAAACACCAAGTAACATTTATATGACTGTTAGTTGTAATTTCCCACTCAACAATATAATTGTTACATATTATATAATTGTTATATAACTGTTACATACCTATTATTTAATCCCAGCAACACCAAGAAACAATTATATAACTATTAGTTATAATTTCCTACTCAACAATATAACTGTTACATGTTACATAACTGTTACATAATTGTTATATAACTGTTATTTGATGTTTGCTGGGATAACTAATAATTAGAGCAAACTTTCGGGAACAAATGTGGAAAATGCCAGGGAATTATTGGTCACCGTTAATTAAATTTAGTTAATAATTATAGAAGTTGTTGAAAAATATATCAATCAATTCGTTTAGAGATAAGTCTTTCACTAGAGGTTCATCGGAGTCTCCGTTTACGTAAGATATTTATATTTTTATTATGATTGGTTTCACATGATTTCCCTCAAAACTAATAACAAAAAAAATTGTCCCAAACAGTCCTTATCTACATATTTTTAATTGATCCATCGCGTGGTGATAACCTCGCATGGCGGATGACATCATATTGCCTTTCGTTATCAATGTCGGTTTCATTGTTATTTCGCGATAAGACTATTTCAGCATTTCTTTTCCATTTTGCAGTCGCGGGAGACTTGTAAGATAAATAACCTTTATGCGGGATAATAAACACAACACATGCGGCTCGAAAGAAAATAAAATATACTTTTTTTTTTTCCAAGAACCAACGTCTGACGGTCAAATGTATCGCTGCAATTTTTCCCTATTTTTAATGACACGTAAGAAGACAAAAACAAGATTGTTTCTCGATAATTTTACGTAACGCACTTTTTACATATTTTTTCTACAGCAAAATAAAAGAATTAAAATCGTTCGTTACATTTTAGAGAGCACAAACACATTTTTTACGAAGTCAAAATTTCGGAGTAAACGTCAAAGTGGCAAGTCTCCATCTTCCTACGCTTTAATATTTCTTTTTTATTTAATATATCTTTGTTTATAATTTGCGCGCGCGCGCGCACACATGCGTGCACACATTCACGGTGGTTAATTTGAAAACAGAAAGGTATTCTATATTTGAGACGGCGCTTGGTTAAAATACTGTCATGCGCGACCGTCTCGGCGCAAACTTCTCGTGATATTCATGGAACGAATCGCCCTTTTTTTCCCCTCACGCGAGGCCGAGTCGAGAAATAAAAAGCTCCAGTGTCAGCTTTACTCTCGCCCTCCGGGAATCGCGAAGGAATTCGTCGCTCGCGATTCCTCGGATTCTGGGCGCGAAAATAAACGTTACGAACCGAACGTCAAACGTCTGACGTTGGCTCACTTCAGGCCGGTCGCGGGGCGAGAAAAAAAAGGAATGGAAAAAGAAGAAACGAGGCCAACGGGGGCGACACGCTGGAAGGTGTTGGAATTTTCTCGCTTAATTTCTTCTCCTTTCCCCGGCTCACCTGATCGGGGGGGGGTCCCGCCGCTTTAACCGACGTCCCAGAAGTTTATCGGTGACAATTTCCAGCCGGTCCAGTCGCGCGCCAGGGAACACCATGCAAAAACTCGACACGAAGCGGGAACGGGGATCACGTGTACGACTAGGAGGCGCACGCACATCGGCAGCGGCACTGAACGCAACGCGACGCGACGTACAAGAGTCGTATATACACAATACAAGAGATTACAAAAGTATTATGGCCGCGCTCGTCGCGGCCGACGTTTCATGAATGAAACTGAACGCGCTACTAACCTCGCGTCGTAATTTCGGCCCGCCGGCCAATGGCTGGCGAACCGAGTACCGCCATAGACTCTACGGTGGACCTAGAGTGGAGTCCCTAGAATGTAGAGTCTGGCCACGGTACGTGTCTCATCTTATTGGTCGAAACGAAATTTGTAAAAAAATGGCGGAACCGATCGTCACGAACCATCAAGTCGTTGATAGATGAACCGCGCGATCTGATCTGTCTTTTAATTCAGAATCACAGGACAAGATGGATGCGTATCTTGAAATTATGACAATTATATTATATTTTTAGAAAAATATTGTTTAGCTTTTTATTTAAAATTTTAGCTTTTATTTATTTTTATTTAGAATTTCATGAAATGTCAACTAGTTGGGCCTTGTTTTCATCGATAATTTCGCAGCGACCTTTCTACCAATCAGAAGCCACCAATCTGACGGGTCTCCATTGGCGGTTATCGATGCATGTCGGATTGTATGGAAAAAGGCGGGCTGCGATCAACAGATGAGTAACAATAACAAATCTGTAGAGACACTTGCAGACAGCTGTTCGCAGCTTCCAAAATTCTTTATCGATGTTGTTACTTGTTTATTGATTCTGTGTATTTCGAAATGGAAACCCTGCAAAACACAGGAGCAGTCCGACCTCCCAGGGCGAATAAGAAAAATGCAAATCAGGAGGCCAGTAATTCAGGGTATAATAATCTTTTATATCGTATCACTCGCATTTATTTAATTTTCCTCTAATCTATAAATATTTATTTCAGGGAAAATGCACTGGGAAGATTGCTGGAAATCAAAGAGGATATTAAAATTGACGCTGCATATGGATTTCGTAGAGTCACTGATTCCAAAGAGAGAATAGGATTTCTGCTTAATATGCACGCGGTAAGAAAATTTGAAAAAGAAATAATGTAAAAGAAAAAAAAGAAAAAATATATATAATCTTGTGACTAATAAAATAAAATATTTATTTTGATGTTCTTTTAGACTGAAATTGTAGAAGATGATAAGCGACTTTTGAGTGGTATAGATTACTACTTCATAGAGGAAGATGCTACCAGATTTAAAGTGTCATTGCCATATTCGCCCTATTTTTATATTTTATGTCGTAAAGATACGTTTGTGGAAGTATCAACGTTTTTGTCCAAGAAATATATGGGACTTTTGACAAAAATTGAAACTACTTACAAAGAAGATCTTGATTTAGTAAGATGTATATTTAATTATTGTTTAGTTGGAGGGATATACTATTTTCTTTACTAATACAATTTTTTTCTTTTAGAGAAATATAATTTTGTTTCTTTCATTTGTTTCTTTTTTTTTTTTAATTTTAGGCTAATCATTTGATTGGTTTGAAACAAAAGTATTTGAAGCTTTCTTTTGCAAATACTGTGGATTTAACAAAAGTCAAGCGAGATATTATGCGTGTTGTTAAAGTTAATAAAGAGAGAGAGAAGAGTAAGACTTATTATACAGACATGCTGGCAACTACGTTGCAATCAAATGAACAGGATAATAGTAAACAAACTTTAGATCACATGGACAATATTCTTGATATTAGGTAGCTATATATATTTTTTATTTCTTTTTAATATTTTTTTTTTATTTATTTAATATTTTAATCTCTTTTGATATTTTTTAAAAATGTTTCTCAAAATTTTTGTCACATTATATAATTTAAATTTGATTTTTTTATATAGAGAATATGATGTACCTCATCATGTACGAGTATCTATAGATGTCAACATCTTTTGTGGAACTTGGTACTCTGTAAAAACCAGGGGAAGCGAGCCACCTATAATTACACGAAAGGAGGATATGATTGAGCCACCTGAACCCATTGTGTTGGCATACGATATCGAAACTACAAAGTTACCACTGAAATTTCCAGATGCCAGTATAGATCAAATTATGATGATATCATATATGATAGACGGGCAGGTAATATATTTTGTACAAGATAAATAATGCTTCTAAATTATTCTATTCTTTTTTCAAAATTTTTTCAAAAAAAAATACAAGTAAAATTTTTTTTCTATTGCTTTTGATAAGATAATTTATATAAAATATATTTTATTCTAGGGATACTTGATAACAAATAGAGAACTAATATCAGCAGATATACGAAATTTCGAGTATACACCAAAACCAGAATTTGAAGGCCCCTTTACAGTGTTTAATGAGCCTAATGAGAAAGCAACAATAACAAGATTTTTCGACCATATTGATGAAATAAGGCCACATATATTTGTAACATACAATGGTGATTTCTTTGATTGGCCATTCGTTGAAGCACGAGCCGCTATACATAACATGGATATGAAAGAGAAAATTGGTTTCTCTAAAAATCGCGAGGGAGTTTACGTCAATAGAGCTGCTATGCATATGGATTGCTTATGGTAATTATTATGGAAAATGTTACAACACAATATATACATTACTAGAAATATTTTTTATCTTGAAATATTTCCTGTTTAAAGTTGGGTAAGACGTGATTCTTATCTCCCAGTGGGTTCCCAGAATTTAAAAGCTGTTGCTAAAGCAAAGTTGAGATATGATCCGGTGGAACTCGATCCTGAAGATATGTGCAGATTAGCATCGGAAGAACCGGAAGTACTCGCAAATTACTCCGTTTCCGATGCTGTGGCAACATTTTATCTCTATCAGAAGTACATTCATCCATTCATATTTGCATTATGTACTATTATTCCTATGGAACCTGACGAAGTAAGGAAAATATACATTGCAATTGATGTACCTACGGTTTTGTTAAAAGAATAATTTATTTGGATTTATTTCTAGGTGCTTAGAAAGGGCTCTGGTACGTTGTGTGAGTCACTTCTTATGGTGGAGGCTTTTAAAGCTAATATCATATTTCCTAATAAACAAGAAACTGAACTGAATAAACTAACAAAAGATGGTCATTTGTTGGATCAAGAAACATATGTGGGTGGACATGTAGAAGCTTTGGAGTCTGGTGTTTTCAGAGCGGATATTCCCTGCCGTTTCAAAATTATTCCAAGAGCCGTAAATGAATTAATCAGTGGTGTAGAAAATGCCTTGAAACATACGATACAAGAAGAGGAGAAAGTACCTGTTGAAATGGTTACAAATTTTGATGAAATAGTAGATGAAGTTAAGGGAAAATTGAAAGAGCTTCGAGATCAACCTTTGAGATTAGAAAATCCTGTGATTTATCACTTGGACGTAGGCGCTATGTATCCGAATATTATTTTGACTAATAGATTACAACCCTCCGCGATAGTAAACGAAATGGATTGTGCGGTATGTGATTATAATAAACCTGACGCTCTTTGTCAAAGAAAGATGAAATGGATGTGGAGAGGCGAATATTGTAAGTTTGAATAGAAAATTTCTACACATGCTATTATTTTCAAAATTATTACTTTCTTCTCCCTTAACTTGAGAAATGTATAACTCGATTTTATAATTAATACATTTCAGTGGCTGCAAGTTTGGGTGAATATCAGAGAGTAAAACAACAGTTAGAAACTGAAAGATTCCCACCACAATTTCCTGGTGGATCCAAGAGAGCTTTCCACGAATTAACCACAAAGGAACAAGCCACATTTCAAAAGAATAGGCTTACCGAATATTGCAAAAAAGCTTATAAGAAAGTCAAAATTACTAGAATGGAAGAGAGAACGCAGACAATCTGTCAAAAAGAAAATTCGTTTTATGTAGACACTGTGAGAGCTTTCAGAGACAGAAGATATGAATACAAAGCATTAACTAAAGTTGCCAAGCGACAAGTAGCAGCAGCAATCGCGAAAGAGGATGCCGCTGAGATAAAATCTGCCAAGAGTAGAGAAGTTTTATACGATTCTCTTCAACTCGCTCATAAATGTATCCTGAATTCCTTCTATGGCTATGTCATGAGAAAAGGGTACGAAAGAAAGAGAAAATTAATATATACAGGGTGTTTCAGACCACCCGTTCCACCCATTTAAAAACTAGAGAAGTGGTTATTTTAAAAAAGTAAAAACATTTTCTTTATAAATCGGGTGCACTCTATCGAATAGTGATATTTTCAACTTCTGGTTCCGGTCGGAAATAGGCGATTCAGATCGGAAGTGCATTTTTTTAAATGGAACCCCCTATTTTTCATTGCATATTCTTGTAGCTTACTTCGAGAGCTTTCCAAAACACTATAATAAATTATTTTTCCATGAAGTACTTTTCGAGTGATGAGGCTTGAAATCATTTCTTAATTTTATAATACATAAACCATAAAATATCTTGTAAAATATTCATTTTTCGATTATCTTACCTTAATACTTATGTACAAAATAATGAAAGGAATCAATTGGTGTAAAGAAAACATACAGTTGTTTTTAAGAAAAAATATGAAATTGTTAATTGCAAATTACATATTTTTTTCTTAAAAACAACTATGTGTTTTCTTTGCATTAATTAATTCCTCTCATTATTTTGTATATAAAAGTATTAAGGTAAGATAATCGAAAAATGAATATTTTACAAGATATTTTATGGTTTATGTAAAATTTCTCTAGTTTTTAAATGGATGATACGGATGGTCTGAAACACTCTGTATAATATTAAAATATATAATTTTTTTATATTGTCATTAAATTAATACTTTTTTTTTAAACTAAAATTTTAATTATGTTGCAGAGCACGATGGCATAGCATGGAAATGGGTGGCATTGTATGTTATACAGGAGCCCATATTATCATGAAAGCCAGAGAGATTATAGAACAAATCGGTCGCCCACTGGAACTGGATACCGATGGTATATGGTGTATATTACCTGCATCATTCCCAGACTCCCTTATAGTTCACACTACGTCTGAAAAGAAGCCGAAATTTACAATCTCTTATCCGAATGCGGTTCTTAATTTTATGGTGAAGGTGAGTATAATTGAATAAAGAAGATATCTTTCCTTTTCTTTTAATTAACAACAATTTTTCATGCAGGATCAATTCACCAATCAAGTATACCACGAGCTTGTGGATAAGGACAACTTAACGTACGAAATTAGAAATGAGAATTCGATATTTTTCGAAGTTGACGGTCCATATCTAGCCATGGTGTTGCCCGCTGCCAAGGAAGAAGGAAAGAAACTGAAGAAACGATACGCGGTTTTTAATTTCGACGGTTCACTAGCCGAATTAAAAGGGTTCGAGGTAAAGAGGAGGGGCGAGCTGCAGCTGATAAAAATTTTTCAAGCCTCAGTTTTCGAATCTTTCTTGAAGGGTAACACGTTGGAAGAATGTTACGCCTCGGTCGCGAAAGACGCGGATTATTGGCTCGATTTACTCTATAGCAAGTGTGCGAATATGCCCGATTCTGAATTGTTCGAACTCATATCCGAGAACAAGTCCATGTCGCGTAAACTGGAGGAATACGGTGCGCAAAAGTCGACATCAATTTCTACGGCGAAAAGACTAGCCGAATTCCTGGGGGATGAGATGGTGAAAGATGCGGGCTTAGCCTGCAGATATATTATAGCGAATAAACCGCAAAGCGCACCGGTTACCGAGCGCGCGATACCCTTGGCCATCTTCCAGTCGGAGCCGGCTGTCCGTAGACATTATCTGAAAAAATGGTTGAAAGATCCCACTTTGTACAGTGACGATATAAGGGACATCTTGGACTGGAATTATTACATTGAACGGCTTGGAAGTGCCATCCAAAAAATAATCACTATACCGGCAGCGATGCAAGGCTTAGCTAATCCAGTCCCGCGAGTCCAGCATCCGCCTTGGTTGCATAAGAAAGTAACGGAGAAGAATACGTCTCATCGTCAAAAAAAGATTACGGATATATTTACTGTAACAGCTAAGACTGATGCTTTACAACAGACAGCCAACAGCATTGAACCTCGCGATATCGAGGATCTCGCAAGACCGTCAACTAGCTTCAAGAATTCACCAGTCTCGGTCGTTAACAAGAGAAAACGACAGCATGCAGAGGACGACGAAGCGGTCAGGGCCAAAAGTTGGAAGGAAGCTTTGGGTTCGCCTCCTCCCAGGGGAACGACAAGAGAAGGAAGGACTGAATGGTTGGAGTTTCATAAGAAAAAATGGGCCTTTCAGGCCAAACAGAGGCATCAGCATCGGCAGAAGAGAAGCAAGACGGATGAGAATGACGGAATCACCTGGGGAGTTATACGAAATACGAACACGTCTACCATGACCGGTTTCTTGAGACGCGCTCAAAGGAAATTGTTGGAGACCCCTTGGCAAATAGTCCAGTTGACGGAAACAGGCGAACCCGGCATGTTTCGATTATGGATACTGCTGGATACGCAGCTGCATCAAGTGCGTCTCGTAGTACCTCGGATATTCTACGTGAACACCCGTAAAGCAAGACCGGACCCAGGACCGAATGAACTCTGGAAGAAGAGCTTCAAATCGTTACCACGTTCACGTCCGGTATATAACTTGTATCGATACTCTCTGCCGGAATCTCTGTTTCAGGAGCACAGTCGGGAGCTCCTGGAGGATCTGAGCAAGCCGGAAATCGAAGGGATTTACGAGACGCAAATGTCCTTAGAATTTCGGGCCATACTGCAGTTGGGATGTGTGTGTATGGTTGATCCGCGTGCCGCGCGTAAAATGGCAGATGGAGCCGACACCTTCACGTTGGATCAGCTAGAATTCAAGAGCATCGCCTTCCAGCCTTACCTCAAGCAGACCCAATCGATCAACTATATATTCCTGTATCATCATTGGAGCTCGAATCATCAAAGAGCGCTGTGGGGTTTATTCTTAAGCGCCAGCAAGCGAGGTCACATATTCATCTTAGATTCGGTCGCTGCTTCCAATCAGATGCCAAACATGAGTACCCTGTACACGCAAGAACATAAAGCAACGTTGGAGAAGATCGGGGAGGACAACGTGAATAGATTACCTAAAACCATGCAATTTGTGGTTCAAATGGAAACAAACTTTCAACAAGTGTGCCGTACGTTGCAAGCGGCTTTGACGACGTACAAAAACGAGGGTCACGGCGCTACAATCATCATCAATCAAACCGCCCTCGACCGGACGATGCTGACTACCGAGATGCCGCTGCTCAATGAATTCCCCCTCGTCAACACGCATGTGCGTGATGTGGAAAACCTGTACGGCACCCTAGAATGGCAAAAGATAGGCGCGAAGATGATGGTCAGGCACTACTTGAAGAGCCAGCAGATCGTCGAGCTAATGGCCGAACAATGTCGTTTCTTCCACGCGCCTATCGGCAACATACCAGCGGATCCTACTCTCTTCGGCGCGGATCTGTTCTACGCCAGACACTTGCACAGGAACAATTTTGTCTTGTGGTGCTCACCTACGGAGAAACCTGATTTAGGCGGCAGCGAGAACGACGATAACAGATTACTGACGGATTTCGAGGAAAGCTCGAGCTGCGCCGCGAACAATCCAGGCACGTATTCCAGCGTCTGTGTCCAGCTGGATGTGGAAAGTCTGGCGGTCAATGCGCTGCTGCAATACCATCATATTCACGACATAGACGGGACCAGTACGTTTGTGGCCTTTCACAACCAGCAACGTCCATCCGTCCAGGTCGGCCGGAAATGTTTTCTAAAATTCATCATCTTTTCGAATTAAATAATTAATAAAAAAATTAATTAAGATTAATTAATAATCTTTGGAAAACTTAAGAATCTTCCAAGTGTCTTCTCTCTATTTGCAATGTTGTAATTGTTCATTTCACAGGATATGGCAACGGGTGATGCTGCTGCGATTATTCCCAGCTACGATGAAATCACCCTCTGCAATCCGGCGTTTAAGACGTTGCGAAGCATGGTAAACGCATGGTTGATCGAAGTCTCTGTTTACAAGAATGTATTCGCAGATTATCAGCTGATTCACTTTTATCGGTACGTTTACATTTTTTGATATATTATTGATTATTTAAATATTATTTAAATATATAATATTTATGTAAATATTACGTAATTATTATATTATTATGTATTTTATTATTATTATTATATATTATTATCTATATTATTATATTTTATATTATATTTTATCTATATTATTATATTTTATATTATATTATATTTTATTATGTATTATATTATTATTATTTATTATATTATTTATTATTATATATTATTACTATGTATTATATATTATTATTATATTATTATGTATTATTATATCATATAATTATTATATTATTTAAATATATAATATTTATGTAAATATTATTTTCTATTTGTATGATTCCAGATGGCTAAGATCTTCCAATGCTTTGCTTTATGATCCTGCTCTACGCCGTACTTTACACACCTACATGAAGAAATTATACATACAATTGATAGCAGAATTCAAGACATTAGGCTGTATTATAGTATTTGCAAATTTTAACAAAATTATCGTGTGCACGAAGAAGAGATCCGTGGCCGATGCTTTGGGCTATATGGAATTTGTTGTTCAAACCATCCGGAACAAGGAGTTATTCCATAGTATCGAAATTACATACGATCAGTGCTGGGAATATCTGATATGGCTTGACTTGGTATGTTGTTTGGACATATTTGTATGAAACTAATATTTATTTATTTATTTAATTATAATTATAATTTAATTATAATTAGTTTAATTATAATTATAATTATAATTTATTTTATTCTAAAATTTATTTGATTTATGTTTCTATTTGTTTTTATCATTTTATTCGCGATTTCTAACTATCATGATAATAAATGTAATCTATATCCAATTTATTGGACAGCACAATCATGCTGGTGTTAAAGGACAGCTATCAAAGGATGACACGAGAGACGATGAGAGTACCGAAAATGACGACGATGATACAGTAAATATTTTTAGAAATTGCACCGATATATTTTGTTCTTTAATGATTTTCTATCATCAGACTATATATTTGTAATTGAATTATTTTTTATTTAGCCTCAAATAGTTATGAGTTGGAGCTTGATGGAATGCTTGCCTAAGGAATCAGGCTGTCAGGCAAGTTTCAATGCTGTAATAGCAGGATATATAAACATGATATATCGATGTATGATTGAAAACGAGACCAATAATACTGCAAGACCTAGAAGAAGAGGAAGCCAAAGTCAGTCTTTTATAGCACCACTTGGTTTAGGTGCATTAGAGAATACAGCCGAATACGCGAAAAAATTGATATCGGGAGAAATGTCTCAAAAATTGTTCAAGTGTGTATATATTTTAAGTAATTTGTCTTAAAATCTAATAATATACTGATTAATAATTTCAATTCACTATTTTCAGAATAACGCAAAAAATACATCGGAATTTACCCGAGAAAACGTTAACTCTCGAAGAATATCCTAATCTGGACATGAACGGAAAAGAAAGTACAAAGATTAATCCTGCCCTTGAATTAATCAAAGCAGTATGCAAGGTAACAATATTATTATCAAGTTTTTTTTATTTTAATCAAGATAATTATTCAAAAAATTAAAAATCCCTACTTTTGAAAATTTCAGATTTTATCTTTGGACAAAGAAGTGGAACACGAAGTTTATAACTTGAAGACGAATCTATTACGACTGATTGGAGTCGGTAGTCACAGCGATAATGTTGAATGGAAGGAACCATGTATTTCTCTCGTCCTACCAGAAATTATATGCAAAGCGTGTAACCACACGAGAGATGTTGATCTTTGTAGAGATCAACAGTATACAATTGAAAATAACAGGTAAATATCAGATGCTCTCAATTAATACAATTTGGATGAAGATAATCTCACATTATGATTATTACAGACACATGTGGAAATGTCCTATCTGCGATACCTCCTATGATAATACGGAAATAGAATTTTTATTAATCGATAAATTGAACCGCAAAAGTATGGGTTACGTATTGCAAGATCTACAGTGTCGAAAGTGTAAGGAGATCAAGCGAGAAAATATGAATATACTGTGCTCTTGCTCAGGCGAGTACGATAATTTAATTGCGCAGGATGAAGTTAAGATGCTTGTAAATATATGCAAATCCGTAGCCAGTAAATGTAAAATGAATATTTTAGCAGAAATAGTAGATAATACAAGACTCTTTACTGGTTAGAAGTTAAATCAAAAGTATTTTTTATGTTTCACATGACTAAATTGGTTTTTTACTTGCTTGGATTATTCAGATTGTTCAAGGAAAAATGGAATAATTCAACTATAATAGTATATTTATTTTTTTGTAATCAATTACTTAATGATTTTGTAATGAATGTTTAGTGGTTTGGCTATCGATATACACAAATATTCTAATACATATTAACATATTTACTTTTTATCAACACCACCAACATCCACAGCTGGATCTAAAACAAAAATGTAACATACATAACATCATTTTAACAACGTGTACAAATATTCATATAATATTTATGTGAAATATACACAATTTTTGTAATAGCTCTTGCATATAAAAATGACAAAAATATTTGTATGATAAACATATAAATGAAAATTGCGTACCAACAAATTTAAACTGAGGAAATTGTGTCATGTCTACTCCTTTGTCACCACCATATTGCACATTCAGTTTATCTATTTCGGACTGGTGTTCTTTTAGTATTTCTGGACCAGCGTCAACTAATTTTCCACCTCTTAAATTAAAAATAATTCTTTGTGGTGTAAAACTGATATATATAATTTTGTATTTTGATTATTCTTCTACGTATAATGTAATTTATAACAAGATAATTACAAAAATAGTTGCACTAATTAATTAAATATTTAAATTAAAGTAAGGGATTAATATTTAAATTCAATTTATTCTAATCAAGTGTTGCTTATATTTTAAACATTTTATTTCATTTTCTAAAATTACCGCATACATATAATGACCAAAAAGAGATGCACTTACGTGCTTTTCGACTTATACTCCCTAAGTTTGTCGAGAAACAGCTGTTGTATGGGATCAGTTGCTTTCTGCAATGCTGGGATATTAGTACTAATATTACGCTTAACAGTTTTTGGCAAATTGATGAGACGTGACCTCAGCATGATGGTCTGAAAAAAAGAAATAATTTTTATTCTTTTTTACAGAGAATTTATAAATATACAATTTAGAAATGCTTTTCTTGATACACATAACTAGGACATTGCATCAATAATTTGTATTTATTGTATAAGTAAAAAAAATTAATTGTTGACAATTAAAGATTTGTCTTCAACTGTCAACAAGTAATTTTATTCTTATGCAACAGATACATGTGAACAATTAGAAGAAATTATTTTTTGACAATTAAAGATATAAATATATATATATAAATATCGATTTTAATTATACTGATACAAATCAATGGTTTATTAAATCTCTTACGTAATAAATACAAAATGACACTTATTAAGGTTAAGTTCGTCTTTAGGACGAATTGAATTCAAATGCATCGATTAAATACATTTACTCGTCAACCGCAATAATATAATATTATAAAACTTTAATATTATATTAATAATATACATCGATTAATAATTACTTTTTTTAGCACCTACAATTCTCCGAATTTTCTTCTCGAACACACAAGCTTACTATGAAAGAAACTAGAGGACGAAAGGTGTCCTAGATGTGTAAAGTCACTAGATTAACAAAGTACCGCAATTTTGGGAGCGTCACGTTGCGATTGACCACAGCCAATTATATCGACCTGTGCCTATGGTAACCAGCAACGATTAACCAATCAGAGAGTCCTATTTTAAATTGGCCAATTGGCGACGTGGTCAATCGGATGCCACCCGTAAACATAATACATGCATATGCGCCAACAGCTCTTTTAAGAAAATACTGAGGACTGAAACAGTTTCACCAACTGGTCAATTGACGAGTTTTTTGTATCAGTGATTGGTAGAACTGTCTCATATGAAATAGTTAAATTGAACTTTTTTGAAAAGTTTATTCGTCATTGTCGCGATATTAACGTCCGGAATAAGTAGAATATATCCGTAAGTTATATACAATTTTATTATTAATAAATAGTTGATTGCTCTCGAAATACGATACTCGATTATACGATACAGAAATCAAAATTATAAATGATTACTTTGTTGCAATCTTTACGAGCAATGATTATTCTTCTATTTCTATTTCGTTTCTATTCTAATATATATGTGTACACACACACACACATTTAGAATTCTAATATAATAAATAAATATTCTCTCTGATATTATTTGATCTAAATATAATTTGATTCAGAACGCACAATAAAACGATCGAATAAAAATTGTAAATGTCAAAAAATGCTCGCGCGAATATTATAGTTATGAATATATAAAAATAAATGCAATATACTATGAATTTTCTACGTTATATATTGAATCAAAATTGCATAAAAGAGGAAAAGAAGAACAAGCCTATGAATAGACATTTTCATCCTTTACTAAAAGAAAAAGACATTAAAAATATCTCTCAATTTTTTCTCCATTTCTTCGGGCAAGTCTACATATATGACCAATATGATTAATTGATTCTATCTTTATATATTTATCATTATGTGCTTTCAGAAATCAAAGTTGCGCGAACGTTGAGCACAGGAATGGCCATGCGCAGTGGTTCGGCCGCCATGTTGGCGCGTGACTGCGACGTCACAGCTACGTCACTGCTACGTCATACGCGTCATACGGCCGCCATGTTGGCGCGTGAATCGGAGTCATACGCAGTTACACGAATCGTCGTACATCCGCATTTTTCTCATCTTTTAATCGTTTTTAAACGAATATCGCGAGTGAACGAGCGTCGAGAGTGTCCAAGGATGATCGCGCGACTTTTATAGTGTGTCGATGGAAACGCGCGACAGCGATTTTTGACGATATTCAGTGATGACGTCATTGCGAAGATGGAGCGAAATTGCGTCGCGTTATTCGGGCCCTTGATGATGATTATCGGATGCGAGCGAGTATCGGGAGTGCCGAATAAAGTGTCGCGCGTTCGCGTTGATGATATCGTGTGGATTTGTGTGCATCAAGATCGGAATGGGACGTCCCGAGGCGAGCGAACTGTTTCGAGGAGGAGCGGCCTGTGGAACAGCCGGTGAGTAGATTTGATTTATCATATTTGCGAGATAATTCGTGCTCATTCGACGCTTATACAGCATCGCGATGTCCCGAATTACATTCGGACAAATCGACATCATAATTCGATTCGATGCAATTCAAATAAAGTCGATCGCGTGAAGATGGTTATGCTAGAAGCGCTTTCAAATTTATTTTGTACGCGCGCGCAATGCTGCACAGCCTATCTCGTAGGGCTGCCAACTGTTAAACGATAAATTTGTTTGATCTAACCTAACCTAACCTAACCTAATCTCTCAGTGTCTATGGATATCGAATGTAAATATGCTGCCTGGATTGTATCATGCTTTCAAAAATAATATTTAATTATTTCATTAGTGTATTACATTTTATTACGTAGTATATTAATCGCATTAAATGTGCGACGTACAGTTTTACACATTTTAATGAGGAGCATATAATATAATTGGTTAGATTAAATTAAAACAAGCTGCTGTGATTTATTTAACGTAATAGGATTAATTTGACGAATGTGCAGCTATTGAAGTTACATGATATTTGTGGACACATTTTTAAAGTAATCATGAGTGTCTTATCTCATCTCGATTACATAAAATTAAAATATAAAATTTATGTATTCCACATTAACGTTTTTCATTACAAGTACTATATTATTTTTCTTATATCTCAATTGTATTATCACATTATTTCATCGATGAAGCTTTTCATATATCGCAGACAATATGATACTGTGTGTGGAATTTTACACAGGTAATACGTGGCACAAAAATAATTTGCTCTCAAGTATTGTGCGCATTTCTTAAAAATAAATCAAATTAAATTATTTTCAGAATCCAAACATCACTACATTGCCAGGATTGTATCTTATTATAACTGCGATATTATCACCTTTTAATGTGTGTGCGCAGTGTTACATACATAAAATATATAAATTTATTTGAAACGTACTGAAATCTTTATCTTATTTATAATATTCATGATATTATAAAAGAAAATTGCAACTCTAATGAAACAGAGCGGTGGAATAATTGGTTGATACTTATGCTGGTCTACAATATTTACCCTTTTTTCACCATTAGACTTTTGGTGCTTTTTTTATTATACAGATGTTATCTGTAAATATAGTACTCGTAATGTTGTTTCTGTATCACTGTAAGCATACAAAAATGATAGCATTGGCAGGTAATTATGTTATACTTATATATCGTAAGAAAGAGAAAATAAAATTAAAGTTGAATACTGAATGTGCTCTAAAGTAAATCTCATCTAAATAAATAAATGCATAAATGTGCGCCCCACATTCCTCATGAAAAAAATACATAATATTAATCTTTATGTATTATTATTTTTAGATTTGTTTTTTATTCTTTTAAATTCTCTAGATGCACTTTTCATTTCTCCTCTCTTTCTTTCCAACTACTAAATATAGATCTATCATTTTTAATAGATCTGTCATTTTTAGTGTACATTAATGCAGTAAGTGGAATAAAGAGCAAATCTTTTGGCACATTTAAAATGTACAGGAAAGTCAGTTTTATCTGATGCGTTTTTTTCAGTAGAAATATCTGAAAAATTCATACGTCTTTTTTAATCTTAATCTTTCTAAATAAAAATTAGAATAATAAATTTGCAAAATAATTTGCTTTAATATATTTTTATTGCAAACATGAAGCAAAGTGCTCAAGGTGCATCACTATGAAAACATCGATAGAATAAAAAGTAGATCGTATACAAAAAAATTAAAATATTTACACTACATATTTGATATAGCATTTAATCGATATGTGCAGTAATACGATAAAATCTAATTTTCTCTCGAATTTTTTCACGAAATTTAACCTACTAAGAAAATATCAAACATACAAATTGTTCAATAGTCTTGCGAAAGAAGCAGTTCTCGCTTAAAGAATCTTTAGAAAAAAAGTAAAAAAATTCTAAAGAAAAAAAGGGACAAAAAATTTTAAATCTCACATCGATATTTAATTTTATACTAATATTTTTAATGTAACACTTCATTTATAAAGATTTTATTTTGTGAAACATTTATACATAAAAGTACAATGATTATACGGCTTCTTTAATCTATTGTTTCATTTTCGCATGATTTTCGTTTATAAAATATTTGTGCCTCTGGATACTTTTCTCTGGAAGCTTTATGCAATGTGTGTAACCTAAATCTGTTAACGTACAAGTATTAGAGTAACGAAATAAGCATATGTAATTTGATTAAAAATACGTTTCTTACATGAATTTTTAATTACATATTTTATCATACTACAAATAAAAAAATCATTCTTGCGCGACGTGATTCTAACAATTTACCGACATGCACAAAATGATGACTTTACCGGCAGTCGAAGTATCTTGACTACGTAATTTTGGCGTTTAACGTGAATGCAGATGGCGATACTAAACAGCAAAGAAAGATGGCTGCATGAGTGAAACGCGAGGCGCGAAATATTGCATTTCGTTATCGTTCTTTGCGAAAAAAATGTGCGAAAGAGTTGTACACTTATTCACGATTAATAGTTTGGTGTTGATGAATACAAATCGACGCAAGTATAATTTGTCGTGCATTGCATATTTCTTCAAATTCTGTACATGCATCGTTTTCGAATCGTCCTGATCGCACGTTCCGATAATACAATGATCCAAAAAAAATCGTCGAATATATTTCGTACGATTAGAATCGTGCACAGTATCGACTTTTATTTATTTGAAGAGCGATATATTTTTGTGCGGACATTTATCGAAAGGAATGCACGTGTTTCTCCAAATTGAGATGAGATAAGATTGCAAAATATCGAAGCTTTATGCAATGTATGTGTGTCCTAAATCTAAAGGAGGACATCTGGAAAAATATCGGACAGCTAGAGAGCAGTGAGAGAGCCTGAGCAGCCAGAGAGATATGCGGTGAGTAATTTTTAATTACATATTTTGTTATACTACAAATAAAAAAATTATGCTTGCGCGACGTGATACTAAAACAATTTACCGACATGCACAAAATGATGACTTTACCGGCACTCGAAAAGTATGTTGACTATGTAATTCTGGCGTTTAACGCGAATGCAGATAGCGATACTAAACAGCAAAGAAAGATGGCCGCATGAGTGAAACGCGAGGCGCGAAATATTGCATTTCGTACATCGTTCTTTGCGAAAAAAATGTGTGAAAGTGTTGTACGTATTCGCGATTAACAGTTTGGTATTGATGAATACTAATCAACGCAAGTATAATTTGTCGTGCATTGGATATCTCTTCAAACTCTGTATATGAATCGTTTTCGAATCGTTCTGATCGCACGTTCCGATAACACAGTGATCCAAAAAAAATCGTCGAATATATTTCGTACGATTAGAATGGTGCACAGTATCGAGTGACTTTTATTTATTTGAAGCGCGACGTATTTTTGTGCGGACATTTATCGAAAGGAATGCACGTGCTTCTCCAAATTGAGATGAGGTGAAGATTGCAAAATATCGAAGCTTCATGCAATGTGTGTAACCTAAATCTGTTAACGTACAAGTATTCGAGTAACGGAATAAAAGATAAAGATTTTAAGATCGTACAAGTTCGATCGTATGATATATATGTATATATTAATATCAATCTTTATTATATATTTATATATTTATTTATTTATGAGTCTTCTTTTTCTTTTTCTGAACATCATTTATTTATTTATTTATTTATTTATTTATTTAGTTCGCTCTCAGTCCTTTAAAATGCAAAAGTAAATATTATAAGATTTGACTTTAGAAAAGCGCGATAAAACAATTGAATCATTCGTAATTCATATCATTAGCATAATATACTATGAATTTTCTACGTTATATATTGAATCGAAATTGCGCGAAAGAGGAAAAAAAGAACAAGCCTATGAATAGACATTTTCATCCTTTACTAAAAGAAAAAGAAATTAAAAATATCTCTCAATTTTTTCTCTATTTCTTCGGGCAAGTCTACATATATGACCAAAATATGATTAATTGATTCCATCTTTATATATTTATCATTATGTGCTATTAATTAAAGCCGTAGACAATTTTCAGAAATCAAAGTTGCGCGCAGGAATGGCCATGCGCAGAATGCGCAGTGGTTCGGCCGCCATGTTGGCGCATGACTGCGACGTCACTGCTACGTCAAACGCGTCATACGGCCGCCATGTTGGCGCGTGAATCGGAGTCATACGCAGTTACACGGATCGTCGTACGTCCGCATTTTTCGCGTCTTTTAACCGTTTTTAAACGAATATCGCGAGTGAACGAGCGTCGAGAGTGTCCAAGGATGATCGCGCGACTTTCATAGTGTGTCGATGGAAACGCGCGACAGCGATTTTTGACGATATTCAGTGATGGCGTCATCGCGAAGATGGAGCGAAGTTGCGTCGCATTATTCGCGCCCTTGATGATGATTATCGGATGCAAGCAAGTATCGGGAGTGCCGAATAAAGTGTCGCGCGTTCGCGTTGATGATATCGTGTGAATTTGTGAGCATCAAGATCGGAACGGAACGTCCCGAGGCGAGCGAATTGTCCCGAGGAGGAGCGGCCTGTGGAACAGCCGGTGAGTAGATTTGATTTATCATATTTGCGTGACAATTCGTGCTCATTCGACGCTTATACAGCATCGCGATGTCCCGAATTACGTTCGGACAAATCGGCGCCGCA
The DNA here is from genome assembly GCF_003227725.1 of Camponotus floridanus. Lineage (NCBI taxonomy): Eukaryota > Metazoa > Arthropoda > Insecta > Hymenoptera > Formicidae > Camponotus > Camponotus floridanus. The sequence goes on along the minus strand of NW_020229459.1, from coordinate 405,873 downwards.
TCATAATTCGATGCGATGCCGTGCAATTCAAATAAAGTCGATCGCGTGAAGATGATTAAACTAAAAGCGATTTCAAATTTATTTTGTATACGCGCAGTGCTGCACAGCCTATCTCGTAGGGCTGCCAACTGTTAAACGATAAATTTATTTGATCTAACCTAACCTCTCAGTGTCTTTGGATATCGAATATAAACACAAGCGTACGCTGCCTGGATTGTATCATGTTTTCAAAAATTATATTTAATTATTTCATTAGTGTATTACATTTTATTACGTAGTATATTAATCGTATTAAATGTGCGACGTACAGTTTTACACATTTTAATGAGGAGCATATAATATAATTGGTTAGGTTAAATTAAATTAAAACAAGCTGCTGTGATTCATTTAACGTAATAGGATTAATTTGACGAATGTGCAGCTATTGAAATTACATGATATTTGTGAGCACATTTTTAAAGTAATCATGAGTGTCTTATCTCATCTCGATTATATGAAATTAAAATATATATGTATTCCACATTAACGTTATTCATTACAAGTACTATACAGAAAAGTATATTACTTTTCTTATATCTCAATCATATTCAACCATTTATTTCATCGATGAAGTTTTTTATATATCGCAGACAATATGATACTGTGTGTGGAATTTTACACAGGTAATATGTGGCACAAAAATAATTTGCTCTCAAGTATTGTGCGCATTTCTTAAAAATAAATCAAATTAAATTATTTTCAGAATCCAAAAATCGCTACATGGCCAGGATTGTATCTTATTATAACTGCGATATTATCACCTTTTAATATGTGTGCGCAGTATTACATACATAAAATATATAAATTTATTTGAAACATATTGAAATCTTTATCTTATATATAATATTCATGATATTATAAAAGAAAATTGCAATTCTAATGAAACAGAGCGGTGAAATAATTGGTTGACTTATGCTGGTCTACAATATTTACCCTTTTTTCACCATTAGACTTTTGGTGCTTTTTTTATTATACAGATGTTATCTGTAAATATAGTACTCGTAATGTTGTTTCTGTATCACTGTAAGCATACAAAAATGATAGCATTGGCAGGTAATTATGTTATACTTATATATCGTAAGAAAGAGAAAATAAAATTAAAGTTGAATACTGAATGTGCTCTAAAGTAAATCTCATCTAAATAAATAAATGCATAAATGTGCGCTCCACATTCCTCATGAAAAAAATACATAATATTAATCTTTATGTATTATTTTTACATTTGTTTTTTATTCTTTTAAATTCTCTAGATGCACTTTTCATTTCTGCTCTCTTTCTTTCCAACTACTAAATATACTACTAATCTATCATTTTTAATATAGATCTGTCATTACTGATACTTGTCACACCCTTTCATAATTCATCTTCAGGTCCTATAGAACAAAAGCACAGTGAAATACAAACTATTTTCTACTGTAAATATAAACTATTATCAAAAAGCTATATCCATAAAAGTTCTACTTACTATTCGCAAAGAACATAGAGTTTCTCACATTATTTAATAAAGTGACTATTTTTAATAAATGTGAATGACTGACAAGCAATAAATTAAACAATATTAAACAATAATATATACCTGAAAAAAATTTCATAATTTTATTAGAATTAAATTGATAAATTAATTTTAAATACATATTATATGTTAATTACATATAATGAGTTAGAGACAATGATATATTTCATTTGTGTTACCATTGTTTACAGATTGAACATTTTTTATCAAATTATTTACAACTCTAAATATGTAGTATACGACAAGCCATTTTTAAAATCTATAAAACAAACAACAAAGTTGTTCATAGTTTTCACTCTTTTTTGTCATAGTCTGCTTTTAGGCGATCTTAAAGTCACTAGATTAACAAAGTACAGATAAGCTGGAGCAAAAATGGTAAATTCTTTTGCTCTGATTGGTCAATAAAACGCTCGTGATTTAATCCTCCATTATTGACATTTTCTAGGGATTTTTGAAAGAAAGGGTTTGACAGCACTGACGTCACAGGCAGGATTTCCGGTAGCGGAAGATCTCTGTCATATCGAGTCGCGTTGTGGCCCGTTCGTCGATGCACGACAAGTTCGACCGGATAGAAGTATGACAGAAGTGGACGTAGTGGTGCTGGACGATCCCGTCCCGAAGGAGGAGGTGGCGCACTTCCTGGCGCCAGCGATCCAGCACAACCCGGACGGCTGGGGCCCGTGCGAGCTGCCCGATCAGTTTAAGGACATTCCTTACCAGCCATTTTCGAAGGGAGACAGGCTGGGCAAGGTAAGCATGTGTCAGACGTATTCGGATCCTTTATCTTCCTCCACCTGTCAAACAGCCTTATTTATGTCTTTCTCGTTGTAGATCTCCGACTGGACGACACCGGCCTTCCAGGATAAGAAATTCCCAAGTACGTATCTCTTCTCTGTGACTGAGGTTCTCTTAACCTCAACAAGCTCTCAAGGTATCGAGGACTCGCGGTTTCCTTGGTATTTTTGCATATGTTGTATTTGATTGATGATAAAAGGTTCTCGTGCGATTAAACAAGGCTATGGATTCTGGGGAAGGAAGATTCAACAGATGCCTATCGTGCTTGATGTATCATATCAAGTTTTAATTGTTATAATTTTTTTCTATATTATTTCTACAATTTTTCTCTAATCTCTAATTTTCTCTATAAACTTTTCTCTAATTGTTATAATTTTATTGAAATATGAAATTTAATTTTAAAATATGTACATGATTGGATAGCGTATAGTTAATATTTTTATGAAAAAGTATATCAATATTATAACTTAATCTCTTAAATTATATTTACGATATTCAAGATGTTCTACCTATTTTATATAAACAGAATAGGTTTATAAGACTATTATTAATTAATATGATTACATATTTGTTTTGATTAATAATATATAACACATATAATATTAATAATATAATAATAATATGATATAATATATAATATATATAATATTAATAATACAATAATAATTGATTACATATTTATTTTGATATTTTTAATGATTAGATCTATTTTTGTTTTACCTAAAGATTTATAACAAGTATAGTTTTATAACTTTCTATTATATCATATTTGAAAGTAAATAGTTTTCTAACTTTCTACTTCATTGTAAGAAATTATAAGAGTATCATAAAGATTAGAGAAAAAGTATATTAATATTATAACTTAACCTCTTAAATTATATTTACGATATTCAAGATGTTTTCTCTATTTTATGTAAACAGAATAGGTTTATAAAACTATTATTAATTAATATGACATTTATTTGAATTTTTAATGATTAGATCTATTTTTGTTTTATCTAAAGATATATAACAAGTATAGTTTTATAACTTTCTATTATATCATATTTGAAAGTAAATAGAGTCTTGTAACTTTCTACTACAATATAAAAAATTATAAGAGTATCGTAAAGATTTTTTTTGAACAAAATATTTATCAATTTAATATATATTAGTTAATCTAATTATTTGTAAAATATTATATTAATATTATATTAGTTTAATCTGCTTATTTGTAAAAAATAGATCATAATAGTTGTATATAACAATCAGAGTACATTTTACTATCTTGTTTTTTAATCAATTAATAAATTTCAATTAATTTTATATTTGATATACTAAGATTGTCTGATAAATGATATATTTTCCTAGACAAATATACATCGCAGTTTGGTTCCGGTAGTCAGTATGCTTATTATCACGACGAAGACGAGACCACTTTCCACTTGGTGGACACCACTCGCGTGCAGAAACCACCGTATCAACGTGGCCGCTTCCGTCACAACCAGCGCAACTTACGCGGTCGTGGCGGTCAACGTGGCGGGCTGAGTCAAATGCAGCAGCTAGGAAAGCTCAAGTTGCGAGAACGGGAGCGTAAGGGACAAGCGAAGCGCTGGGGTAGACAGCAAGGTCTGCGTAATCACAAGAATCAACCCCCCATCAAGATTCGAGACGCCTCCGTGACGGTGCGGCCCGACTGGATTACCATCGAGGAGATGGACTTTCCGCGATTGGCCAAGCTCTCGTTGCCTGGCGTGAAGGATGGCGAGGATATACTGTGCTGCGGTTCCCTCGAATATTACGACAAGACGTATGACCGCGTGAACGTCAAGAGCGAGAAGCCGCTGCAGAGAATCGATCGCATCTTCCACACGGTCACGACCACCGACGATCCCATCGTCCGTAAGCTGTCGAAGACCGAGGGTAACGTTTACGCCACCGACGCGATTCTGGCAACCATCATGTGTTGCACGCGCAGCAACTACTCGTGGGACATCGTCATCGAGAAGATCGGCGACAAGCTGTTCTTCGACAAGCGCGACAACACCGAGTTCGATCTGCTGACTGTGAACGAGACGAGCGTCGAGCCGCCGCAGGACGACGGGAATTCGTTGAACTCGCCGAGGAACCTCGCCCTCGAGGCGACCTTTATCAATCACAATTTCTCGCAGCAGGTCCTCAAGTCGAACGAGCCGCGCTACAAGTTCGAGGAGGGCAATCCGTTCATCTCGGAGGAGGAGGAGAGCGATGTGGCAAGCGTGGCTTATCGTTATCGCAAGTGGGACCTCAACAACGGCATCGTCCTCGTCGCCCGATGCGAGCACGACGCCGTGATGCAAGGCCCCAACAACGAGAACCAATTCTTAACGATTAAGGCATTGAACGAATGGGACTCAAAGCTGGCTAATGGAGTCGAGTGGCGTCAGAAGCTGGACACCCAGCGCGGCGCGGTTTTGGCCAACGAATTACGAAATAACGCCTGCAAACTCGCCAAGTGGACGGTTCAGGCGTTACTCGCTGGCTCGGATCAGCTGAAATTCGGATACGTGTCGCGGGCTATAGTACGAGACTCGAGCAAGCATGTAATCCTTGGTACGCAGCAGTATAAACCGAACGAGTTTGCGACACAAATCAACTTGAACATGGACAACGCATGGGGTATCTTGAGGTGTATCATTGATATTTGTATGAAGCAGAAGGACGGCAAGTATTTGATAATGAAGGATCCGAATAAGCCAATGATTCGGTTATACGATATTCCTGATAATACCTTCGAGAGCGAGGGTGAAGAGGACGAGGACGACGATGAACCTGTTAATGACGCGTTTCAAAGTTAATAGCAACAACACAAATATCATCCTTAATCGTGCATTTGATCGGCCCGAATCTTTGTAGAGATACAGGAGAGAGGAGTTCTTGCAAAGAAAATAAATGAGGAGATTTAAGCACAATTTAATGCGGAGCTTTATTATCCAAGTCTTGATAAAATTAATTAATATTAATTAGATTTCTTAGTTCAAGATACTTTTGTTAAATAGACACACTCGAAACAATACAAAACATATATTCAAAATATATAGTATAACTTAAAAGCATTGATCTGATACGCAATAAAAATCGGATTGAATTTGCAACGCATATCAACTAAACATGAATAACTCGTGGGATATTCTGAGGTATGTCGCTGATATTTGTGTGAAGCAGGACAGCAAATATTTAACAATGAAGGACTTCAATAAGTATGATTATATGATATTGCTGATATCTTTGAGGATGAAGAGAAAAATGATGAATCTGTTAACGACGTGTTTTAAAGTTAACAACGCGAATAATATATTAGTCTTTAATTGATCATGCGATTGGCGCTTTTATTCGAGTTTACAGGAGAATTCTTGCAAAGGAAATTAATTGTTTAATACATTCAACATGATTAAACTTTAATAATGCAATATATTATACATATATTGCTATAAAGAAATACATATAGAAATACATAAGAAATACCTATATTATACATATATTGCTATAAAGAAAAATTCTAAATTTCTTAAAGAAAATTTTTGCATTTATCAAATTTTGCAAAAAGTTGCATTATTAAATGCCAATGCTTATCAGTAAAAATATTGTATATATTTGAATGACATGATCACAAACTTTTATTTAAAATAAAAAAAATTTGATAGAAGATTTGGAACAATATTATTGAGAAATAGTAGTAATAGTATAAATAAAATAAAGTTTCACATTATATTAAACAAAATATATTTGAATCTTTTTTTCATTTGTATTTTCATTAATATATAAAACTATATAGTTACTATTCAAATATATATACATATTTTTATATATAATATATTTCTCTTTATGGGAAATTCTCTTTATTTAATAAATTGGCATTTTTTTAGAAATTACGAAGAATTCTGTACTTGAGGATCCAACAGTTTGATAACATATTTTAATTTACGTATAGCAGCATCTACCATCGAATCATCAATGTCATAATGAAGTACCAATCTGACTAGAGTTTCCGACAAAGCCATGCATCTGATTATAATCTTATCATCTTTATCAGAATCATCGACTTGATGGAGTCTCTTCATGAGCGTCACGGCGGATACTCCACCGTCGACATCCACGTTTATGAATATCATATTGGTTTGCACGGTTTTCATGTTTACGCTAAATACTTTGGAATTTAATTGATTAATCGCCTGTGCGATCGCTAGTGCTCTTTTATGATCCTCCGCTAATCGCGGTACCGTTTCTTCCAGAGCGACGATTCCGGCTGCGGCGATTACGCCGACCTGTCTCATCGCGCCACCAAGTACTTTGCGTCTCCTCTTTGCGTCAGCGATGAAACTCTTGCTTCCGCAGAGCATGGATCCTATAGGAGTGCCTAATCCCTTGCTCAGGCAAAAAGATACCGAGTCGAATGGAGCGACTAATTCCTTCACCGAGATCCCCGAAGCGACTGAGGCATTCCACAATCGCGCCCCGTCCAAATGCGTCCTGAGATTATGCTTCCTCGCCACCACCATCAACTCCTCGACCCACGACTGGGGTATTATTTTACCGTTAATTGTATTCTCCACGAGGATCAACTTGGAGATCGGTTCATGTATGCGATCCGTGCGGATCGCGCTGTCCAGTTTCTTCAGATCAAATGTACCGTCCTCCTTATTTGGCAAGGTACAAAGGCTCACACCAGCTATCTGCGCGGCAGCACCCTGTTCATGAAGAAACACGTGCGACTCGTCTCCGCAGTAAGCTTCACTGCCGCGTACGTTGCAATGATTCATGACTGAAAGAGGAGGAGGTGAGTGTATTTTTTGAAAAAGCGCAAAAATGTTTTATATAAAATATTATATATAAAATATATATAATTTTTATATAAATGTTTTTTATAAAATTATAATTTTTTAAAAAATACACATATGTTTAAATATTTAAATTATTGCTCGTATTGGCCTTCTTGATAAGATTATTTGTATTTATTTAGAAATTTAACAAAGATAGAAACCAAAAAAAGGACTATATTAAATATAAAGATATTAAAGATAAATTTGATTATAAATTTTGAAAGCATATTATTTTAAGAAAATCACATAGAGGATAGAAATTATCTCTATCAATTCTCTCTCTTACCAGCAATTATAACTCCCATAGTACCAGAACTAACAAAGAGTGCATCTTCTTTTCCAAGCAACGCCGCTGCTTTTTTCTGTAATTCTAAAAAGTGATATAAATATTTGATTATTGTTAAAATTTCGCGCTTATACAGGTTCAAAAAATCATAATTGAGAGAATAATTTCTCAAACAACACAAAAAAGTATCAAAACATCTTGAATACATCTGAAGGACGATAAGACGTCTTAAAGTCATTTTTTAGATCTTTAGAGACATGTGTTTAAGTTCTTGTGTGTGCAAAAGATGAAGATAAATTAATTGATTTTGTTTTATACATTTTTTAAAATTACCTTTTACCGTAGGGTCTTCTTCAAAAACGTCATCCCCCACTTCGGCCTCAAACATAGCCTTCCTCATTGCCGCGGTTGGTTTTGTAAGCGTGTCACTTCGTAAATCAACGATAATAGCCTAGTGTAATCATACACTTAACTCATTTTAGTAGCGGTTCTCACAAAATAATATTCGAATGAAATTTAGCTGAGAAATTTAGCCAAGAAGCACTTGGTCCACAGAAAAATTTTTAGACAAAACTCTCTTTTTGTAAATATTACTTGGAAACATTACATTATCCGACAATTTGAAATATTTACGAGATATTATGTGAAAGGATTTATATAATGTTTATATAAAATTAATATTTCCAGTAATAGATTTAGGTAAAAAAAGTTTGTTATATTAAAAAATATTTAATACAATTGATGAAAGCAATATTAGGAGCAATAATACGAGCAATAAGCAACAATATTAAATAAATATGAGAAATAATAGAATAATACAATAATTACAGTGAATAAATAATTCAAGTTCACCAATATTATTTTGCGAGACTTAAATATGTGTTTATTTTTTTCAGAAAGACAGGTAAAGATATAAACACATATATATTTAAGTCTTGCTTAAATCTAAAATGTTGGTGCAACCTGGGCTTAATCGTAAAATAAGGCTGAAAGTTGAAACTCCTTTTGATAATATCAACTCATCTTAATAACATTATGATATAATAATGATATCATGTAAAAATTCTTAAACATATTTATCGCTCGCGTGCGTATTGATTTTTATCGACTCTATTAAATATTTTTAAATATTTTCAGATATTTTATTTAATGAATCTTTTTCCATTTCACTTACATTTTTCTCCTTCGCGTAATCAAAAATGCCTTCGTTTATTGCACCGTAAGACATGTCGTTGATGTATTAACACGTACGATGTGTAGCAAGCTTACTTTCTTGATTGACAGTGACCTCTTTGATAACGAGCGTTTATATACAATTTCGTGACTATGTATGATAAGCTATATGAAACCTCATCTAACAACAGAAATACATATGTTTCTCATGCTTGATTATATATCAATCAGAAATATATATTTTATAGAAAATTTATTGATAATATTTTTTCTGGAATAATCTGAATCAATCAAAGATAATGATATATTGATATCAATTAAGATTAAAGTAGTAAATAAAAACATAATATGTATGTTAAATTACATCAGTGAATAAAGTTGTCAATTTCACACATATATGTGTGCATATATAATTTTAAGGAAATTGACAACTTTATTCACACTGATATAATTTAACATACATATTATATTTGTTTTTATTCACTACTTTATAATATAATTTAATTTAATTTATAATAATTTAATTTAATTTAATTTATAATATAATTTAATATACACAATTGCAGTCTCTTTATATTAGAAACTCCTAATCTTAATTGATATTAATATATCATTGGATATCATTATTGTTGATTCATGGATATCATTATTGTTGATTCATTATTTCAGATTATTCCAGAAAAAATCAATTATCAATAAATTTTCTATTGGATAAATTGTTGCAAAAGTATTAGAACGTCATAGATAAATAATAATAGTAAATAATAGTGAAGAAATAAATGATGAAACATATAGATAAGTATGACATACTTATCTATATGTTTTACAATTTATTTCTTCACTATTATACTCATGAGAGACTTGCATGATTATTGATTAGAAGATCGAAAACTATATATTTTTATATGGAAATAATTTAAAAGTATTTTAATATTATTTATATGGATTTTTTAATATTATATAATTTTTTATTATATATATAAATAATATTAATATATTTATTTAATTATATAAAATTTAATATTAACACATAATTTTATTTTTCCTATGTGTTTTTAATGTGAAAAACAAAAAACTTTTCCATCAATCTAATACTTGCTGTATTATTATTATTATTATTTCTTTCTTAATTCTTTAGCCTTTAGGTGGTTTCCCATTTATATTTATTAATTTGCTGAATTATAACTTTGAACCGAGTGAAAACAGTGAATATCATAAATAAATAATTCTAGTAAGAAGATATAAAATTGTATAAAAATCATGCTGAAACACACATGAGAACGTGCATGAATTATATGATTGTTGGTTTCGAAAACTTATTTTTAGATAGATAAAATTTAATCTACTTGAATTATATAATTTTTTTCAAACTTTCACACACATATGGCAAGCACTTTGAGATGCTCAATTTTCAACAATATATGAAGATCATGAAGCATGTATCTAGATACGTGTTCGACTCTGAAATGTCAGAAATGAAAGGCGTAGTGAGACTTTTTTTGCATTTATATACATGATTAGAGATTATTTCGTAATTAGAACAATTATTTTCGTCCAAACAGATGCTTGTTACATTTCAGTTATGTACGTGTTATATAATATTAATAATTGCTACTTGATATATTTAATAATATATTTAATATCTATCGAATTTATTAACATTAATTGCAACATAAATCATTGATAATTTATTCGTACACTATTTATATTTAATTTAAGTCTGTTCAAAATCGGTCACGTGTCGAATGACAATCGTTTATAGATGCGCAAAGAAATTGTGGCGCTCAAATTCGCTTTCCTATTGGTGCGTTCGTCTTGTCACTATAAGACTGAAAGCGTTGGACCAATCAGGTTGAAGATACGCCTCGATTGGTCCCCCTCTTGGGACCAATCGCGTTCTGTCAAACGGACCAACGGATTTATTCTTTGTAGCTGAACCTCTTGTATCTCCGATCGCATTTCGGAATCACTCTAGGTATCGATAAATCGAAACTCTCGCGATTATCCGCATATCCCTAGTACATCCGGTGGGACTCGGCGGAGGAAGGACGCGGGTCGGCCGCAGGTGCTCGACGACGGTCAGTGACAGTTGCGATCGGCGCGTTCGAGGTGTACGTAAAGAGGGACCGAAGGAGAATCAGGAGGAGGAGAGAGAGAGAGAGAGAGAGAGAGAGACGGAAGGCAACTCGACTCTGGGCGGACGAGAAAGACGAGAAAGACGCGGAGACTTCCTCCCTTACCCCCTCCCCCTCACTCTCGTCTCTCTTCCCGAGGAAGGCGAGAAGCTCCGGGCTAACCGGCTCGCTCGCTCGCGAGGAGGGCGAGTCCGTCCTTCGTCGTCGCGGCAGTGGCAGTGGTAGTGGTGGTGGTGGTGCTGGTGGTGGTGGGACTCGCGCGCTCGTCGTCGGTTGCGCATCGTGGCGACAACTAGTAGCGGCAGCCGCCGTCGTCGTCGTCGTCGTCGTCGTCGTTGGACTCGGTCAGACTCTGCCCCGAGTCGATCGTCCCGAGTACGCGAGTAGAGTCATCGGCGAGTACAGAGCACGTGGGATAGAGAAAGAGATAGAGACCGAGGAGCCAGGCATCATCATCATCCATCAGCAGCAGCAGCAGCAGCTTTGCCGCTCGCTAAACAAAGATGGCGGACGTGGACTCTCGGGTAGACCGGTCCGATCCGGAGCTGCGCTTCCTGTCGGTGGACAGGAACAACTTCAACGACCCGGCCACCCAGGCGGAATGGACGCAGAAGAAGCTGGTGTGGGTGCCGCACGAGACCCAGGGCTTCGTCGCCGCCGGGATCAAGGGCGAGCGCGGCGACGAGGTCGAGGTGGAGATCGCCGAGACCGGCAAGCGCGTGCTCGTCGCCAAGGACGACATACAGAAGATGAACCCGCCCAAGTTCGACAAGGTCGAGGACATGGCGGAGCTTACCTGCCTCAACGAGGCCTCCGTCCTGCATAACCTCAAGGACCGATACTACTCCGGCCTGATCTACGTGAGTGACGATTTTTAACGTCTCTCCCTGGACGGCCTGCGACGAGTCTAGGGCCTCGATTCGATTTTCGGATCGATCAGCCTCGAGGCCCGTCAATTTAAATATAAACCCGTGCAAATACGAGGCTTCAAGCGTGTAGGAATCAAGGTCGGAGACTCGTCGTAGGCGGAGAATCTGGGAATTAATTTTATCGCCTCCCACTTGGAGGGAAAGATCGCAATGATTGAACGTTTCTTTTATTTTTTATTTTTTCTTTCTTTCTTCGTATCTCGATCTCGCACTGTTCTGCGCTTCTCTGTCGTGGCTTTATCAATGTCTAACTGTAATAAGGATTGATAGGGCCGGTGTAATGCAGGTGCGAGTGCCAGATGTCTACCGGCTTTTGCGCGAATCCCTCGGGGCCCGGTTTTCCCGACGTCGGTTAACCTTAAGGCCGATACTAAATTTGCGACTTTTTTTTCAATATTGCTGGCTACAAAATTGAAAGTTTTTTAACGCAGAAAATTGTCATTAGGCCAATTAATTTATCGACAAACTTTGTCGGTTTAATTCCTCGGCTCCCGTCTTTTTTCTTTTAAGATTAAAAGGTTAGGAAAAAATTCAAAAAGATATTCACCGGAATTGAATTATCGATTCATGTTTGTGGAGAAAATCCTCTAAATATCCTTCTTTGTATTATATATTTAAAAAAAAAACCCCGGAAAGAGATGACGAGCCCAGAATTAAAATTCCCCTTGAAATTTCGGATGAAATTAAGTTAAGGGAGAAAGAATAGAATAGAGAGAAAAATTGACGAACAGCTGGGGAAATTAATTTTCCCAGCGATTTTCGAAATGACGTAGCGCGTCTTCTCCCTCCCGGAGCGTAGAGGGGGGGGGAGGGGGGGGAGGGCTAAACTCGCGTTGCGGGATTAAATATGTTCGTCGCGATGAGTCACCCGGTGCGTGTCCGCGAGCTCCTCGAGGGCTTCGAATTCGAGTCGACGTTATTAATTCGACGGCACGGATGTTGAAAATTAATCGTCCGGATCCCCCCGCCCCCCTCCCCCCGCCTCAGCCCCCCGGCAAAATTTGTCGCGCTTATGGCCGACATTAACGCCGGCTTCAAAATATTTACGAACGCGCGATGGAGAGAGAAAAAAAAAAACGGTAGCTTCTTCCCCTCGTCAGGGAAGCTGCTAAATCAGCTCGTTATACGCATTGAATACCGGTGTTATTTGTTGAATCGTGATTTCGTTTTTTTTTTTCCTCGTTAACCGAAGATGAAGAGGAAGTCGGCAAATCGATAGCTTGGGAAGTGAAATAGAACCATATCGCGTTTATAGGTCTAAGAAGGATGGAAGGATGGAAATTTCCGTGCTAAATAATATTCCCGTTTCTTATTCGGAGAATATTAGAATTGTTGATAATTTTAAAAGAGAGAGAGAGAGAGAGGGAGAGAACTGTTGGAAGAAAAATTGAGAATAATTGTAACATTTTTATTATATTATATTAGCAAAATAATTGCACGTATATATATTTATATATTATATTAATATGTAATATAACATGTTATATAAATGTTATATAAATATTATATATATATATATTTTTTTTTTCTATTTTTATAATCTTAAAATACCGTGCAAGAAATTTCGATTTATCTGAGTGGTCAAGGTCTCCATTTATTCCTAATGATTTTGTACTAATTTCGAGAGATTAACGATATTATTACTGAGAGAAAAATTATCTTGAAATAAAAAAATATAAATTAAATTTAAATATTTAAAATATATAATAGTAAATTTAATATATATATATATATATATATATATATATATATTAAATTTACTATTAAAATATATATTAAAATATATATAAAAAATATATATATATTAAATTTACTATTAAAATATATATTAAATTTAAATTTAAAATATATATATTAAAATATATATATTAAAATATATATATTAAAATATATATATTAAAATAATAAATATATATATTTTAAATTTAAATTTAAAATATATATATTTATTATTTTAATATATATATTTTAATATATATATTTTAATCTATATATCTTATATATCTTATATATATATTTTAATATATATATCTTAAATTTAAATTTAAAATATATAAAGTATTTAAATATAAAAAAATATATATATAAATGAAAATAATGTAACTTAATATAACATGCATATTTAATTAAAATTAAATGCTTTTGCTTAAATGAAATAAACAATTCCTTCCATTTAAAGCAAAAGTTTCGAGAAAACAAATTTATTTGATTTAAAAAACATTTTCCCTCAGTGTATATCTCGGATACTTAACGACCACTATATCTCGGATACTTAAGGCTTTTGAAAATTTTCCCAATCATTTGTATCCCGGATAACGTCGTACGATTGCAGTTATTGTTGCAACTGCACGATGCCGAAACGAGAATTGATGACGACATTTTTGTCTGACGGCCGCGGAGGATTTATTAATATCAGGAGATCCGGAGTATCTCTCTCTCTCTCTTTCTCACACACCTATGCATATTCTTGCATTACATTTTTGTCGATTATCGACTCGTGCGAGGTGGCCATTCACGTTTTGAAAAATAGCACTCGGCATCGTCGAGAAATCGAGTCGCTGTCTTATTCCGACCGATGGCAGAGACCGTACAACTCTCTTTTGCTCGTAAGGCGGACTAAAGATAGCTCCCGGTTCACTACGGCTCTTGCTCGTCCTCGTCTGGAATTAATCCGCGCGCGAGATATATCGGAAATGTCGGGAGACCGAAAGAGAGACGAGAGAGAGAGAGCGAGAGAAAGAGAGAGGGAGAGAGAGAGAGAAAGGTACGTGTGTGTGTGTGTGTGCGACACGAGCAGATACGATCAGGAAAAGACGACCGGTCGCGTATCGCGTGGCGACGATTTAAATACGTAGAATATTTGCATCTCTCTCTAATAAAGAACTTAATTTGCTAGCCTCATCGTTTCTCTTTCATCGCTCTTTTTTTTTCTCTTCGCAGCCTCTTCCAACAATAAGTCTTATTTTTTGTGCGAGTTCGTCTTTCAGAATCTCGCAGTCATGTATAAAAATGCACACATTGTATATATACATGTTATATACGTGTCATATACATGTTATACACGTGTTATATACGTGTTATATACAGGGTGTCACTTAATTGGCGCCCACTATTTATGTAGCGATATTTTTTGGAATATCGCTATATAAATAGTGGACACCAATTAAGTGACACCCTGTATATTATAAATATATAATAATTATATATATATATATATATATATATATATATATATATATATACATACAGGATGTCCCAAAAGTCCCGGATCGGTTGAATATTTCATAAATTATGCACTTTTAGAAAGAAATGTTTCAGACAAAAATTGTATGGCTTGAAGGGAGCCATCAGATAGTGGCAATGATTTGACATGGGAGAGTCATTTGAAAGTCACGTGAAGATCACCGTTAATTTTTTAAATGAAACCGTCTATTTTTTATTACTTATTTTTGTAGCTTATCTTAAGAGCTTTCCAAAACACTATAATAAAGTATTTCTTCATTGAGTACTTTTCGAGTTATGAAGCTTGAAATTATTTCTTAATTTTGCATAAACCATAAAATATCTAGTAAAATATTCATTTTTCGATTATTTTACCTTAATAATTTTATGTACAAAATAATGAGAGGAATCAATTGGTGTAAAGAAAACACATAGTTGTTTTCAAAAAAAAAAATGAAATTGTTAATTGCAAATTACATATTTTTTTCTTAAAAACAACTATGTTTTTTTTTTACACCAATTGATTCCTCTCATTATTTTGTACATAAAATCATTAAGGTAAGATAATCGAAAAATTAATATTTTACAAGACATTTTACGGTTTATGTAAAATTAGGAAATGATTTCAAGCCTCATAACTCGAAAAGTACTCAATGAAGAAATACTTTATTATAGTGTTTTGGAAAGCTCTCGAGATAAGCTACACGAATATGTAATAAAAAATAGGGGGTTCCATTTAAGAAATTGACGGTGATCTTCACGTGACTTTCAAATGATTCTCCCATGTCAAATCATTGCCACCATCTGATGGCCCCCTTCAAGCCATACAACTTTTGTCTGAAACATTTCTTTCTGAAGTGCATAGTTTATGAAATATTTGACCGGTCCGGGACTTTTGGGACACCCTGTACACACATATATATATATATATATATTTTTTTTTTAATATATAATTAATATACATTAAATAAAATATATGTAATATATATATATGTATATATATATATATATATATATATATATATATATATTACATATATTTTATTTACACCATATATTTAAAGCGCGTGGGTATTTCTCTTCGGCAAGGAAACACTGCTCTCCTCTATACCGCAAGCGCGCGGCACGTCTTTGGAATGTACTTATTATGTATTACGAGATATCGCGAGATTTTTTATTCGAGGGGGAGGAGGAGGAAAAACGCGCGTATATAAAAATACGTACACGCGTGGCTGCGATGCAAAGTGCAGATAAGGTAACGAACTATCGTATGAAAATACCATGAAGAAAGTTGTTTCGCAAGAGATAATTGCAGTGTTGGAGGCAAAAACCTCTCGCGTATCCGAGCACCGGTGCTCTCGAGGGTTAATTAATATCAGGCAAAAGGCAAGCGCGCCCACGAGCTTTCGATGTTAAATACCGTCACGTACGTGGTATTATTGAATATAAATTTGGCGAGGGGGGAGGGGGAAGGCGGTAATAAACGGTGAATAAATCTTCTCTCGAGCTTTCCCGTTGCTTCTCCACAGCGACATCGTGGCTGATGGTATTCCCGTTAAAGTGAAAAAGGACGCCCGAGACTCTCGCTGGTCGCCTCGTCGAGGGTCAAGGGCGGACCTTGGGTAGGTTCAGGCATTCGAGGGTGCGACGAAAAAAAAAAAAGAAGAAAAAATGGACGGTGTCCGATGGTCATCGGGTTCGTAGAACTCGACGTCGAGACCCGAGGATGCCACGCATCGCGTTTCCTCGACGTTTTCGCTTATCGTCGAGTGATAAGGACGCCTCGTCCCTCGTTGACTCACGTTAATTTTGACCACATTTCGAATGCGTTTGCCGCTCACCCGACTTTGATTTTACACTCGAGAACAGATGTTGAGTTTCCCGTTGCTCCGATATTATTATTCCTCGAATATTATTAGTAATATCTCAAACATTGATAAAAGATTTTATATTCAAAGTATCGGAGCAAGAGAGAGAGAGATTGAAAATAATCACTCCTATTCTATAACTTTATTTAATTAATTAAATTAATTTATTTAATTTTGAATTTATGTATTTTATTATGAATTTAATTTTTGTATTTACATTTAATTTTGATTTGATTTTATTTATTTAATTTTATTTAATAATTTTTAATATTTAATTTAGTTAATTAATTATTTCAATTTCTTTCTCTCTCTCTTTTTCTCCTTTCTCAAATATATTCTTTCACCAATTTGAGATATCGAATTAATTTTATTAATTAAATATTTTTCGAACATTCTTAAATTAATTTTATTTTTGAAATATGACGTATAAATTTTAAAATGTAAAAAGAAAGAGAGAAAAAAGAAAAGAGGAGGAGAGAGATCGAGATACTCGACTGTCATAATTTTATTTAATTTTATTTTTCTGAAAATTGACGTCATGTAAATTTCATATGCGATCGTATTTTTCTGTTCACCTTTGATTTTTTTCTGTCGTTATCTACGCTGATGTGCTTGTCACAATGTAGTCAATTAAGAGATACTTAGAGAGAGGAGTGGATAAAATTCCAACGCTATTTTTAGCTAAGCTAAAAAGAAGCGAGGGAGAGTGGAACGATTAAACAAAAATCTTTCATTGAATCCTTCATCGCGAATACAAATACAGATGGTCTCGCCTTGAAGCTACGGGTTACGCGATTAACATATCTGTGCATTCTTTAAATTATAAAATTACATTGAAGAATGTGACTTATCGTAATGGAATTTTTTTCAAGCATGCGCTTTCTTCAAAGCGTCGCGAGAGAGATTAAAGCTTGTTATATCTGAAGTATTAAACGACGCTTATCAATAAGGCTTATTCTCATCGTAAAGACCACGATCACCCATGTCATTGACTATCAATGCAATAAAAAAAAAATAGGATTTTCTCTGCAATGTTTTTCTGTCGTGCGTTTTCTCTTCCTCGTCTATCACATGACATTTTCGGTTCCCCTCTCCCTTCTATTGTCAAGAATGTATTCGACGATAGTTGGGTTCGATAAGATAACGAATCGCGCAGCTGTCCTCATGCTCGAACGGAAGATGTAATTTTACATATTCCGCGTAAAAAAAAAAAAGCAAAATAATAAATTATGATTATAGAGTCAATTTAATATCGAAATGTCAAAAGTACACTGAGAAAAATCGTTTGATTGTACCAACAAGACGTATATGATTGAAGGCATTTTGGTTAAATCAAACAAGAATTTATAATTATCATGATGAGATTCGATTTTTTAAATAACTGGAACGTTTAATAGATTTTATTATAAGGATTTGGTTAGTATTTTCTGGTTGGATCTATCAAATTTCTTGTAACATTAATTTCTTTGCTTGCCACTCTTAATTTAACTCGTATTCAATATTTGCCATAAAATGTATATAAAGAACTAGTATTAACATTAAATTCAAAATATATTTTTTTTTCTTACGACCAGAAGTGCCAAAAAGAGGATGCTAGCTCTCTGATTGTGTGTGTTTGAGCTGCATCTTCTTCTGGCATCACTGTTTATCAGTTTAATTTCCAATAAACTGAATTTAAAATAATTTATTCAAGAATCTGGATTGAATTTATCCAATAATCTTGTTGGAATTCAGAATATTAAACAGACTTTTGAGATTAGATGGAAAACATTTTGGACGACTTGCTGGCGAGTTTAGTATTATTAATCAGATAATTTGGTAAATTTAATAATTGTCAGATTTTTCTTTTAACCTAGAAAATCAAGGAATTCTCATGGAATTTTATTAAGACTCGGGGAATTTTTTAAAAACTACTTTGATAATTTTTTTTTAAGTATTAAAAAAAAAAATATATATATATATATTTTTTTTAATACTTAAAAAAAAATTATCAAAGTAGTTTTTAAAAAATTCCCCGAATCAGAATTCGTGTAGGAATTATCAGATGAATTTGATTAATTTCTTCCAAATTTTTTTTTTAAATTTGAATAACACAAAAATTTATCAAATATATATATATATATATATATATATATATATATATATATATCCATTTTTCAATATACTAGTTGAATTCTACCAGAATTCTAATTAATGCAACCAGATTTTTTTCTCAGTGTACCTCAGACATTGATCGACCATTTCACGTTGTTCAGATCAATCAACTGATATTTTTAAACATCTTTTAATGAAAGTTCAACGTCTCTGATCGAAATGATGTATGAATTATCGAATATCTCGTTTATGGGACGAATTTCGAAAAATGTTAGCCATATGGCAATCATTTTGAGTCAATTGGCAGAGGGATTAAACGAGATCGAGCAAGATGAAGTTGTTTTCATCATCAGCGATGATTGAGAAGCGCCTTTTATGCCATTCATCCACCTCTCTTAATGAATTTGTCCGCAACCGAACGGATGTGTGTCAGGAATTTGGCTGAAATTTGCGTCGAGGAATTCCACGCGAGCCTCGTCATAACTCCCGGTCGGGTTTACGTACATGTATGTACATTGTTTGGACAAGGAGATACTCGGAATTTCAAGCAGGCACATACATTCGCAAACATCGACGTTCACAAACGTTCGTTCATGTTAACTCGGACGTTATCGCGTCCGAGAAAATTTGGAGGAGAGGACGAACCTGTGCCGAGGGACCCGTCTGTTTGCTCGACAAACTCGGCGATTAAGATTTTACCTGCCGATCGCCTTCCATTTCGATGCAGCAGACCGTATTAAATCGCGATATCTCTACGATATTCGATTCTCGAAAAATACCGACAGATTAGATTACCGGAATTCGAGAAAATTACGTGATATTCGAAAAGAGATCTTTCATGTAGATTCGTTCTAGGACGACCTTCAACAATTGTCAGATTTTTCTTTTAACTTAGAAAATCAAGGAATTTTTATGGAATTTTATTAAGACTCGGGGAATTTTTTAAAAACTACTTTGATAATTTTTTTTAAGTATTAAAAAAATAGATTTATGTATATATATATTTTATAAATTTTTGTGTTGTTCAAATTTTATAAAAAATATATATATACATTATTATTATTATTATTAATTGTTTTAAATTTAAAAAAATTTTTTAAATTTATGTTTAATGTTTAAGGTACGATAAATAAATTTATTTAAAAATTATACAATTATATTTATTTTAATTAATTTAAATAAATATAATTAAATATAGGTCCATACGATAAAATCAAAAAATTCAATAAATGGTCTTTATGCTTTTTATTGAATTTTTTAATTAATTTATATTAAAATTATAAAATTATATTTATACGATTATTTTAATTTTACCTGGAATTTTAAACAAAAACACCTGGAAAATCATGGAATTCTCAGGGAATTTATTTTCAAGATTTGAGTATACACTCTGATGTTGTACATTTTTTTTTAAATTAAAATTACGGTGGATGGTAATGCAATCTCGAATAAAATGCAAAGCAAGTTGTCGCCAGGTGATATCTTAAACTTTCTCTCTCTCTCTCTTTTTTTTCATTATTTCTTTTTTTTTTTATCTAGTCTCGAGGAATGAGAGCCGATGCTCATCGTGACTCACGCGTGACTGATTCGGTAAACGCGACTCCAAAGGTTAGACCGAGCCCGATGATGGTCTCCGTCTCTGGAGAAGGTGAGAAAGCGATAGAGGTAAAGTGACAGAGAGTCACTTTACCTCTGGGGAAAGGGAGAGTAACGGAAGGTTGGGATATTCGTTGGGAGAACTGAACGGAGGCCGATCTCGAGACGCCATCTTGGCGGTTTGACAGAGTCACCTTGGCAAAATGTGGCTTACCGTTGCAAATCTGCGTGTTTCCTGTGCGATTCCTGGCCAATATGGACACAATGATAAGTGAATATTTTCGATGCTGGTATCAGTAAAAGTATCAATGAACAAAGTAGTGAAAATTTGCAACATTTTTTTTTTATATTTGTCTTCTTTATTCACTTTAGCTTCTTATTCTCCTCTAAATATATTTTTGTTGATCGTCAAGAAAAATTAGTTGAATTTATTTTTAATTAATTTCTAATAAAATTATGTACATTAATTTTTACATCTGCATCTCTATAAAATTCTGAGTCTTAATTTCATCGAATGAATATTCTCTTCAAATTAATTAATTTTATTGCATACTTTCGCTCCCTTGAATCCGATGGAATTTTAATTTGTCAGAAATTTCTATAATTATTCGCTAAGCATTCGAAAAGGAGCATTTCGAGATTTTTTTTCTAAGAAGATATCGGTCTTGGATTGAGTAAACAATTAGCCAAGCAAAGAATAATGTGGGTGGTCTACTTCAAACACAGTCTTTCGTCATCGTATTTTACCTGCCTCACTTTTACTCCTTACGTTTCAAATGTCTTCTGTTAATCACTATAAATTTAAGAAAAATTACACGTCACTTTTACATTTATATTTCTACAAAAACCGCAAATCAAAGTTCTACTAAAGCAGTATCTACTCCACAAATTAATTAATTTCGTTATACACTTTCTCTGCTGAATCCGATGGAAGTTTCATTTCCCAGAAACTCTATAATTATTCATTAATTATCAGGAAACTAAGAGCATTTGTTTTTTAAAATTTTCTCCGAAGAAGATATCGATAATGGATAAAAAAAAATCAACCAATAAGTGGTCTCTATTTCCAATAATCTTTCGTCATTTTTTTTTATCTATCTTTGATTGATAACTGGGGACAGATAGGTGAACATTTTTCTCTCTAGTCAGAGTTTCTCGTTGGAAGTGGAATTCGCCTCCACCTCGCGGTATTGGCCTTATTTATTATTATATCCACGCGGAATTTCTTTTGCTTCGCACGCAGAGATACGGGCAGAAACATTTCGGAATTTACGCGGAATTCTCGCCTCGGCCGTTTCAGGGCCGCCGCTCCAGCGTGATCGACATGCGATTCGTTGCAACATTCGCTTTCGAGATACATTCGTATCGCGATGCGAGAGTAATAGGCGGCAATTAATCTGAAAATATAATAAATGCAAATAGTAGTATAAATCATATTTCGCTCAAATCCAATCTTATCGCGATATTCTTTGGTACATGAAATATTACTCTCTATTTAACATCGATTCAATGGGTGTTAAAATAATTAAAATTTGCAAAATTCAAATTTAGATTATTCCAATTTAAATATTAATGTATTTAAATTGGAATAATCTAAATTTTGAATTTTGCAAATTTTAATTATTTTAACATTAATTTAGATTATTAAGATTATTCCAATAAATTATTAAGATAATTTAGATTATTCCAATTTAAATTCTGATGTATTTAAATTGGAATAATCTAAATTTTGAATTTTGCAAATTTTAATTATTTTAATTATTTTAATTATTCATTGAATCGATATTAAATTTTTAAATCACATATTTCGCTCAAATCCATCTTATTGCGATATCCTTTGATACATAAAATATTACTCTCTATTTAACATCGATTCAATGAGTGCTAAAATAATTAAAATGTGCAAAATTCAAAATTTAGATTATTCCAATTTATTAATGTATTTAAATTGGAATAATCTAAATTTTGAATTTTGCAAATTTTAATTATTTTAACATTAATTTAGATTATTAAGATTATTCCAATAAATTATTAAGATAATTTAGATTATTCCAATTTAAATTCTGATGTATTTAAATTGGAATAATCTAAATTTTGAATTTTGCAAATTTTAATTATTTTAACATTCATTGAATCGATATTAAATTTTTAAATCACATATTTCGCTCAAATCCATCTTATCGCGATATCCTTTGATACATAAAATATTACTCTCTATTTAACATCGATTCTCTATTTAACATCGATTCAATGAATGTTAAAATAATTAAAATTTGTAAAATTCAAAATTTAGATTATTCCAATTTAAATACTGATGTATTTAAATTGGATTAAATTGAATTAAAATTTGCAAAATTCAAAATTATTCCAATTTAAATACTGATGTATTTAAATTGGAATAATTTTGAATTTTACAAATTTTAATTAGTTTAACATTAATTTCGATTATTAAGATTATTCCAATAGATTATTGAGATAATTTAGATTATTCTAATTTAAATACTAATGTATTTAAATTGGAATAATCTAAATTTTGAATTTTGCCATTTTCTTTTTAATTTCTGCTTCACTTTCCTCACTCTGTCATCACAATTTAACGACATCGCATTTCCGGAAGCACTTTGCGAGACCTAAGGCTCGAAAATCGCGGTGCGAATTTTTTGCGAGGTCAAAGAGGCGCGCTTTCTCGTCAGCAGTTTTTTCCCCTTTTTTGTAATTCCATCGCCAGGAACGTCACTCTTGCGTAATGCTCTCGCGCACGCACGCACATCGTTACACTCGTCCGTATATGGTGCGAATCCGATCGATTTTATCCGCGCATACCGTATATGGACCGTATCTGGACTATAACGGTCCGACAACTACCGGATTCGCGTGGTTCACTTTGCTCTTACGTACTTGTGTCTTATTCATGTTCGTGTACTTACGCTCGCGGAAAATCAATCATCTCTCGCGCATCGCATCCACGTGAAAATCCGTCCTCCTTTTCTTATGTCCTTCAACACATGCGTGTGTATTTTGCATATTTTTTAATTTATGCAAACTTTGTGTATAAAATTAATTATATGAAAGCTCTATTTTTATTATGTTTAAATTTTTATGTTTATTTTTATTATGTTTAAATTTTTATTATGTTTTAATATCATAATTTCGCATTTAAAGACGTAGACAATTATTGTAGGAATAAAATGTATAAATAAAATCCAATATATAAAAGCAAGATTGCTATAAATAAAAAAGAAAGGGATAAGAATTCTTTTTTATAAAGATACAATATTTATTTTTATAAAAAAATCGCACATGGATTAAAAAGAAATAAAAATACAATAAATGGAAGCATTCGAGTCCTCGATTTTATTAATTGGAATCTCATGTTACGTGATCGTATGTAACAATTGAAGATTGGATGAGTTTCTGAATAAAAAAAAAGAGATAAGAATTTTTTTTATAAAGATACAATATTTATTTTTATAAAAAAATCGCACATTGAATTAAAAATAGAAATAAAAATACAATAAATGGAAGCATTCGCATTCTCGATTTTATTAATTAGAATCTCATGTTACGTGATCGTATGTAACAATTGAAGATTGGGCTTCTAAATAAAAAAAAAAGAGATAAGAATTTTTTTTATAAACATACAATATTTATTTTTATAAAAAAATCGCACATTGAATTAAAAATAGAAATAAAAATACAATAAATGAAAGCATTCGCATTCTCGATTTTATTAATTAGAATCTCATGTTACGTGATCGTATGTAACAATTGAAGATTGGGCTTCTAAATAAAAAAGAAAAAGAGATAAGAATTTTTTTTATAAAGATACAATATTTATTTTTATAAAAAAACCGCACGTTGAATTAAAAATAGAAACAATACACATTGAATTAAAAATAGAAATAACAATACAATAAATGAAAGCATTCGCGTTCTCGATTTTATTAATTGGAATCTCATGTTACGTGACCGTATGTAACAATTGAAGATTGGATGGGGTTCTGAATAAAAAAAAAAGCAAATACGAATCTTTAATCTCAATCATTGTCCGCTTCGTCTTCATTCTTGTCTTCATTGGCGATTATCGATCTCCGATGCGCAATCGCATCCGATATGTAATACGATACGGCTGTTAAGCGGGTTTCAAACAACGCTAACAGACCGTTCATCGGTCAATTATTTGCCGAACCAAGATAAACATCGCATCATCGACACGTCATGACGTAACGCCGATTGTCGGTGCAATATGCAAACTTTTATGGAATTCGACGACGAAATAAAATGTGTCGCGTTAAATTGCAGCGATATCGTGTGAAAAATTGCAAATATTGTCGGATCGATGCGCACATACCTGCATTGCGTTGATATAAATATTTGTCGGGTGAATAATGCATCGCGCAATTGGTACCATCGTTTAATATTCGTCACGTAAATGCAATTCGTGAGAGAATATTTGACGAAGGCATCGTCTGGAGCCGAAGAGGCATCAAAAATTTTCTTTCTAAATTTGACTATCATTTCAGATATAAATTCTATTTCTGTCATCGATTTAAATTGATTAAATTAATTAAATGCGAAAAATATTAGAAAACTTATTTTAGAAAATTGCAGCAAAAAAAACTCTAAAAAATTCTCTTTACTTGGAATTTTGAATAAAAAAATCTGAAAGATAAGGATAAATTTTCAGGAAATTCGAAAATATTTGAGTGAAGGCATTCGTGGAGCTGAAGAGGCTCCTCTCTCGATAAATATTCGCCAAAGTGGGGTACAATTGTCGTTCCAAGATGATAATATCTAGATAATATATGTCGCACACTCGAAGAAATATTTTGTTGATGAAGTAGATTTTTAGAAAAATTTATCACTATTTTTTGTAACATGTAGAATTTATTGCAACAAATTCCAGTAATATTTTTTGACAGATTTAGGTCTCATTGTCAGATATTAATTATTACATTGGATAAATATGAGTTTTTGTATTATAATTTGCACGATTTTTGTAAGAAACGATTTTTCATGAATATATCAATCGAATTTTATAACAAGTATGACCAATTTGGATAAACATCAAAAATTTTCTTTCTAAATTTCATTATCAGTTCAGATATAAATTCTATTTCTGTCATCAATTTAAATTGATTAAATTGATTAAATGCGAAAAATATTAGAAAACTTATTTTAGAAAATTACAGCAAAAAAATTCTCTTTCTAAAATTTTGAACAAAAAATCTGTAAGATAAGGATAAATTTTCAGGGAATTTTTTTGTAAAATTCGAATAGACATTATAAAATTGTAAAACATATGCGATAGCATTTGCTAATCATGTAGCTACTTTAGTTAATTTCCCACATGTAGAAAATTATTGCTGGATCATGCAAGATCATTTGTCCGAAAGCACGATGACGCGACAATATGTCGAAATTGCACGCGTTCCTTTCTCGTTTCAACTTACAACTGTGCGCGAATATTTGACATAAAGGTGAATGCATTACCTTAGAGCAGCTTTACGAATGTTCCCGTGTCCGGAGAATTATTGCAAGGAAGGTACCATTTTTAGAAAGTCGACTAGGCAGGCGCGAGAGATTTCATCCTTTTAAAGTCTATTATAAGCACAGTGAGCTCTTTAAATTGCATAATAACGAGACATGAGTTTCGTTTTCACGCGATACTTGACGTAATTTTTCCATTTACAAGTTTCGATCAGCGGGTTATTTATAAAAAAAAAAAAAAATAAAAAGGAGAGAGAGATCGAGACTCTCTCTTTCTTTGATACCTCGTCAATGATAAGAACCGCGATAATCGACGAGAAACGTGTTGCATCCACACGTTGGTACTAAATTTAATAATTGGATTTAAATGTGACTTTTGCCGGAAGATTTACGATCCTGTTTTGCGGACTGTAATTTTGATTTACGATAATGAAGGAAGAAGAAACGGATTCACGTTGGTTTCTTTCACAAGAAAATTATATTTGAAAAATTGCGAGAGACGCGATACAAACATGACACTTCATCCATGACGAAACGAAGCAATTATCTGTCGTAATAAAATAAAATCAATTATAATAAATTAAAATTATAAATCAACTATAATAAATTAAAATCAATTATAATAAATTAAAATTATAAATCAACTATAATAAATTAAAATTATAAATCAATTATAATAAGTTAAAATTATAAATCAATTTTAAAAATTAAAATTATAAATCAACTATAATAAATTAAAATTATAAATCAATTATAATAAATTAAAATTATAGATCAATTATAATAAGTAAAATTATAAATCAATTTTAAAAATTAAAATTAAAATAGAGATCTACTATAATAAATTAAAATTATAAATCAATTATAATAAATTAAAATTATATAGATCAACCATAATAAATTAAAATCAATTATAATAAATTAAAATTATAAATCAATTACAATAAATTAAAATTATAGATCAGTTATAATCAATTAAAATTACAAATCAATTATACTAAAGTAAAATTATAAATCAATTATAATAAATTAAAATTATAGATCAATTATAATAAATTAAAATTATAAATCAACTATAATAAATTAAAATTATAGATCAATTATAATAAATTAAAATTATATAGATCAACTATAATAAATTAAAATTATAGATCGATTATAATAAATTAAAATTATAGATCAACTATAATAAATTAAAATTATAGATCAACTATAATAAATTAAAATTATAAATATTTTTTAATTAAAAAATCCTGAAAGGCTGATACCTGTCGACGATAGAAATTGCGATAAATAAACAACGAGGACTCGTGCTAATTTCGCGAATGGCTTTGGGAGCGTTCGCGGTTCTGTCGTGAGGTTTACGATCTTGTTCCGCGAGGCCGCAACTCTGACCCGCAATAATAAAGAGCATACCGCTTCCAATCACGCTTTTACCGTTCGCTACAAATTGCACTTGATCACGCGCGAGCGAGCGAGCGAGCGAGGATCGAGACTTTCGATCTCGTCTCGATCGAGGGCGATCGCGCCGCGGGCGAAAAAAGCGGCGGGGAGTGGGGGACGAAGAAAAAAAAGGCAAACACCGGGTCCTTATAAGGACGAGCGTCCTTAACCCGCTTACTCGCGCGGTGTCTTAAAGACGCGAAACCATCTCGGAGAGCGAGTCCGATGCCTTTTACGGTCGTCTTGGCTCGTTACCGCGGCGCCCTGGAAAAGAAAATTCTGACGAAATACCTACACGTGTGCACCCGGGAGGGATGCCGTGAAAAAAAAAGCCCGACGATGGATATGTCCTATAATAGAAGATACGAGGCGAGGCCCCGCATAACTTTTGAACTAAACGCCGCGTAAGCGAGTGACGCATCGCGTGGATTACGTTCGATCGGCGTGGAAGGTGATTCACACCGAGATACGGCACAATTTTGATAATACGCACATTGGTATAGTCATTGGTTATATATAAGCGGCATTCTGATATGATGAATTAAAATTTTAAATCAGTTACACTAAATTAAAATTATAAATCAATTATAATAAATAAAAATTGTAGACCAATTAAAATTACAAATCAATTGTAATAAATTAAAATTATAAATCAATTGTAATATTTAAAATTATAAATCAATTATAATAAATTAAAATTATAGATTAATTATAATAAATTAAAATTATAAATCAATTTTAATAAATTAAAATTATAAGTCTGTTATAATAAATTAAAATTACAGATCAATTATAATAAATTAATTTATACTACAGTAAAATTATAAATCAATTATAATAAATTAAAATTATAATAATAAATATAAATCAACTATAATAAATTAAAATTATAAATCAATTATAATAAATTAAAATTACAAATATTTTTTAATCGAAGGAATTACAAATATGAATTGAGAGAATCGCGATGAAACGAGATATGAGATCACGATTTTTCGCAGCAGAAATAATCAAGTGCCTCTTTCAAGATGTCTATTTTAGAGATATATATCTCTCTTTAAATATGTATTAAATATATATTTTTTTTATATTGAGTTATTATTGCGTGATTTATTGAGTGATTTATAGCGTTTAAAATTGTTATAATTATAATGTTATAGTTTATAATTGCATAAATGCAACATGTAATATTCTAATTATATATGTATAATATATAACATATATACAGGGTGATTCATTTTAATCTTAACAGGAGAATATTTTGAAAAATATGCGAGATACGAATAAATGTTTCAGACAAAAGTTATATAGACTAAAATTTTACGGTTTATGTAAAATTAAGAAACAATTTCAAGTCTCATAACTAAAGTATTTAATGAAAACTAACTTAATTATAGTGTTTTGGAAAGCTCTCGAGATAAGCTACAAGAATATGTAATAAAAAATAGGCGGTTTCAATTTAAAAAATTGAAAGTGCTCTTCACAGGATCTTCAAGTATCTATTTAAAGTCAAATTAATGACACCATCTTATATCCCCTTTAAAATCATATAACTTTTGTCTGAAACATTTTTTCGTATCTCGCATATTTTTCAAAATATTTGCCTGTTAAGATTAAAATGAATCATCCTTTATAACATATATATAACAACATATATATAATATATATAATATATAACATATATAATATATATAACATATATAACATATATATTATATACATAACATAAATATAACATTATAATTGATAACATTCTTTGAAAAAAAATTGGTTCTCTTTAAACGCATGAACGAAAAACAACCCTGTGAATGTCCATTTTTCGCTTCCGATTCCGACACACCGTGGCCATCGATTAATCCCCTCGTGCCTCTGGAGCCTGTGAATTTTATCGACAGGACGCTTCCGCGTACGCGTTTGGGGATTATATCCCTGCAACGAGAAAGATACGTACGTCAGCCTCGTGAGATGTAACGCATGTCGCCGGCTGGCTGCCGATTTGCTTAGAAGGCTCCCGTCACGTCGCGTCGGCGAGGCATAAACAGGAATGTTGGGCAGGGTCGATGACACCCGAGAGCGCCCGAGACCGGTTTTCGAGGACCTCCGAGCGCAGTCCTTGCCTGGAAAAAGGGGACAAAGGCGTTTCCGTTTCATGAAATTTCGTGAAAATCGCCGCCTCGTCCGATCGATCGGTCAGCTGCGAATAATTTTAAACGCGAATCTCACGTGTATAATAACGCAAAATCGCTCAATAAGCGATCCGTTTAACGCGACGCTTCGTAAGGATGTCCAGGAGAGAAATTATGAATTTTTCTAGGACATATGGGAGGCAATAATCGTCGAGATTTCTCATTTCCTCTCTCGACGTGCGTGAATAGCTGTAAAGAAATGCGAGTATTGGATCAGCGGAAAACCCAACTTCCTGGATTCTTGGATTTTCCTCGGCGAAGATGTATATAAATATTAAATATACTTGGAAACAGCTCATTTATCTCCAAACTTAATTATCAATTAAACTCAATTTATCTTTAAACTTGATTAGCTTTAATTAACTTATATTTAATTTATAAGATACTAAAGTCACACGAAATAAGACAAAACAGATGGAAGACAATTAAAAATATTCGATCCATTTTTTTTTTCGTTTTCTTTCATTTATCGATCGATCGCATATCGTGAAAAAATTGGAGCAACAATGTACGTTAGTGACAGATTGATGAGGAAACAGTGCGTTTAAAACGTCTTAAAACAGCATGTCTCTCTGGAAAAGTAATAGAGAACCTGGAATTCTCAAGGACCTTTTTCTGGAATTCAGGGAATTTTTATGGCTTTTTATTGGAATTCGGGAAATTTTTTAAAAAACGATTCTTCGATAATTTTATTCTTATATTGCAAATAATCAGCAATACATCAATTGAAATTGTGTATTATAAAATATATAAAATATAAAATATATTATTATATAAAATATAAAATATATTATATAAAATATAATATTATATTATTTAAAATATATTATAAAAAAATACAAATTTATCTCCATTATACATTCAATATTTTATAGAATATGCAGTACGTGTAATTTAAAAAAAAAAATGTTAAAAATATTTAATTATATTTTCTTCAGAAATTTACTATTCAATTTTTTTAGTACGGTCTCTAGAAAAAAATTCTCTTTACTTGAAAATCTGAACAAACAAATCTGGAAGATCGGGGAACCTTTTTACATGATTCGAGTAAACACCCTGTAAAACGAATGGCCGCGTTTCCGTAAACATCAAGTTGAGATTAACTCCGAGGCTGGTTGATTCTCCTCATCTCATTCCACGAACGGAATTAGACAGAGGAACGGGATGGTCTCGCGATTAACTGCGCGACCGCCGTTTACCAGTCCATGATGGGAAAAGTTACGAGAGAGAGAGAGGACGCGTAGTAAATTAACACCGTGGAGAATAAATAAACCTGGTGTACGCGGTTGGTTCCGGGTGGCTTCTTCCACGGAAGGATGACGAGTAGCGCGAGAATCCGGAGACCAGGGGGAAAGTGACCGATGAATCACTCTCTAGGTAGCCCCTGCTGATGATGATGACGATTCGCGGCCTTTGGAAGGATACGTGTCCAGAATGTCGGGTCGAACCTGGAAAAAATGCAGGCCAGAAGAGGGATCCAGGAGCCTGTATGAAGTTAGCCCCCCATTTGTCAAATTTTAAAATTCTAAAAGTTGTTCCAGGTTGTTCTAGACTTGCTCTAAATTGTTCCAGAATATTAAATTTTTACAATAAAAATTTTCGAAAAATGCAAAAAAATGCAAAAAAAGTGTCTTTTTCCAAGAGTAAAGTGTCCTTTAAAAATTTGTTCTAGCAAAAATGAGAGTTGTTCTGGGTTGTTACATTAATTATTAGCTTAAATATTATTATATTATATAATATTTTGATGTTCATAAGATGATAATGATAGCTGTAGACGTAAAAATACTGTTTGAGCACTCGATACTATTTTTTAAGTATATCTTTAAATTTTTTGTTTGTAGAATTAATACTTTGAAACAATGTTTGGACCAACTAGAACAATATGGAACAACCTTTAAAAGTTTGACTTTTGAAATTGGGGTGCTACGTCAAAAAATCGTTTTTTTTTATTTTCCGCGAAAATTTTTATTATAAAAATTATTATTATTATTTTTATTATAAAAATTTATTATAAAAATTTAATATTCTGGAATAATTTAGAGCAAGTCTAGAACAACCTGGAACAACTTTTAGAATTTTAAAATTTGACAAATGGGGGGCTAACTTCATGCAGGTGATCCAGGACCTGGGCATGGCTAATGATCTCCTCGAGTAATTGTCCGGTCAGCCTGATAATGATGGTGCGAATAATTCGCAACGAGCAATTAAGCGCGAGTCATCGCCGGCTTTAATGAAAGGCAGATAAAAGTGCAGAGGGTGTCGCGCTTATTAACACCTACTCGCTTCGTGGACCGAGTATCGCTTACAATTCTTTGCCACGATATCGACGATGGTAGACATGTTTGCGGGTAAACAATGATAATTCATGTCTACGCGTAGGCGATATCTAAAAAAAAATATATATATATAGGGTGATTCGATAAAGACGAGATACAATCAACGGATAGAAATAATCCCATGAATTTTCGTAAAAGTTTGTTTCTTAAAACAGTTCGCTTTGATAAGATGAAATAAGAGTATCTCTTTTTGGAAAAAGATAGAAAATAAAAAATATAAAAGAAACCTCTCTCTTTCTCTCTCTTTCTTTACTTCAAAGCCATTCACTTTACAGGATGGTTTATTGAAATCTTGTCAAAAGATCCTCTTCTCTTTTTTCTTTATTCAAGGTTCGAGATAAAGAGAATTTTTTTGGAGATTTTTTTTAGGATGCAATTTCTTAAAATAAGTTCCTTTGTGCGCGTTTTCATTCATAGGAAGGAAAGAATCACTCGAGTTTCACCGCTAAATTTGGAAATGTTTTGTACGTTAGAAAGGCTTTATGGTACACTTTGGGGTTTCAAGAAATCTTATACGTTATTTTAAATTTTAGAAACTTAAAAATAATAATTGTAAATTATTATATCTACGGAAAAGCAAGAGGAATGTTTCTCAAATTTTAAATTAAAAATCGATCGAGATGGAAAAGAAATTTGTAGGAATTTATGGGATTATTTTTAGCCTATGGAATTATTTTAATCTTTACTCCTACGTAAGATCGTCTCCATCGAAACACCCTGTATATATAAATAAAGCAAATCAATCAACTCGTATATAAAAAAAAAATTGCTTTATTGCGGGCAGAAGTCCAATTATATTAATAAAGATAGCGTTATCAATATTTTTTTCGTATTTTAAAGAGATACGGCAACGTGACGTGTTTTTTATGTACGAAAGATTATATAACGAGGTGCAAGTCTCTCTCTCTCTCTCTCTCTCTCTCTCTCTCTCTCTCTCTCTCTCTCTCTCTCTTTCTCTCTCTCTCTCTCTCTCTCTCTCTCAACAGTTTGCAATTTATTCAAGAGAAAGTTCACGTGGCGAGGAGAAGAAACAATGCTGCTACATGTATAGAGTATATCGAGGAGGAGAGGCGTGTAAACATCGTTTTACAGCTTACGAGACAATTGTGATGCTGCCATTTGCATGCACTTGCGCTCCTATTGATAAGAGGTTAAATAACTTTGCTCCGTTTTGATATCACTCGACAGATTACGCGTCCCTTCAACATAGGGGCTATTCGACTATTGTGTTGAGACATCATACACATATTTGCTTGTTGACGAATAGCAGTGACGGGAAATAAAAAAATATTCTTCATGTCACAATAAGCACTTTTGGATTTTAACAGATCCTTCAATTTTTTATTTTTACTGATTTATTTTTCAAGTTTTAACACACACTTATATATTTTTTTAACATACATTTATTTGTTTATTATTTTTAAATAGGTTTAATTAAAATGATTAAAATAAAAATAATTTAAATAATTTAAAAAATTAAAAGGTAAAAAATAATTTAAATAAATAAAAATCTAAAAAAATCTGTTGGAATAAAAAATTAAAAAATTTGTTTTAAATAGGATTATATATTTATAATAAAATAAATAGGATAAATAGGAAATATATATTTATAATTGATCTATCGATTTGATATTATAATTTAAATCGAGTATAATTTTTTTATTGGATGCATCCGGATAGATAAGATTGTATCTTATCGCAGAAATAAAGGAAGTGTTTTAGAACAATAGTTTGTATCTTGTAAGTGAATTATTTCAAAGTAGGAAAGTCCACAATACGATAACAATAGCATTATTCCACGTAATCTGACTTGTTAAGAATCTTAAATTTAATCAGATATGACAGCTGTAATATGTTTACTATTATTTATAATATTTTAATTGAAGATTAAAATATCGGTTTCTCAAACACTGATACGAATTAAGCAAGCATTAAAAGCGCGAATAAAATGAACCAAGTGTTACTCAATCAGTGCAATAATTCGCGTTTAAGTAATATTAATCCATTGTATTTGATTGCTTTTAAATTCCAAGATTTTAAAAATAAGAATCTTCTGAGAGGATAAGATTGCACAGACACACGCCATTAGCATAATAAAATGTAACAAAATATACATGTGCGATTTCTACTCTTGCAGACAATTCTTTATCCCAAAAGGGAGAGATTTAAAAACATCCAATCACAGTGCATCTTCTCGCCCCAATCTCTCAATAATTTAATTCTAGCTCTAGAGAGAGCCCAGCAAACACCAAGTAACATTTATATAATTGTTAATTGTAATTTTCCACTCAACAATATGACTGCAACATGTTATATGACATGTTATATTGAGTGAGAAATTAAAACTAACAATCATACAACTGTTATTTGGTGTTTGCTGGGAGATATGAAAATACGAGATTTTTTTCTGACATCCTTCGAGGTCTGAATTTTTTCGTCGATTCAATTTCTCGGAAATGGCTGGCGCGGCTCGTTTTGCGAGCGAGAGAATCGGTCGGGGCTCTCGGTTTCAGAACCACCGGTCGGACAATAAAACGTTAGCCAGGCCGCATGCGTATGAAACGCGGAGAAACGTGCTAACCAAAGTGCGAGAGGACCGAGAGACCGAGCGAGAAAGGGAGAGCGTGGAGGTAGAAGACGCCGGTGAGAGGCGAACCCCGGAAAAGTGTGTGCGTGCGCGCACACACAGCACACACACATGTATATGTGCATATACGGATCTCTCTCTCCCTTGCCCTCCTCGCTCTCCATTTCGCTCGCATGCTGAACGTGACGTCATCGATCGGACATTCCATCGAGCTTCACGTGCCATTCGTATTCCTTCTCGCGCTATCGCGAGAGAATTCCTGGAATGCTCCTCGGTGTCGGCGGAAACAATGCTCCCCGGAACAATTAGGTCGCATGAACAGAACGGAAAGTGAACGCTTTCGCTTTTATTTAGCATATCGAGAGACATCGAGGAGAGAAAAGTGCGCGATTGAAGCTAAGGCACCTTTGCTTCTGCGTATTTTTACCTCGAAAGATGGAAATCAAAGAAGGGATGGAGCTATAGTTTGATTAATTAATTAATCGGACGGAAATTTAATTTAATTTAATTTTTATTATTTTATAAATTATAATGAATTATAATAAATTTAGGATATCGTGAGACCATCGAGGAGTGAAAAGTGCGCGATTGAAGTTAAGGCACCTTTGCTTCTGCGTATTTTTACCTCGAAAGATGGAAATCAAAGAAGAGATGGAGCTATAGTTTGATCAACTAATTAATCAGACGGGAATTTAATTTAATTTAATTTTTATTATTTTATAAATTATAATAAATTTAGCACATCGTGCGTGAGACATCGAGGAGCGAAAAGTGCGCGATTGAAGTTAAGGCACCTTTGCTTCTGCGTATTTTTACCTCGAAAGATGGAAATCAAAGAAGGGATGGAGCTATAATTTCATTAATTAATTAATCGGACGGAAATTTAATTTAATTTAATTTTTATTATTTTATAAATTATAATAAATTATAATAAATATATTTAATAAATAATATATTTATAAAATATATAATAAATTTATTTAAGAAAATATGCCTCGAGAAAGGATGAAGAAAATTAAAAACTTGCGTCAATTTATAGATTTTATAAATATTAATAATGTTTCTTTTTTTTGCGTGATCAATTTAAGTCGTAATTTAAAATTATTTTTTTTCTCTTTTACAGACATACTCTGGCCTCTTCTGCGTCGTGGTAAACCCCTACAAGAGACTGCCGATATACACAGAAAAGATCATGGAAAGGTACAAAGGCATCAAGAGACACGAGGTGCCGCCGCACGTCTTTGCCATTACTGATACGGCTTATCGTTCCATGTTGCAAGGTAATTAGAACTTTCTATGAACCGCTTATCATAAGCCATGATGTATTATTAGCCGGTATATTAAAATTTAATAGTCGAGAAGATAATTTCAAACCGACAAAGTGCAGCTTGTGTGCTTAAATTGCGTTAATATAAAATATATTATATAAATATATATAATAATATATAAAATATATTTGTTTAAAATTAATTAAAAACTTATTTTAAAAATATATAAATATATTAATAAACTATAAATATAATATTTATATTTATAATATATTATAAATATATATTTCTTCATTTGCGTTTACATGAAGATTAATTTTCAATTATTCCAATCTTGTTGCAAGAAGGAAGAAAAATTGCAAATTATCAAATAATCCTTTGCCTAATTTTTTTCCAAATGATATATTTTTCAAGTTTTGCTTTCCCATATAATTATTATTATTCAACTTGATACATTACATTGTAAACAAAGTGGGACTATATATTCTGGAGCATTAAATATATTTTATCTCAATTATATATTTTTTTATATATGCATATATTTATTTATATTGTTACAATTAAAATTAATAAATTTTAATATATTGCAATTTATGTATTATATTTATTTATATTTATATTATATTTATTTTATTATGAATTATATTACATTTATATTATATTTATATTTTATTTATATTTATATTAATATTATATATATTTATATATATTTAATATATATTTTCTGTAGAGAATACAGAGAGATCCTATAAATAACCGCGTTGTTATTTGCAGATCGGGAGGACCAGTCGATTTTGTGTACCGGCGAGTCTGGCGCCGGGAAGACCGAAAACACGAAAAAAGTGATTCAATATTTGGCTTATGTAGCCGCGTCGAAACCCAAGTCTAACGCGGTAAGTCGCAACTCTCGTCGCACGCTCGTCGATTAACGCTCGGTGAATCCATTGTTTGTACGCATTTCACGCACACGCGTCCGCTCGGCTCGAGGAGATGCGTATATACGCGAATGAAGATGAATTGAGCCGCAGCCATCGAGGGGAAAATCACATTTAACCTCCCGATATACTTCATTAGAGGAAACACGAGCGCTTCTCTCCATCTCCCTGGGAGCCTCTCCAAGAAACCTTCGTTTCCTGAGAAAAAAAAACTTGTTAACTTGACTACCATTCAGCTAAATTATTATTCTTTTAATTCAAATATTTAACTATTTAAATCAAATAATACATATTAAATCTAACATGACATCTATTTAACTTAGATATTTAAATATTTGAATTTAAAAAATAATGATTTAGTTAAAATTTGGTTAAATTAACAACTTCTTTTTCTCAGCGCACGAAATTTAGCTGGATTTTTCAACGATGTGTTTCTTTAATATTTAAATTGATGGAAATATTCGACACATATATAGGCTATTGGGAGACGTTGTAATTATTAAAGAAAAGCAGGATGAGCATGCGATGAGCATAATTTGAGCAGGTGTAGCTCGAGTAATATGGTATTTATTAGCTTAGTTTCTTTAATAAATACCCTCTTGTTTATCGCGTTTCTCTCCATCTTTTTCGTCTTGAAATGATAGTAATCGCGCGCAACGATCGAAAGATTGCAGTTATCCTGCGCAATTATGTTTACATATAAATGTTTACTTGCAAGCATAAGACTAGTGGCCAATAGCAGACAATATCGACAAGAAACTACTGCAGATGATACGCTACTCGGTGAATAGGTTTAACCATAGAGGCGTGGAACGATCGTGATTACGTACGATTATAATGCTCGGCCATGAACGTGTTTAGTCAATTATTTGGCGCATTCTTTCGTCGTCTCTTTGCATCAATACATCCAAACATGCTTATTTCCTAGAGTTGAACCGAAGCGAAAGATCAGCTTGCATAGTTAATATGATCAACAGACGCCTTTTTAACCCGAGAAATCTCGACACTCGAAGCTGATATTTTAATCAATACTTTCAACATTCACGATCCAGTCTATTCTAGCAATGTAAAAAATGGTGGATGCTTTTAGTAATTTTTTAAAATATTTAAAATATTTTTAAAAATATTTTTTATTGATTTTCAAAAAAGTACATTATGCATATTTAGCTTTGTTCGTTCAATTTCTTTGTTCAAAATGATGAAAAAGATTGCTTTAGAGTAGACTGGGTCCTTAACAATCATTATTATTTTTATATTACAGAGGAAATGATATTGCTATACAAAATCATTGACTGTTTCGAATGTTGGGTGACTGTCATAGATCGTTGAGTTCACCTCGATTTATAGGTAAAATGTTTGTTACAAAGACTTTATAGCCGGATGACCACATTGGCTCGTCATGCACGATTAGAATACAAACTATCAGCGTTGAAATCGTCGAAATTTCACGCGATGGAGTCATCGTTGCTCACCGCAATCGCGTCAGCCTTTCCAAAGCTCGGAAAACCTCCTCCGCTGCCGCTGTCGCCGGAAGTGTAACCTCAATATCCGAATCGTGACGTCCTTTCTGCGCGATATCACAAATTCCATATCCGTCATTGACGAAATTTCTCTCAATCTACGGAGAAAGATAGGCAGCTTAAACGAAGCTTACTAAGATTCCTCGCACCATTGGATTTTACTTCATCAAAAAAAGTTTCCAAAAATTATTTTTCTCAAATTTTTATTAATATTTTATTAAATAGATCAATTTTTATCAAGTAAATTAATTTTTATTATTTTTTATCAAATAGATGTTTTATTAAATAGAGCTATTCTTACCATGAAACTTTTGTATCAAAAAAAGTTTCCAAAAATTATTTTTCTCAAATTTTTATTAATATTTTATTAAATAGATCAATTTTTATCAAGTAAATTAATTTTTATTATTTTTTATTAAATAGATATTTTATTAAATAGAGCTATTCTTACCATGAAACTTTTGTATCAAAAAAAGTTTCCAAAAATTATTTTTCTCAAATTTTTATTAATATTTTATTAAATAGATCAATTTTTATCAAGTAAATTAATTTTTATTATTTTTTATCAAATAGATGTTTTATTAAATAGAGCTATTCTTACCATGAAACTTTTGTATAAAACATCTTTTCATATCTCGAATAATTTTGGAGACCTATCAAGAAAAGCAAAAAGCTTTTAAATGTCATCTATCTCGTAGATTATAATAATTATTTTTTAAGAAAAATTCAAATGTTGCAATCGAAGAATCTCAATCGTAAATGCCTTCTTATGAATTCTCCTGACATAAATAATGAATGAACATCATTTGGAGAGACGCAAGGAGCGCTCGAGAATTTTTTAAATATTGATTAAGGTATTGAGAATTTTTTAAATATTTATCAAGGATTGACTCGTGTGTGCACACATACACACACGAGATCGTCGAGAGCCTCTGGCAGGTCCGTATATATACAGTGGCCCCTTTGTTCTCGCGCGTTTCGCCGGGATACTTGAAGAAGTATATAATCCGAACCATCTCGCGAAGCGCAACGTTATTAATAAATCGAGAAAAGATGCGAGGAACGGCTGTATTTTTTTCTGAATCGCAAATTACCCCGAGGTTTGAGCGTAGAAGGCGAATAAAAAAGGATGTACGGCCGTAAGTTCCACTTGATAACATCCATTTCTCACTCCAGTGTCTGCTTCACATTCTATCCGGTTCGCGAATCCCCATGGCTGTTTTTATAAATTTTACAGATCATATGGCTATTTCGGCGCTCATGAGACGGCTAAAAATTTAAGAAGTAATCGCGACCACATGTCGAACGTAAACAGTCATTCAGAGAGGTTGTACAACGTCGAGGGTTGGCAAAAGATAAAATATATACAGCGTGCGAGACCCACAAGTAGTCTCAAGGAAGCGTTACATATTTTATCCTGATAATGTTGAATCCACTCGAGAAACAACGGATGTGAGAAAACGTACTTTTTAGAAATAAAATTATTTTATAATTTTAAAAAATTTAAATTTATATATTTATATATTTATATATTTAATTTATATATTTATATATTTATTATATATATTTATATATTTATATATTTATTATATATTTATATATTTAAATATATTTATATATTTAAATATATTTTTTAAATATATTTAAATATATTTAAATATATTATATATAAATATATTTAATATATAAATATATAATAATATATAAATATATAAATTAATATATAAATATATTTAAATATGTTTTATATATTTAAATATATTTATATATTTATATATTTATTATATATTTATATATTTAAATATATAAATTAAATATATAAATTAAAATATACAGAGTGTCCCAAAAGTCCCGGACCGGTCGAATATTTCATAAACTATGCACTTTAGAAAGAAATGTTTCAGACAAAAATTGTATGATTTGAAGAGGGTCATCAGACAGTGGCAATGATTTGACATGGGAGAGTCCTTTGAAAGTCACGTGAGGATCACCGTCAATTTCTTAAATGGAACCCTCTATTTTTTATTACATATTCTTGTAGCTTATCTCGAGAGCTTTCCAAAACACTAATAAAGTATTTCTTCATTGAGTACTTTTCGAGTTATGAGGATCTTGAAATCATTTCTTAATTTTGCATAAACAATAAAATATCTAGTAAAATATTCATTTTTCGATCATCTTACCTTAATACTTTTATGTACAAAATAATGAGAGGAATCATGCAAAATTAAGAAATGATTTCAAGCCTCATAACTCGAAAAGTACTCAATGAAGAAATACTTTATTATAGTGTTTTGGAAAGCTCTCGAGATAAGCTACACGAATATGTAATAAAAAATAGGGGGTTCCATTTAAGATATTGACGGTGATCTTCACGTGACTTTCAAATGACTCTCCCATGTCAAATCATTGCCACTATCTGATGGCCCCCTTCAAGCCATACAACTTTTGTCTGAAATATTTCTTTTTAAAGTGCATAGTTTATGAAATATTCGACCGGTCCGGGACTTTTGGGACACCCTGTATAAAATAAGGAAAGATTCTAGACAGCCAAAAGAGTCACCTGCGACAGGAGCAATCCAGGGGAGGGGACCTCTTTATACCTTTCGAAGATTCACGCATGGATCGGGATTACCTTCTTCCTTTCTCGATCGAAGGACGATCAGGAGAGCCTTAACACGGTTTTCGATCGCCATAGTTCGTAGGCTCTTATGTTTACGGCTCTCTCGAAGCGATAGATGGATGGATGGACGGACGGACTCTTGTTTATACGTCGATTAAGCCTAATCGATCTGTATTGCGTCGCTCGTACTACACGTTGCTCTCTCGCAGACAGATAACTCCCGGGGGGGGAGAGGGTGAGGAGGAGAGACACGCGCGCATGAAGAGAGGACCTCTCCTTTTCCAGACAAACGATCCACTTATCGGACCGAGTCTCTTTTCTGATTCTCTTGAGTCACGCGAGCCGACTCGCTCGTGACTCATCCACGAGCGTGGAATCTAAGCACGTACCGTGAATAAAAAAATATAGGACTCTCCTTTTTTATTAGAGATATCTTCCTCCTCCGGCGAAATCTCGGAGCAAGTTTCGAATCAACAATCTTGGTTGGTTGGAACAAAAGAAAACTTTGACAGATCCTTTTTACGGTCTCAAGTTTTGCCAGTTTCTTGGTTTTTAATATTTAAGGAACAAGGAAAGTCATGCTTTTGTATATATTGTACGAGAATTAAATATTTTCGAGGACTGAATCAATCCCATTTTAGCAAAATTGCACACTTTTTTTAAATAAAATCCAAGCCAGTAGTAAGAATCAATATTTTCTAAAAAAAAAACTGGTATTTTCCGGAGGAACTGATAAAAACACACTGACATTTCCTATCATAAATGTTAAAATAAATAGAAAATTGTTTTATCGATATTCGTCAATTGAGAGGATATTTTTTAATTTAAGCTTCATCCAAAATCCATAATAGATTAGGAATCGACGTCAAATAAATTTGTTTCTTGTAGAAGAAGATGTTGAAAGATAACCAGAGTTAAAAGGTCACTAGTAAAAATAATATAGAAGAGAAATAAAGTAAAGGAGATACTAATAAAAATTTTTAATTTTATTATTTTATATTTTTTTTATTAAATTAAACATTGATATAAAATTTAACAATATTTATATTTCCAAAGTTCTTATTGGTTTAAAAAATATTGCATGTTGATTTGAATTAAAAAGATTTTTTTTTATTAAACTGATTTTCATTTTTAAAACTATAATAATGATTAATATAATTTATTAATTAAAGTAAAAATATCTTTGTACAAAAGTCATGTAATATTTTGGTTTATATATTAATTATTTGCACAGTTTTTGTCAATTTCTAGAGCCAGGGATTGTAAAAACCGAAATTTACCATGATTTTTCCCACTCGTTGAATTCTTCAGACCAATCCTGCAGTACTTTGTGATGGATGGACATTATCGTGCTTTGTTGCGGCTGCAATTGTTACAAACTAATCCCTGCAAATCGAATAGAGAACTCTCAATCGACGCAATTGAGTTCTCGCGTTATCTGCCTGATTTATTAAATCGATCTCCATTAAATCGAATCGTTATACATACATTTTATGTACATAGCTTGTAGATATGTAATATCGCATATATATGGCACGTATCTAATACTTTGTACAGTAAGTTTGGATCGAATTAAAAAAAAATGGTAGTGAGTAAATAACATGGTCAATGAAATGGTGACAGGGATGTATTCCTTGATGAATATTTACGTTGGTTTTCTTCAGAGAGAGAACAAAATGTATATATATATATATATATAAATAAAAACCCGACTTGCGTGAGAGAATAATTTAATATTGAATGACGCAGGCTCTTATCTTTTGAATTAATTAGATAAAAATGCAATTTTTTTTTTAGAAAAAATCTTATTTATTGCAGTCTCTTCTCTTTACGAAGACAAAGGAATGCGGTTGAAATTAATCAACGTTGATCAAATCGGCCCAATGTCAATTCAAGTTAGACGATTGGTATTTTAATGTTGAACGAGTCTTTAAAAAAAAAAAAAAAATTATACAACGACGAGAATCAGTTTGGCTCAGCTCGATTGTGCATGCACACGAATCTCGAGAAGACCCTTTCCAAGTGTATCAGATTTCTTGAGAAATTTATACGCGTACAAGAGTGTATGTGTTTAAGAAAAAGAAAAAAAGAAAAAAAAAGGAAAAAAAATCCACGAAACGAAAACACTCGCCTAACGGTACGACTGCATGCTATCGCATCGGCTGCATTATCGTCTTACTTTTGTTCACAGCCAGCACATTCCTGATCGTTTCGCATGCACAAGAGCAAATAAGCTCGCTTGTTTCGCCGACTCGCCACTATGGACATTTCAAACCATTCCGATCGGGGCGTTGCTTCCCGAGTGTTGTATAAAAAATGTCCCGCAGCTGTGCCGAGTTATTATTATTATTATTATTATTTTCTTTTTCAACATCTTTAATTCTTCGAAAAGTTTGTGGACCCTTTTTAAAAATTTCATGAAAGTCCTACGCAATTTCAATTTTTTTTTTTTTTCAATATTGCAATCACAATTTTTGATCATCCTGGAAAATTGAGGTAAAAAGATTATTAAATTCCTCGGCGCAAAATTT
The DNA here is from genome assembly GCF_003227725.1 of Camponotus floridanus. Lineage (NCBI taxonomy): Eukaryota > Metazoa > Arthropoda > Insecta > Hymenoptera > Formicidae > Camponotus > Camponotus floridanus. The sequence continues at coordinate 362,466 of NW_020229459.1, read as the reverse complement.
ATGTGAAATTATCTGTCAAAAAGAAAGAAATTTAATTCTCTGCTAAAATTCTTTAATTTTCGTTGTAATTAATGCAAGGTCAATTTTTGTTTAAATCTATCAATAATTATAATTTAAAAAAATAATTACCTGACTATTATACAGGGTATATCTTAAAAAGCTCCCACTAAGGAAATAGCGTTATTCCTGATTATTTTTTTTTCAATATCTTTAATTCTTCGAAAAGTTTGTGGACCCTTTTTAAAAATTTCATGAAAGTCCTACGCAATTTCAATTTTTTTTTTTTTTTTTTTTTTTTTCAATATTGCAATCACAATTTTTGATCATCCTGGAAAATTGAGGTAAAAAGATTATTAAATTCCTCGGCGCAAAATTTATGTGAAATTATCTGTCAAAAAGAAAGAAATTTAATTCTCTGCTAAAATTCTTTAATTTTCGTTGTAATTAATGCAAGGTCAATTTTTGTTTAAATCTATCAATAATTATAATTTAAAAAAATAATTACCTGACTATTATACAGGGTATATCTTAAAAAGCTCCCACTAAGGAAATAGCGTTATTCCTGATTATTTTTTTTTCAATATCTTTAATTCTTCGAAAAGTTTGTGGACCCTTTTTAAAAATTTCATGAAAGTCCTACGCAATTTCAATTTTTTTTTTTTTTTTTTTTTTTTTTCAATATTGCAATCACAATTTTTGATCATCCTGGAAAATTGAGGTAAAAAGATTATTAAATTCCTCGGCGCAAAATTTATGTGAAATTATCTGTCAAAAAGAAAGAAATTTAATTCTCTGCTAAAATTCTTTAATTTTCGTTGTAATTAATGCAAGGTCAATTTTTGTTTAAATCTATCAATAATTATAATTTAAAAAAATAATTACCTGACTATTATACAGGGTATATCTTAAAAAGCTCCCACTAAGCAAATAGCGTTATTCCTGATTAAAAACCGAGTCGAAAAGTCCGAACCATTTTTTCCATAATGCTTAATAAGGCAGTAATTAATGAGTAAAGTCGCGCCAATAAAAAGACAAACTTCCTCGTTATCAACATGTGAAGATTTGGATAAGCGAAGAAATAAACTGCTTTGTGTTAATTTCTAAACAATTCATCTTTTCAGAATCTTTTTAATACTTAAATCTGATTAATTATTTAATGAATCTTGGAAAAAAAAGAAATGGTTCAGGACTTTTCGACTCTATTTGCTTAGTGGAAGCTTTATAAGATACACCCTGTATATCCAATAAAAGAAAATTGAAAGTAAATTGCAGAAATTCAGCGCGTTTAAGAGATTGATTTGCAAAATAAATGTGTTGCAAAATTATAAGACAAATTTGAAAACACACACACGCACAATATCGAATACTCTATAAATCCAATTTCACTTTTGCGCACTTTTCGGTCGATTTTGTCGCGTACCTGTCTAAAGTGCGTAAAAAAAAAAAGTCGCAATCAAGGAGAGCAAGACACGCCATGGTCGATTCTGTGATCTAATGCTGAAAATTCTTTTATTTTCGGTGCTGACTTTTGGCGGCCGCCCACCTAGACTCCGAGCCCGGCATTAATCATAGTAAGTCAACGAAAGAAACAAGGGAGGCCCCGGCTCAGGCGGCCAAAGACGCCTGCGGCGCGGGAGCTTCCTATTATTTTCCCGCTTATCCACACCCCCTTCAACTAACAGACAGCTTTTCATTTTCGATTCACCTTCGCTGACGCATGTACCGAGAGAGAGAGACCGGGATAAATCACGAGACGGATTGTCTTACAAAAATATCAATTACATGGACGTGCAAATAAAGTCTGTTTACGATATATTAATTCGTTCGCAAAAATCGTCGGGAAAAATTCAAATAAAATATTTGAAAATTATTACAATAAATTGTTGTGACAAATGGATGCGAAATAGAGGAAGGAAATGTCTTTATGTTAGAGGAAATTTAATAATTGAGAAAAAATAAAATTATTTGATCGAATTTTATATTTATTTATATATTATAATTTTTATTTATATAATGTTTATTATTATATTATAATTTTTATTTACATTTATTGTAATATTTATTTATTATTATATTATAATTTTTATTTATATTATAATTATTATTTTATTATTTTATTATTTTATTATTTTATTTATTATTATTTTAATTATTTTATTATTTTATATTATAATTATAATTTTATTATTTATATTATAATTATAATTCTAATTTTTATTTATATCTTTTAATCTTGTCTCATTTGAAACGATGCATCCCAGTTCTTTTTAATCAAATTAAACTTGTATTTTTTTGTCAAACAATGAACGTGACGCGATAATAATATACGAGATTACTCTCGGTACCTGCGCGATTCTCGCGTCTAAATATATGTGTTTGTACCATTTCGCTCGTTACCCTCCTGAGAAACTAATTGTCGCGAAATTGTCACAGCTCTCGTGGCTAACAAAGATTCCCCATGCCTCTTTTTTCCTGCTGCTTGCGGATCCAGGGATCTGGGAGTGTCACGGAAAAGTTTGCGGTAATTAACGTGAGACAGGGAGAAAGAAAGTGGGAGGAAACAATATTAACACTGGTGTGGTGTCGTGATAAGTGTTTTTTTTTTGCCCTACAGCTTGCTTTGTCGTCGATTATGTCGTCGTTTAACTTTGTTTGTTTGTTTTTTTTTTTACCCTTCCGATACGCTACAGTTTTAACAAGTCGCCAGAGTTAAAAGTCGATCTTCGATCTGCTTGATACGCTTTTTATAATCGTGATGCGTTATCATACAAGCGAGAAGAATGCGTGAAAAATTTCGTTTGTTTGTCTGTGATTTCGTAAAAAATCCTCTCCATTTTGAAATAATATCCCGACACTTGAGGATAAAAAGAGATTAATGGTTCAACAATGCTCGCGATGATTTGTCATAGAAATTCCTTTGGACGAAAATTTTCACGCCATTTATGTTTATTTAAAATAAGTGGACCGAATCAACTCATGCCATTTATGTTTATTTAAGATAAGCGGACAGAATCAATTTTTATGTTTTCATATGCAAATGATTGATATTTCGAAATGACTGGTTCAGTTTCGATGTCTCTTTTTGCCTTCGCCATTTTCAAATAGCGGTTATTATAGTTGTCACTTATCTCGCCATTTTTTAAAATTAGTTTTGTACATATTTTATGCTATTGTGTATATTTAATGTTAAGAAAACGCTGCTGTTTTATTTTTGCAAAATATTTACGGTAACAATTTTATATAATTTAATATTTTCCTTTATTCGACATTTCTTTTTATAGTTCATCAACATCATAGAATTCAATATTTTCATTTAGATATAATTATTTATTGTATTTTTTAATATTTGTAATATTTTTTTTTTTATTTTTTTTATTATATTTTTTTTATATTCATTAACTTAAATTCTATTAATTAATTATAATATGAATATAAATTTCTTAATTAATTTATGAGTGTAACGTTTTTAGTATTTTTAAAGTATCATTTAGAACTATTTAAAATGATCATTTTTTGAATATTTGTTTCGTATATTATTTTTCTATATTAATTATTTCCAAATAAAAATGTGGAAAAATTCGAAATGAGAGTGATTAATTGATATCATTTGCTTTATGTCGAAAAGAATGGCAAGCTCTTGTACGCCATTGCACTATTTTTCAACGTACGCGATAAGCTATTTACTTCTTACGCTATTTTTATCAGCCTCGAAAGATTAATATTCCTGGCAAGCGCAATGTTCGCTATTGATTGTTGCAATTTTTTTCGTCATAGGGCGAGCTGGAGCAACAGCTTCTTCAGGCAAATCCAATTTTAGAGGCGTTCGGCAATGCAAAGACCGTGAAGAACGATAACTCGTCTCGTTTCGTAAGTCATATCAATAATTTTTTGCTTTAGCTGCGCCGATGAAGCTAAAGCAGCTGCATATTAAAATACATATTTATAATTTTAATTCTAAATTTATTCTAAATTTATTATAATTTATTATAAATTAATTAATTACAATTTATTTATTATTTTATATTATTTTTATTTTTAATATTTTTATTTGTATTATTTTTATTTGTATTATTTTTATTTTTATTATTTTTATTTGTATTATTTTTATTTTATTATTTTTATTATAAATTAATTAATTATAATTAATTATAATTTATTATTTATTATATTAATTTATTATTTATTATAAATTAATTAATTATAAATTTAAGTAATTTTTTACTTCAATTTTGTGTCAGCATTGTTTCATTTTTTCCATTCTTATTACTGTACAATTACTATAACTGCCATGTCACATGTGATGCACATTTTAGGGTAAATTTATTAGAATAAACTTTGACGCCTCCGGTTATATAGCCGGTGCAAACATCGAGACATATCTTTTGGAAAAATCGAGGGCCATTCGACAAGCGAAAGACGAAAGAACTTTCCACATATTTTATCAACTGTTGGCGGGTGCCTCGCCGGAACAGAAAAGTGAGTCCGATATATCCTTTTTTTACATCTCTATTAATCATCTTCGGTAACTAAATTACTTGATTTATTTTTCATTTATTTAATTGATTGATATTTTTTACTTGATTTATTTTTCATTTATTTAATTGATTGATATTTTCTTTCAGAGGAATTTATATTGGAGGATCCGAAGCACTACCCCTTCCTGTCGAATGGAGCCCTCCCGGTGCCAGGGGTCGACGATTCCGCCGAGTTCTTCTCCACAGTAAAGTCGATGCACATCATGGGCATGACCAACGAGGACTTCTCCTCCATCTTCCGTATCGTTTCCGCCGTGATGTTGTTTGGCTCGATGCAGTTTCGTCAGGAACGGAATTCCGATCAGGCGACGTTGCCCGACAACACGGTGGCACAGAAAATCTCGCATTTGTTGGGCTTGAGCGTTACCGAGATGACGAAGGCCTTCCTGAAGCCGCGCATCAAGGTTGGCCGTGATTTTGTGACGAAGGCGCAGACAAAGGAGCAGGTGGAATTTGCTGTAGAAGCGATCTCGAAGGCCTGCTACGAGAGGATGTTCCGTTGGCTGGTGAACAGGATCAACAGATCTCTGGATAGGACGAAGCGACAGGGTGCCAGTTTTATTGGGATACTGGATATGGCCGGCTTCGAGATATTCGAGTTGAACTCCTTCGAGCAGTTGTGCATCAATTACACGAATGAGAAGCTGCAACAGTTGTTCAATCACACAATGTTCATTCTGGAGCAGGAGGAGTATCAGCGCGAGGGGATCGAGTGGAAGTTTATAGATTTCGGATTGGATCTGCAGCCAACGATCGATCTGATCGATAAACCGATGGGTATCATGGCGCTTTTGGACGAGGAATGCTGGTTCCCGAAAGCCACGGACAAGACATTTGTGGAAAAGCTGGTTGGCGCTCATAGTGTCCATCCAAAGTTCATGAAGACTGATTTCCGCGGCGTGGCCGACTTCGCGATCATTCATTACGCCGGCAAGGTGGACTATTCCGCCGCCAAGTGGCTGATGAAAAACATGGACCCGTTGAACGAGAACGTTGTCAGTCTTTTACAAGCCTCGCAGGATCCGTTTGTGTGTCACATTTGGAAGGACGCCGAGATCGTGGGTATGGCACAGCAGGCACTCACGGACACGCAGTTTGGCGCGAGAACGAGAAAGGGCATGTTTAGAACAGTCTCGCAATTGTATAAAGAACAGTTGGCCAAGCTGATGGTGACACTGCGAAATACGAATCCGAACTTTGTTAGGTGTATAATTCCGAATCACGAGAAGAGAGCCGGTAAAATTGATGCGCCGCTCGTGCTAGATCAACTACGGTGCAATGGAGTGTTGGAGGGTATCCGCATCTGCCGGCAAGGTTTTCCCAACAGAATTCCGTTCCAAGAATTTAGACAACGCTACGAACTACTCACTCCGAATGCTATTCCCAAAGGATTCATGGATGGGAAGAAAGCTTGCGAAAAGATGGTAGGTGATATCTTTACACTGAGAAAAATCGTTTGATTGTATCAACAAGACGTATATGATTGAAAGCATTTTGGTTAAATCAAACAAGAATTTCTAGTCATCATCATAAGACTCGATTTTTTATAACTAGAACATTTAATAGATTTTACTATAAGGATTTGATTAGTATTTTCTGGTTGGATCTATCAAATTTCTTGTTACATTAATTTCTTTGCTTGCCACTCTTAACTTAACTCGTATTCAATATTTGCCATGAAATGTATTTAAAGAACTAGTATTAACATTAAATCCAAAGTATATTTTTTTTCTCTTATGAGCAGTAGTGTCAGAAAGAGAACGCTAGCTCTCTGATTTGAGCTGCATTCTCTTCTTGCATCACTGTTTATCAGTTTAATTTCCAACAAACTGAATTTAAAATAATTTATTCAATAATCTGGATTGAATTTATTCAATAATCTTGTTGGAATTTAAAATATTAAACAGACTTTTGAAATTAGATGAAAAAAATTTTAGACGACTTGGTGCTGAGGAGTTTAGTATTATTAACAAGAAAGTTTGGTAAATTTAACAGGAAGAAATTAATCAGATTCATCTGGTAATTTTTACAAGAATTCTGGTTTTATTTAATTATTTAAATTATTTTAAGTTCAGTTTGTTAGAAATTAAACTGGTAAACAGTGATGCAAGAAAAGGATGCAGCTCAAATACAATCAGAGAGCTAGCGTCCTCTTTCTGGCACTACTGCTTGTAAGAGAAAAAAAATATACTTTAGATTTAATGTTAATACTTGATATACATTTCATGGCAAATATTGAATATGAGTTAAGTTAAGAAGCAAGCAAAGAAATTAATGTAACAAGAAATTTGATAGATCCAACCAGAAAATACTAACCAAATTCTTATAGTAAAATCTATTCAACGTTCTAGTCTTATAAAAAATCATGATAACTAGAAATTCTTGTTTGCTTTAACCAAAATGTCAATCATATACATCTAGTTGGTACAATCAAATGATTTTTCTCAGTGCATGTCTCAATAATAAGAATGAGAATAATGATAAAAACATATATTGTAAACTATTTTTTAAAATTATAGATTCAAGCATTGGAGTTGGATCCAAACCTTTATCGTGTTGGACAATCGAAAATCTTTTTCCGCGCCGGAGTGTTGGCACACTTGGAGGAAGAAAGAGACTACAAGATCACGGATATAATCGTCAATTTCCAAGCTTTCTGTCGCGGTTTCTTGGCTCGGCGTAATTATCAGAAACGTCTGCAGCAGCTTAACGCAATTCGCATTATTCAGAGAAACTGCGCGGCCTACTTAAAACTACGCAATTGGCAATGGTGGCGGCTGTATACCAAGGTGAAGCCGCTATTGGAGGTCACTAAGCAAGAGGAGAAGCTTACGCAAAAGGAGGATGAGCTGAAGCAAGTTCGCGATAAGCTGGAGTTACAGCTGCACTCGGCTCAAGAGTATGAACGTAAATATCAGCAGGCGATTGAAGAGAAAACTATGCTGGCTGAGCAACTGCAGGCGGAAGTCGAGCTCTGTGCGGAAGCTGAAGAAATGAGGGCTCGACTGGCCGCAAGGAAGCAGGAACTTGAGGAAATTTTGCACGATTTGGAAGCGCGTATCGAGGAGGAAGAGGAGAGAAGCGCCGCGTTGACTCAGGAGAAGAAAAAGCTGCAGTTGAATATCAGCGACTTGGAGGAGCAGCTGGAGGAAGAGGAGGCTGCCAGACAAAAATTGCAATTGGAGAAGGTCCAATGCGATGCGAAGATTAAGAAATTGGAGGAAGATCTCGCCCTGTCGGATGACACCAATCAGAAGTTGTTAAAGGAGAAGAAAATTCTCGAGGAGCGCGCCAATGATCTCTCGCAGACTCTGGCAGAAGAGGAGGAGAAAGCGAAGCATCTGTCCAAACTGAAAGCCAAACACGAGGCGACAATCGCCGATCTCGAGGAGAGGCTTCTCAAGGATCATCAGCAACGTCAAGAGGTGGATAGATCCAAGAGGAAGGTCGAAACTGAGGTCTCCGATCTGAAGGAGCAACTGGCCGAGAGGAAATCGCATGTGGAGGAACTACAGCTTCAACTTGGCAAACGCGAGGAGGAGCTCAATCAAGTCATGGCGAAGATGGACGAGGAAGGCGCTTCCAAGGCGCAAGCTCAGAAGGCTCTCAGGGAATTGGAATCACAGTTAGCCGAGCTTCAGGAAGATTTGGAAGCCGAGAAAGCCGCTAGGGGCAAGGCCGAGAAGCAGAAGCGCGATTTGAACGAAGAACTCGAAGCGTTGAAGAATGAATTGCTCGATTCTCTGGATACTACTGCGGCTCAACAGGAGTTGAGAAGCAAACGGGAGCAAGAACTTGCGACGTTGAAGAAGAATCTGGAGGAGGAGACTTCGTCGCACGAAGGTACGCTTGCCGACATGCGTCACAAGCATACGCAAGAGTTGACCGTTCTGAACGAACAGATGGACGCGCTGAAGAAGACCAAGGCAGCCTTGGAGAAAGCGAAAGGCTCCTTGGAAGCGGAGAACGCTGATCTGGCGACGGAATTAAGATCGGTCAGCGCGAGCAGACAAGAGTCCGATCGACGTCGCAAACAAGCGGAGCAACAACTGGCGGAAATCAATGCAAAGCTGGCCGAGGTGGAGAGAAACAAGCAAGAATTTTCCGAGAAGGTGACCAAGTTGCAACAAGAGGCGGAGAGCGTGATGCAACAACTGGAGACCGCCGAACTGAAAGCATCCGCGGCATTAAAAGCCTCGACCACCTGCGAGTCGCAATTTACCGAACTTCAACAACAATTGGAGGAAGAAACCCGGCAGAAACTGGCTCTCAGCTCGAAGCTGCGCGCGTTGGAAGGCGAGAAGGAGAGCCTGCACGATCAGCTTGAAGAGGAGGAGGAAGCAAAACGTGCCTTGGATAAGCAGGTGCTGAGTTTGAATATACAACTCGCCGAGGCCAAGAAACGCGCCGACGAGGAAGCGGAGGCGGCCGCTGCCCTCGAGGAGGCCAGAAAGCGTTGCACGAAGGACATCGAAGCTCTTCAGCGGCAGGTCGAGGAATTGCAGGCGGCCAATGACAAGCTGGACAAATCGAAGAAGAAGATTCAAGCGGAACTGGAGGACAGCATCATCGAGCTGGAGGCGCAGCGAGCGAAGGTACTCGAGCTGGAGAAGAAGCAAAAGAATTTCGACAAGGTGCTCGCCGAAGAGAAGGCCGTGTCCGAACAATACGCGGAGCAGAGGGACATCGCGGAAAGGGAAGCTCGTGAAAAGGAGACGAGAGTGCTGTCGTTGACCCGGGAATTGGATGAACTTAACGAGAAGGTCGAGGAATTGGAACGAGGCCGTCGAGGTCTGCAGTCGGAGTTGGACGAGTTGGTAAATAATCAGGGTACGGCTGACAAAAATGTCCACGAATTAGAGAAGGCGAAACGATCGTTGGAGTCGCAGCTGCAAGAGCAAAAATCGCAGGTGGAAGAGTTGGAGGACGAGCTGCAATTCACCGAAGACGCGAAGCTGCGATTGGAGGTGAACATGCAGGCGTTGCGAGCGCAGTTCGAGCGCGATCTCCAGACTAAGGAGGAGCAGGCGGAGGAGAAACGTCGAGGATTGGTGAAGCAGCTGCGTGATCTCGAGGCGGAGCTCGAGGACGAGAGGAAGCAACGTGCCGCGGCTATTGCGGCGCGTAAGAAGATGGAAGCGGATTACAAGGACATCGAGCAGCAGCTGGAGATGCATAATAAGGTGAAGGAGGACGCGCTGAAGCAGCTGAAGAAGCTTCAGACTCAGATCAAGGATTGCACCAGAGAGACGGAAGAGGCCAGGGCCGCCAGGGACGAGTTGGCGGCCGCTTCTAAGGAAACCGAGAGGAAGGTTAAGAGCCTGGAAGCTGACTTGTTGCAATTGACCGAGGACTTCGCCTGCAGCGAACGCGCCAGGAGAACCGCCGAGAACGAGAGGGACGAGTTGCAGGAGGAGGTCAACAACAATGCCAACAAGGGTACTCTGATGTTGGACGAGAAGCGTAGACTGGAGGCGAGGATTGCCACACTGGAGGAGGAGTTGGAGGAGGAGCAGTCGAACGCCGAGATTGTTATGGATCGCGCCAGGAAGGGCCAGATTACGATCGAACAGCTGACAACGGACTTGGCGACCGAGCGATCCACCACGCAAAAGTTGGAATCGCACAAGATGCTGTTGGAGAGGCAAAACAAGGACCTCAAGGTGAAGCTGACCGAGCTGGAGACTGCGCAACGTGCCAAGACCAAGGCCACGATACAGCAGCTGGAATCGAAGATCAACAATCTCGATGAACAACTCGAGACCGAGGCCAAGGAGAGATTTGCCCAGCAAAAGATCAATCGCAAGTTGGAGAAGAAATTGAAAGAATTGAGTCTGCAGCTTGAGGATGAGAGACGAAATTCCGATCAGTATAAAGAGCAAGCGGAGAAGGTCAATATCAGAATGAAGGCGTTGAAGAGACAATTGGACGAGGCGGAAGAGGAGATTAGCAGGCATAAGACCCTGAAGCGGAAAAATCAAAGGGAAATGGACGACCTGATAGAAATGAACGAGGAGCTCAATCGTGAATTGACGCAGTACAAGAATAAATACAGGTGATTTTATTTCTGTCCTTTTGAACGCACAATCAGAGATAAGGAAATTTCTGAAATAGCGAAAGAAAGATGAAAAATTTAATTTTTGTAGGATATTAAGTAGCGAAAGGATATACTTCTGGATCATATGCAATATTTATACGTATATATATATATATTCTTTTATGTTACGCTTTTTAGGCCATACGTATCTGTAACGTTAGGCGAACGTAATGAGGCAGTATTAAAGTAGTGTTTTATCTTTGAAGGAAGTGATCAACTTCTGACATGTGTAGGTGTCAAGAGAGAAAAAACGATTGGTATCCTACCTGAGAGAGTTTTTTGCTAGGAAACAATCCCATTAGTCTCCCCAGTGTGCTACAGTGAGTTAAGCGAGCTCTTTTAGTTCATTTGAAACCGCTAACCCTGAAAATAATAACGTCGACTTGGACTGCTACCTTGTGTGATAACGACATACTACACCTCCGGCACCTTTTTGAATGCAATTGTTTGTGAATGTGTTTCTTTCTTTTTTTTGGTTTGAGGTATACGCTATCGGTCAATAGAAAAATGTACTTTTTAAAGAGAGTCTCTCTTTTAAAATTGTGTGTAAAAAGATTTTTCAAGTCTTCATTAAATATTTATTATCAGGTATCATGCACAAGAGAGCTTAAATGTAAATTTATTCAGATATAATTTGAATAAATCACACATCAGTAATTGCTCAATAAATTTTTCATTACTTTACTCTCTTTACATTTGATTTGAGACTATTACTGTGTATATTTATACATGTACAAGATGATTCATAAATGCATGGCAATTCTCAAGTGAGTAAATATGCAAGAAATGTCTTGAACATACATTGTAATAGTTTCTGAGTTGTGGAAGAAAAATGTTTGTCTTTCTTGTCGAGTATGAATATTTTTAAATTATTTTTCCTAGATGGATAATGTATAGCTTAAGAAATAGAGACAACACATATATGTCCTAATTTAAATTTATTAAATTTTTATATTTGGAATTATTTAAAATTCTTTAAAATTATCTTCCATAATTCAGAAACTATATACGATATACATTGAAGTAATATTTTTCAGTTTTGCTTAATCTATATACATTTACTCGTTGAAATATTACGATGCATTTATGAATCACTTTCTCTATATATTTTGTATATATATCAATCATAATATTATCTGTAACATTTAATTTATAAGTAAGTTCATAAATGCATGGCAATCCTCAAGTGAGTAAATGTACAAGAAATGTTATATGTTGATATATAAACAAAATATATAGAGAAAGTGATTCATAAATGCATCGTAATATTTCATCGAGTAAATTTATATAGATTAAGTAAAATTGAAAAATACTTGAGTGTATATAGTTTCTGAATTATGGAAAATAAAGAATTTTAAATAATTCCTAAACTAAAAATAAAATCTAATAATTTAAAAATCTAATAATTTAAAAATAATATAAAATTCTAATAATTTAAATTAGGACATGTGTGTGTTGTCTCTATTTCTTATACTATACATTATCATCTAGGAAAAATAATTCAAAATATTCATACTCGACAAGAAAATAAAGTCAAACATTTTCTTCCACAACTCAGAATCTATTACAATGTACGTTATTTGAACATATATTGTAATAATTTCTGAGTTGTGGAAGAAAATGTTTGACATTACTTTCTTGTCGAGTATGAATATTTTTAAATTATTTTTCCTAGATGGATAATGTATAGCTTAAGAAATAGAGACAACACATATATGTCCTAATTTAAATTTATTAAATTTTTATATTTGGAATTATTTAAAATTCTTTAAAATTACCTTCCATAATTCAGAAACTATATACGATATACATTGAAGTAATATTTTTCAGTTTTGCTTAATCTACATACATTTACTCGTTGAAATATTACGATGCATTTATGAATCACTTTCTCTATATATTTTATATATATATATATATATATATATATATATATATATATCAATCATAATATTATCTGTAACATTTAATTTATAAGTAAGTTCATAAATGCATGGCAATCCTCAAGTGAGTAAATATACAAGAAATGCTTTGAACATACATTGTAATAGTTTCTGAGTTGTGGAAGAAAATATTTGATTTTACTTTCTTGTCGAGTATGAATATTTTTAAATTATTTTTCCTAGATGGATAATGTATAGCTTAAGAAATAGAGACAACACACACATGTCCTAATTTAAATTGATTAAATTTTTATATTCGGAATTATTTAAAATTCTTTAAAATTATCTTCCATAATTCAGAAACTATATACGATATACACTTAAGTAATATTTTTCAGTTTTGCTTAATCTATATACATTTACTCGTTGAAATATTACGATGCATTTATGAATCACTTTCTCTATATATTTTGTATATATATCAATCATAATATTATCTGTAACATTTAATTTCTAAGTAAGTTCTTTCAAGATTATAAAATAATTTTCTAGAAAATTGAACTATTTAAATCACAGGAGAGACTCTTGACGTACATTTTAAGCTACTGACCGATGGTGTATGTTTTCTAATTGCACAGGTCCTCCCTTCAGGATCAGACACATGGTGTCTAATTAATGCAATATAATCATCTGTTTGAAGGCGCGGCGGTGGTCCTCCGATAAGCCTGAGCTCCACGAGGCTGAAACGCGGTTCCGTGCAGACCGGCGGCTCGGGCGACGACTCGACGACGCAGGACGAGAGCATCGACGGCGAGGAGAATGTTAATTGAGTATCGGTCCAGTGTGCTCTCGAACTTCTGTGAATTATGTATATACGTGCGTCGAGAAAGGGTGTTGGCTTTTTTTTGTTCGATTCAAGGGCGTCACGCTTGCTGTCAAGCTGACGTCGTCGCGATTACGAGGACTAATTCCACGAGATTAAAATCAAAAGTCGTTTCTACCGTGGCGTTTCCGGCCTTAAGATTAATCACGACGGAATAACGATCTTCCCCTGCCTGGGGGGGAATTTAATTAACCGATGATTGCGGGGAAGGAGCCTAGGGGCGCGAAGCCGCGAAAAGTAACAATATTAATCGAACCAAGGACTTTTGATACATTTTATATAGAACGAACGCAAACGTTGACCGCATTTTACATATATATAAGAAAGAGACAGTGTATATGTGTTTGAGAGAAAGAGAGAAGAGAGGCATACAATAAATTTGAAGGAAGGAAACTCGATCGTGATGAATTTATTGGAGACTTATTTAAACGAAACTTAAATAAAACGGAAGGATCGGAGCGCGTTTCTTTTATTTCGACGCGGCCTCTCGCTTGATTTCCTCGAGCTCTCGGACCAAACCGGGACTCGCGAGATCCAACGGGGTCTTGCGCTCCCTGTTGGTGATCGCCAGGTCCGCTCCGCGCGTCACCAGCAGCTTCGCCTCTTCCACGCGGTTCTCCTCGCAAGCGAGATGCAACGGCGTGTTACCATACGCGTCCCTTTGATCTGAGGAAAAGAAAAAGGAAAAATTAACGAAATGGCATGTGAAGCGAAAATGCATGAAATCGTCTCGTCGATTCTTCGAGGAAACCTTGTACTTCTCTAAGTTATAATCGAAAATATTTATATATAAATATATATATAGATTATATTTGATATTTTATATATTACTATATTGTAAAATGAGAGAGAGAGAGGGAGAAGAGCCGTATCACAGTAACACACACTTCCGCTACCTATATTCAATTTCTTCCCGTGCTCTATGAGGAGTTCCACGATGGCGATGTTGCCCTTTGAGGCGGATCTGTGAAGCGGGGTGGCGCCCCGTTTATCCGCGATGTTCACGTCGGCGCCCTTGTCGAGCAACGCGACGCAGATGGACTTCCAGTTCTTGGAGGCGGCGTACTGCAGAGCCGAATGGCCGTCGATGGTCATCGCGTTCACGTTCGCCCCCTCGGTCAGCAGCGTGTTGACGACCTTCTCGCGACCGGCGGACGACGCCAGGATCAGGGGAGTCATGTCCGTCTGCGAAAGATTTGGGCGACCAAGTGTCATTAATGAGATGGTGATTTCGAGGAGACTGGCCAGGATTAGGAGGACGGAATGAAAGTCTCGCGATGATTATGCGATTATGCGTTGCGTTATGCATGAGAGAAAGAGAGAGAGAGAGAGAGAGGGAAAACAGAATGTATAAATGCGCGATGCATTTTGGAGAGACGTATTTTCGCTTTATACTTATTTTCTTATAAGTTTTTTTTTTCTTATAAATGATCTATGGAAAAAAATTATAATATAATTATATGCCATAAAGTGTGTATATATATTATTAAGAGCTCCATCTTTCTTTAGATGTAGGTTCTCGAAAAGATGTTTTATGTGGATTAATCCTGTATCCTTCCCCTAAAGATTTGCGAGATTGACTTGGGGTTGTGGGAATTTGCTTATGAAACCGCGTTAAGTCTTATTCAATTAAAATCTTTGAAATATTAAAACTCTTTTTTTACATTTGCAACAATTTAAGGTTTATAGACTGTTTACGATTAATTCAAATTTAAATATAATTAAATATAATGTTAATAAAAAATATTTTGAAATTTTTTTTGAATATGTACATGATTGTACAATCTATTTGTAAAATCTAGTTTGATAAATGGTGTACGATATGTAGAATTATTTTTCCGAAAAACACTTGACGTTTTCAAATAGGAAAATAAAATTTTTTGATTTAAATATAAATACGTATCCCGAATTATTATATTATATAAATATTTTATATATTTTAAAATAAAATTTTACACAGTTCCATATAATTGTAGATACAAAAGTAAATCAATTACCATTTTTAATTATCAATATTTTAATAACTTTGAAGAATGATATGGAACAATATTAGGTTTGGATAATTTTTTAAAAATGAAGAGATTATTTACCTACAAATTATATAGTTTCCAAAGTGGAATTATTGCATTAAATTGTTCATAGTAATCTACAAAATCATGTATAAAAACGATGATAAAAATTATACAAATTTAAAAATCTTATTTTAATCTTTGAAAAATCATGTAATAATTTTGATCAAATATATTAAAACTTTAATATGTCATGCAAATTTTTAACTAAAATTATCAATCAATTTAACATTCCCATTTATTATTTATTATATTTACATTCCTTATAAGTGTTAAATTGATATAATTTTAATTAAAAATTTGCGCTCTTTAGCAAAAAATCTATCATGTTGCATTTGTCGCATTAACTCGAATATATTTGAAATTTTTATTTTCAAGAAATTAAAACTAAAAATTCCAATTAAATTAAAATTTATATTTTCAAGAAACAAAATATAAATTCTAATTGCATTATACTATATTCTTCAGGCTAGAAAAAAACATATACTTGACGTTTGAAAAGAAAAAATGAGAGAAGGAAGAGAGAAGAAAAATTTCAAAATATAGTTAATATATAATTTTTTTTATATCGAGCATTTCAAAATGCGAATCAGAAGATTTGCATGTACGGTGGTGTAATCTCTTACATCGTCCACAGGATCCACAGGTACGTCGAGAGACAGCAAATGCCTGACGAGGTCATCGTGGCCACCCAGCGCTGCCCAATGTATCAACATGCGGCCGTTCTGTACAAGGAGAGAAATTACGATATAACCTTAAAGATGTCACGTGCTACCCGGAATATTATTGTGAATATTTGCGTGATGCTCGACAATAATTACGAACGCTGTCGGTTTGCGTCTTCAGCTTCTCGTTCTCGTTCAACAGGATCTTGACGGCAGCGGTTTTGCCGCGATACGCCAGATCGTAGGCCGTAGGTTCTTGCTGCATCATCTTCGAGGTTATGACTGAGATTTTTAATGATAAATTGCGTTTAATGCGAAATACTGTTCAGTCTTTGCGTTTCGAACGTTGCGGATGGAGACGATATTGATCTGTCACTATCCGTCACCTGTCATCTGACATCAGCTGATATTCACTTGTCACTAAAGTACAATTTCATTGACGCTAAAAAGTAGCGTCAACCATTGATTAAACAAAGAAGCAACTATTTACTTTTTTGTTCAATGGTTGCACCTTTAAAGCAGCCTTTTCATTGACGCTAAAAAGTAGCGTCAACCATTGGTTGAACAAAGAAATAAGTAGTTGCTTCTTTGTTCAACCAATGATTGACGCTACATTTTATCGTCAATGAAATTGCACCTTTATAGAAAAGTCTATGGTCGCATGTAACAATATATGTTGGCCCTGAGTGTTTTTTTTTATTATGGATGCTTGAAATAAAATTAATCGTCTAATCGAATCAAGTGTAAAAAGATTTTTAAATGTAAACAATACGCGGTAAAAAAATAAATTGACAAATAAATGAAGAATAAATAATTATGCATTATAATTATTCGATTAGATAAATATCTAAAAATTATTTTTTTAAATCTTGTAAATTTGATAAAGTATATTTTATTATGGATGCACTTGTTGCATTTGAAATGAATTAATCGTCTAATCGAATCAAGCGTAAAAAAATTTAAACAATATGCGGTAAAAATATTAATAAATAAATAAATAATTATGGACAATCATTCGATTAGATAAATAAAAATAAAAATTATAAAAATTATTAATATTCTAAAAATTATTTTTAAAGATCTTGTAAATTTGATAAAATATTCTTTCATAAAAAAAATTTATTAAATACACTTATAATTTATTAAATATTAAAAAATTTATTAAATACACTTATAATTTATCTTATAATCATTTTACGCAATTGACATGATAATAAAAAACATACGAGGATAATAAGAAAAAAAACATTTCTGCGAAATATTTATTGAGAATAATTTTACAATTAATATTCGAGGTAGCGTGTACGGACTATTCCCTATAAATGAACAAATTGAGTAATACATAAGAGTACATTGAGTTAAAAAAAAAAATATCATTGAAATAAAATAACGTTATGATAAGTCTAACCCATGGTAACGTAACTCACTGGAACAAGAAACTTAAAAAAAATGTTTTTTCTTCAAAATTATTTGCAATTAAAAACATATAAATGAAAGCAATGTAATCCCAAAAATGACGCATCATTAAATTCAAAACATATTAAGATGATGCATGCCTGTGGCACGTATTTTAATATTTGTATTTGAAGTTCATTCTTATCAAATAACGCACTTTTACTTGAGCCACGTCGTATACGATATATTCATTGTATAATAAATCTGATTTCTTATTGTGAGTTGCAGGTACTCCCATTCCATAGGGCACTTCAACGCCGTCGTCAAGTTTATGAACATCTTTGGGATCAGGCTCCGTTTGACCACGACCTAAGGTGGAATGTTTACCTTTCGGCAATTTCTCGATGTAATCCGCCTTATATCTCTCGTGCATATTGCCCAGGGCGACCTCGCAGAGCAGCAGCAAACCGGTCGGACTTTGGCTGTGCGTGCAGCAATAATTTGCGGACTTGGATACCATATCGGCGAAGTATATACCTTTACCGAACATGTAACCGGTAACGGGCGCTTCCGGTGGCGCGATACGCAGACCTTGGGACAATATTCCTGCGAAATTCGTAGTCCTGGATCCGTGCCAGAGCAGCTTTCGATTCGGCAGCTTCTTGAAGGGCTTGAACCTCTGTTCCTCCCCTTGTCTCTTAACGACGAATACCTCCTCGATCTCGAGCTTGTATTGCGTGTGAGTAGCTGCGTGGGTGTTTTGGACGTATTTGTCGATCATCTTGAATTCTTCGCTCGACTTATTCAGTATCTCGATGTCCGTCTTGAGCTGCTTGTAATGACTATCGAGCGGATTCTGTTTTCCGTCAGTCGTATCACGCAAAAGATTGTACGCGATCTCCATCTCCAGCAACGCGTCCAGCATGTCGCATTTATTTTTGATCTCCTCCGACGACTCGAGAATTTTCGGCCCGGAAATACCAAAATTGTGAGGGATCAACGTGTAAAATCTATTGGAAGCATCGATGAGTGTGGTATGGTCTATATTACTCTTCTTCAATATCTCCTGTAATTCTGTTAGAACTGCGTAAGCTTTCTCAATCTGCTTCTTTGACAATTTCCCAAGCGGCATCTTATCCATGTCTATCTCAAACTCCAACATAACTTTCTTCAT
This sequence comes from Camponotus floridanus, assembly GCF_003227725.1. Taxonomy (NCBI): domain Eukaryota; kingdom Metazoa; phylum Arthropoda; class Insecta; order Hymenoptera; family Formicidae; genus Camponotus; species Camponotus floridanus. Next base: position 343,765 of record NW_020229459.1, on the reverse strand, counting down.
TTCAGCTACATCAAAAATAAGGCGCATGAGATTCTGAATCGGTTCTGCTAAATTACTCTTGATATCCGAATCCAAAGAAGCAATTTCTTCATCTCCATGATCTATGTCGATCGGATACATCAAATTTGGCACCTTAACAAAGTGCTGCCTATTCTTCCACTGATTACCAGTCTTTTCCTCGTACAACGACTCAAACTGCTCTATACATTCTTCCAAGGACAATTCTTCCAATTTGTTACCGCCAATCGTAGTACCAATCCGGCCCCAACTTCTAAACAAATGATACCTTTCGAATTTGTCATGTTTCAAAATTTGCAATTTGTAATAACTATTCTTCTTGGATTGTATATCTGTCAGACCCAATGTCGCAGTGTATTTATTTTTCCCCTTTTGGTAGATATGCGCACAGTTCTCCAAGCCACTGTCGGGATCAACAGCTCCACCGCCTTTTACCTTTACCTTCACCTTGCCAGAACTCGATTTTTCAAATCTACTTTTACTCTTGGAAGCATTAGATTTCGCAATGACGTTAGAAAGTCTAGCATTTATATCCCCACCCCAACTAGAGATGGTTTTCTTCTTTAGAAGCATAATTGGAGCATCTGTGTATTCCTTCGCTTCTTCTATGAAATCTTCCGTTATTACTTGAATATCACATGCTTGAACCTCTTCCATTCTTTTATTCATCTTTTCCAGTTCATTCTGATTCGAAATTACAGCAGCCAAATCTTCATGAATCTTTGTAGTAACAGTACCACCCAACAATAAAATTTCCTTCTTCAATTCTTCCTTATCCTTTTGCGTACGACCCTGTATAACAAACTGCATATTCTTCAAAGGACGTGGTTTTGCTTGTATTTTTGGTCCATCGACTTCTTCCTTAACAGAACTCGATGAGGACGGTGCTGTTATCTTAAACACTCGTTTTCTCACCTTGGACCTGTATGATCTATAAACAGATCAAAAACATTATAAGCCATAATTTTATCACATTTTTCAATATTTTAATGAAAAAAACGAAAAAGATTTACAGTACCGTCTGCTAATAAGAAAAGACTTACTTAATTGGAAATTCTTTCTTCATGTCGCTTGGTATTTCACACTTTTTTCTTTTCGGATCTTGAGTAACATACGTGCATTTAGTCCATTCTGTTACATTACCGGTGCACTTATAACCTATACCAGAGTTATATATAAGTTGTCCCTTGCATTTTGGACAGGGTTCTAGAGCTCCAAAGTACAGTATATCGCATAAAAGACTCAAGATCTAGAAATAAAATTTGATTGATAAAACAAATATCGATATAACAATAAATAAACACATCGTGCAATATATAATTCAAATTTGCCAAATATTTCTTGAGTAATACAATGATGAAATATATATCACAAGTATTTACATTTGAGATGCCTGTAGGAATCTCCTGATGATTTTTTTCCAACAATCCAACCAATTTATTTTTTCCAAGAGGTGTTATTTTATCTTTTATAGTGTACAGTTCTACATTTTGCTTTTTCATCAACTCTGCGTCCTCTGCATCTTCCGGTTCTTCCTTAATCTTTTTAGGAGGTGGTGGCATCTCACCTTGAGTCATTTTTGGCAGCGCAGCCTTAAGACTGTTCCTATCTTCTTTCGAAAGCTCTTTGACACCTGGAAGTTCATCTCCACTCCCATAATATCCCAAATCTGCTCTTAGTTTCGCAAAACACTCCACATGATGCCATCTATCTAAACCACCAAACCTCCTAGCCTCGGCGGTCTCGTAATCCTTCTTTGATATTCTTGTTTCACCCTTTATTATCTTCTCATCGCATCCTTTACAGGTAGATTTATTAGACTTGGCATATTCTACTCGGAAATCACCAGCAGATCCACTAGCACCGCCACCTTTTGTTCTTTTTCTGCCTTTTCCAGACACCGGAGGTGCATTAACAAATTCTTCTACATAAAAAAAGTACAGTAGACCAGTAAGATGACAAAGTGAACTATAAAATTATAGATTTTGCCTCAAATATAAAATATACCAACCAATTTTTTTCTGAATTTCTTCCTGATCTTCAAGACGAATTTCATCAAAGCAAGCTATATCGGCAGTAGACTTTGGTCTTTGTTTTTCAAAGAAGCATTCGAAATGATACCACCTAGGTATCGTTCCATCATGGACAGGGCTCTAAAAATATAGACAATATTTCTACGGTAATATATTGGATTTACTTTCTTAAACAAAATATATATTTGAGAGAAACTTATCCATATTGCATTCATTTTATAGAATTGCTGAAAACCAACTTGAAGCAACAAAGGACTGGAATATTAATTGCACATTGTTGTAAAGAAAGGGAAATAATTTCTACGGTAATATATTGGATTTACTTTCTTAAACAAAATATATATTTGAGAGAAACGTATCCATATTGTATTCATTTTATAGAATTGCTGAAAACCAACTTGAAGCAACAAAGGACTGGAATATTAATTGCACATTGTTGTAAAGAAAGGGAAATAATTTCTACGGTAATATATTGGATTTACTTTCTTAAACAAAATATATATTTGAGAGAAACGTATCCATATTGTATTCATTTTATAGAATTGCTGAAAACCAACTTGAAGCAACAAAGGACTGGAATATTAATTGCACATTGTTGTAAAGAAAGGGAAATAATTTCTACGGTAATATATTGGATTTACTTTCTTAAACAAAATATATATTTGAGAGAAACGTATCCATATTGTATTCATTTTATAGAATTGCTGAAAACCAACTTGAAGCAACAAAGGACTGGAATATTAATTGCACATTGTTGTAAAGAAAGGGAAATAATTTCTACGGTAATATATTGGATTTACTTTCTTAAACGAAATATATATTTGAGAGAAACTTATCCATATTGCATTCATTTTATAGAATTGCTGAAAACCAACTTGAAGCAACAAAGGACTGGAATATTAATTGCACATTGTTGTAAAGAAAGGGAAATAATTTTATCATCTGTAAAAGTGACATCCTGCAAAACCAAGCAAACGGAAGCAGAATAATATAACATTATCGCTGCTAAGTGTTATATCACGCGACAATGTTATTATTAAATGACATCATTGGGCACGTTATCGTCATCAAGATCAGGGGCCTAACAGTGGACGATTCAAATCTACAGGCATATCGTGTCTTGCAAGTGTCATCGTTCAATAATATTAGCAAGGACATGAAAATTCTAGCGAGACGAAGCACCAGGTCCTCTTGTCCGCCCACTTCTCGATACCTGAACAATAGCGGCGATTCTCAAGCTCTGTTTGCTGATGGGCTGCTTGCACTGTTGACACTTGGAGCGGTCGCTTTTCGCGTACTCCGCCCGATACGGCAGGTCGTCGCTCATTTTCGCGGATCCTCCGTCTCGAAATTGCGATTTGCAAAAGGAATAATACGCAGTGTCCTGGAACCGGTCGATCGTCGTAGGTAGACTTCGCGCAGTAACCGGCTTTTGGCGGTCGGTGATCGTACAGTGGCGCCAAAATAGTACAAGCGGAGAGAAGACTGAGAGATGTCGTGGCCAGGGATCACCTGAAAGCGATACTCCCTCTATGAACATCGAAAACGGACATGAACTACAAAGCCAATGTCCACGAATGTTTCTCAGAGGGTAACATATATGTCTCTCTGATAATATAAATAATATAAATAAAAATATAAATAAAAATGTCAAAGTGCAATTTGATATATTTTTTATATAAAAGGATTTTTATAAAATTTACAATTTTTATTGTCAAATAGCTTCCAACAGCTTTTATATCTTGCTAAGAGGGGGAAGCTGCAAAGCCTCTTTAGCTCAGTGGTAGAGCACTGGTCTCGTAAACCAGGGGTCGTGAGATCAAACCTCACAGGAGGCAGTTAGAGAAATTTTTGCGTATTTTTTTTGTATAATTTTTTGTATAAACGAGTATATTATTTTTATACATTTCCTAAATTTTTTTTTGATAATTGAAGATATTAATAATGTCATATTAATAATAAATATTTATTTTATATAATAATATTTATATAATATTTTATATAATAATATTTATTTAAATATTATTTATCATTAATACATATACTAAATATATATATTATATATTTGATACATACGTGTTATATATATATATATATATATATATATATATATATATATATAATATTAATGATAAATACGATTTCTCTTTAATATTTTTAATTACATAATTTAATGACATACTTTAATTTCACATTTACATATATTATATATTTGACAGACACGTGTATATTTGAAACGATCTTTGACGCGTTTATTTTGCGCATTTTATTTCGACTGTTTAAAAATGAATCATTATTTTTAATTTTTTCACACTCTTAAATCTATTGAATTTATAGACGTAAAAAAAGATTAATAATTAATGAAGTTTTAATGCAAAACTTGAGTACGATTCGGGAATAAAAATAAAAGAGTTTGCATTTCTTAAGAAAACCTCGATCTATTTGGAATAAATTAAAGGATTATATTTTTTACATTTTAATATACATTTTATATTTCTTTTAAAATAAAAATCTCCGATTGCTTAATGGACCCCCCCTCGGGCTCTTTAGGATTAGAAGCAGCTTCCAAAATATCTGGCTCGCGAACGACCGAGGCGATAAATTGTCGCACAGACTCCGGAATGGAAAAGTTCGTATCCTGAATCGGGATCAATCGAGTTGGCGCCGGACATGTTTCGCACGAAATGCAATCTCCAGGGATTTTCCTCAAGGCCTAGCGACGTTCGACGAAGATAAAGCACCGGAAGGGACGATAAAATAGCTATCGCTCGCGTGCCAGCGGAAACTGCGCTCCCGCCCTCGGCTACAAAAACTACAGCCCCGAATAAAAGGATGAGTCTTAGCTCTCATTTATGTACTCGCCGCGCTTAATGGTGTATAAACTCGATTTTCTCCTCCGTGGGGGTTTTTTCCAGTCTTCGCGATCGCTTTTAGAAAATTACAAAGGTATCTTCGCACGTCATCTGGCCGGCTTGTGTTGAACGGATCCCACACCCACGTCGAGATGAAGTGTCCTTCGGTGATCCTGCTGCTGTTCACTTTTTTCGGCCAGTGCATCGTTTGCTCTTGGCAGGTGCAGAGTAAGCAGAAATAATAGAAATAACGAATTTGACGCGTAAAAAAAATCAGGTCAAACGGAGTAAAATAACTCGCAATAATAAAGCAACGTGCAGTGAGTGCAACATGTCATGTGCGACGTTCTTTCAACGAGATAGAATCCCAATGAAATTAACAATAGTGCCGTTCTATAATTGCTTACCGAACAAATAAATATGAAAAAAGATTGATTAATTTTAAATTAATTAAAAATATCGTTTAGCCGCGAACTTGATTATCGTAATCGCGGGCTCTATCGTATTTAAATTCGCGGTACGAGAGAGATGAGGGGAATAATTAATTTAAAAGCACAGGAGTGTGTTAGATAATGGATGTATGATCGATAAACAATTATACTGACTGTACTAATTACGCTAATTTAATGTTTAATTGTAATATTATTACATAATTACTCTATACACTTTTGGAGCTTATATAATCGAGACAGAGAGAGAAAGAGAGATAGAGAGATCAACAGTTATTATCCCAGGATAATATTGTTATAGATCTAAGCACTTTTATCTTACTTCGTTTGACGTGATTTTACGCAGATGTTGTTAGTCATCTTTTTTTTATTATTTATTACTTATTTATTATTTTATAATTTCTAATTTATTATTTATTTATTATTTTACAATTTATTATTTATTTTTTATTTGTATTATTTATTTTTATATGATCCAGGTAAAAATAAATCCCCATCAATCACAACAATTCACACACTCCATCAAATGAATCAAAGAATACTCGCAGAACTCAATAAAAGATTAATCTCCTCAGTTCGATGTCCTATGATGCGACTGAATAATGGCAAGATTCGTGTTCGGGCTCGAGGTCGAATTGTAAGATTCAACTGCCTCGACGGATTCACTCTCGTTGGCAACAAGTATTCTACGTGCATTCGCGGTCAATGGGACACACCTACTCCCGTGTGTGTGAGTAAGTAAAGTCATGTCATGCATGTGTGCGTGCGAAATAGACGAAGTTCCTCCTCCAGATGTCAACGCGATGTCTGCCAAATTTTTCCTCACCCTTATTCACGATTCATATTTCAAAATATATAATTAATTAAAAATATTTAATACATATGTTATTCGATAAACAATTATTGATGTACTATACATTTATTTTTTTAATAATTGATTCACAGAAATCTCAATTATTGCGACTTAATAAAGAAAATATATGAGAATAATAATTCATTTATTATTCAATAATATTGTTATGACTAGCCTTTTACTTATCTTGACGGTCGATATTGGATGTTCTTTCGACTGGTTCAATTGATAATCTGAATTTATTGACGATCAATAAATTTTATTTATTATAATTTTTAATTGTTTTCTCTGGAATTATGCTTTTTTATACGATGTTTGCATGAATCTGCACAATAAATAAATTATAGACATTAATAAGTGAATATTTGGGGCAATAATTATTTTGTTGGCGCAGAAGGAGTATGTGATGCTGCTTAAATAATTTTTGCTACCGAGGACTTTAATTGGCATGATTGTTTACAATTTATATATAATAGATACTTTATAATAGATAATTTATATATAATAATTAATTCATTTTTAATTATTTATTTTTAATGCTTTTTCTTCCCTTTTGTCTTTCTTTCTTTTTTCTTTCGGTCAATTTGATTTAAGTCTCGATCGTTTTTATTTCCATTCAATTTTTTTATTCAATTTTTTATTCAATAATAATTTATTTTTAATGCTTTTTCTTCCCTTTTGTCTTTCTTCCATTTTTCTTTCGGTCAATTTGATTTAAGACTCGATCCTTTTTATTTCTATTCAATTTTTTTATTCAATTTTTTATTCAATAATAATTTATTTTTAATGCTTTTTCTTCCCTTTTGTCTTTCTTCCTTTTTTCTTTCGGTCAATTTGATTTAAGACTCGATCGTTTTTATTTCTATTCAATTTTTTAATTCAATTTTCTATTCAATTATTCAATTTGTTTTTATTGCAATTTAATAGCGTATGTCATTTGCAAGTAATATGTTAGCGTTAATGCATCTTGATGTTTCATTCAAGACGCGAAAGCACTCGCTCCCACGAAATGCGATTTCGAGAGTACGGATCTCTGCTGGTGGGAGCAGGACCCGCAGCACGATTTCGACTGGAAGCGCCATAATTTCGAGACACCGAGTTTGCACATCGGTACCGGTCCTACGCACGACCATACTCTGGGAGCCGGAAATGACGGTACGTATCTTCGTATCCTCGACTTTTTTCGCTGAAGCATTAGATTAAAAAAAAAATCATCGTCCTTCGAACACACGCTCGTTTATGCTCGCGATGATTTCAGGCCATTATCTTTATATCGAGGCATCCGGTCGATTGGTGAACGATACGGCAAGAATTATATCCCCTCTGTACAATTCATCATTGACTGAATCGGGCTGTTTCTCGTTCTGGTAAATATAAATAATGTAACGGAAAATAAAAAATATCGCTCTCTCCAATTTTCGCGTCAAGCTTTTCACTATTTTATTTTGTTATTTTTTTAAATAAATCAAATCTTTTCAAGCTGAATTTTATGAATTAAATAATAAATAAATAAATTTATGAATGGAATAAAACAAAAAAATTATACATCAATACATCGTAAAATATTCAATGTTTAATTTATATCATAAATGAATAGCCAACATTATATATTATTATAAAGTTTTCATTTTTTCTTGCAGTATTTTATTAAGGATTTTTTTCATACATGTTTGGGTTGACAGGTATCACATGTATGGTGCCACAATCGGATCACTGAACATTTATTTCAAGCAAGAGGATTCTGCGTCGCGATTGATGTTTACCAAAAGCGGAAATCAAGGGAATCAGTGGTTCCATGGTATCTTTGACTTGCCGAAAACTAATATCAGCTTCCAGGTACGCGTCATCGATCGCATCTTTTTCATCAAATTCGACTTTTAATCGGGATATTTTTCTTTATATAATAATATTGGATTGCTATATTAAAATACAAAAAGTTAGATGTAAAACATGAGAAAGTAAGAGCTTACATAACATTTTTTTTTTACATTTTCATTGCTGTTTACAGCTTGTTATAGAAGGAGTGAGAGGTAGCAGTTACGTGAGCGATATCGCGATAGACGATATTGCGATTTTACAGGGGGACGAGTGCATCGTTAAGAATGAATCTACCAGCGTAACTGTAGGCGATGACGGTAAGTTTATTTTTTAAATGGATTCTTAAATCAACAACAGGAAGCATCGGCGTAGCTTGTGGTAAGATAATAATAAGCCAAGTCAGTAAGACTTATTTGAGGACAGGAAATTCCTTTTTAAAATGTTAGAAGAGAGAGTACTCTGTAAATTAAATTTCCAGAATCCTAGTCAAAATATGCGAAACATATATTTATTTATAAAGATTTTAAATTATACTTATAATATATATTTAATATATATTTAATATATATTTAATATAATTAATATTAATATAATTTTATAATTAATATAATATTAATATAATTTATAATTAATATAATTTAATTTATAATATAATTTATAATATAATTTTAATATAATTAATATTTTAAATATAATTAATATCTTTAATATAATTAATATCTTTTTAAAATATATTAATATAATTTTATATAATTTTTAATAAAATTAATATCCTTTCAAAATATATTGAATATATTTGTACTTGAAAATAATATTATAATAATATTATAAATAATATTATAATAATATTATAATAATATTAAACTTATATAATATAATCTCTTATAAAGATCCGTGTCTGTTTTAGATCAAGTCGAAATAGTCAACGCGCAACAAACCTGCCGGGACAGATGCGTTTTTTCGTCGACAATCTCGACGACGACCCTTTCCTCCGACGCATTATCTCATGGTTCATTTGGACCAGAAAGCTGCCTCTGTACGATTGATTGTGCGGAACGCTCTATATGTTGCCCGGATTACGCTGAATACTGCATACTAGGTAATTAACGTGCAGCTTAATAAGACCTGTTGATCTCTGACGTGAGTTGCTCGGCGTAATTGAAAATTATGATAGTACCAATTTATTACATCTCGTTTAATTTTAAAGGAGGTTCCCTTAAAAATAAAATTCTCGATCGCAATTGCAGGGTACAGCACCGCTGTGACAGTGGCCGACGAGGTCACGAGATCATCGGATAATCGAACCACCGCGATTTCACCGGTGAAGAATTCCACTCTGACAGGATTTCCTATAAATCCGAAAGACGACATCGACCCGGGTATATTTAACTCGTCGACGACGTCGTCGACTACGCAAAGACCCATCGTGACCACGAAGACAACGGTCAAGGCTCAAACCAAGAGCCCGTCACGGACAACTACATCTGCCAAGTCAACGCGACAGGCAGAGACAAAGGAGACGCCTTTCGAACCCAAGACAACTGTCGCAACAAAATACATAGAACCTCAGGATCGATCTGGTAACGTCTTTCTATTGTACACATAAAGTGATAGAGATTCTCTCTGGTGTGAAATTAAATCGTGCAACAAGACGTTCCGGTTTCAATTTAGTTGTTCTTAAAAGAGGGTTTAAGGATGTTTTGTTTTACGTATTTTCCAAATATTGAGAATTTAATGAAAATTGTACAGAATGTCCTTACATGTGTTTAGAATCTTCAGTACAATTTTTAAATCGATTCACTAAAGCGTTCACAAGTATAAGGATTTTAATTTGCACCGAATTAACATGTGTTCTTATGGGAAACGTAGCATTAAGAATGATGCGGATCAGTGAGCTAAAAACTTTGAGTTTAATTTTAACTACGATTTGTTGGATTTTTTGTTTAAATAATTTCTCTGTTAATTTTAATATTTAAATAGGCTTCTTAAAATGACTGAAAATTTTCGAGCTTTTGATTGAAATATAAATAATATTTTTAAAATTCTGTATCTTTTTAAAATTCTAAAAATTTTAATTAGCAAGATACTTAAGGATGTTTTGTACCTATTTTCAAGATATTGAGAATTTAATGAAAATTGTACAGAATGTCCTTATATATGTTTAGAATCTTTAGTACAATTTTTAAATCGATTCACTAAAACGTTCACAAGGTATAAGGATTTTAATTTGCACCGAATTAACATGTGTTCTAATGGGAAACGTAGCATTAAGAATGACACGGATCAGTGAGCTAAAAACTTTGAGTTTAATTTTAACTACGATTTGTTGGATTTTTTGTTTAAATAATTTCTCTGTTAATTTTAATATTTAAATAGGCTTCTTAAAATGACTGAAAATTTTCGAGCTTTTGATTGAAATATAAATAATATTTTTAAAATTCTGTATCTTTTTAAAATTCTAAAAATTTTAATTAGCAAGATACTTAAGGATGTTTTGTACCTATTTTCAAGATATTGAGAATTTAATGAAAATTGTACAGAATGTCCTTATATATGTTTAGAATCTTTAGTACAATTTTTAAATCGATTCACTAAAACGTTCACAAGTTACAAGGATTTTCATTTGCATCGAATTAACATGTGTTCTTATGGGAAACGTATAACCACATCGATTCAAATGACAAAAACACATGGAAATAATATTCAGAATTTGTTTAAAATTTGCATAGTTTAGATACAGAGGAAATATTTAGTCGAATAATATTATACAAATACTAACTAGTTAAAAAGATATTAAATATAATTTAATGAAGTTAGCCATGTATCTGTCACAAGGCGAAATTCTCTGCCAAAAATTAATAATTTCGATTAACAAAATTCGGAATATTTCAGTAAAAACGCAATAAATATTAAAAAATACATCTCTGCACTGTAGCTAAGATCAAATTATAATATTCCACACAATTTCTCATAATCAAAATACACCAAAAATATTCGTCAATATTGATTTTCAGCTACTTTTTGCTGTGATTGTACATACAAAACATCCTTAAATAATCGCATTTAAAGTTCAATTTTTCTTCTCTCGAGAAAAATTTATATATAATATTATTAGATCTCGATAACTCTTTATTATATTCAAGGAAATATTTAAAAAAAATATATAAAATTTATGACACAAATGGTGCACATTAAATTTCGGAAATTAATAATTTTGAAAAAATCTTTCCAATTATTAAATGTGCAAATTTAAATCTGATAAAATGGATAAAAAGACATTATTGACGAGGATAAAATATTCGCAGACCTGCATGAAGAGCAAAATCCGGAGAGGAAGAAACGCGGAGGCATCGAGATCTCGGAGACTGTCATCGCGATCGGCGCGACTTTGACCGTCCTTTCCGTGGCCCTCGTCATCACGATCATGGTTATTAGGAGGAGAAAAACTTACAAGAGAGGAACGAGCAGCTCGGCGCTCTCGGAGGACAGCGACGTTCGTTTTTTAACGTCGGACGAAATCCTCGATTTCAATCTAGCCCGACCTACCGATAACGACGAAATGTAGCACCACATTATCGAAATTCCTTCTTTAAACGGTCTGGAATTAAAATTAAATTGATTCTCGGGTTAAGTAATTAATCGATGAACGAGGAGAATTTTGTGGATAGAAAATTATTAAAGTAACCTGCACCTTCATTGATCTAATTCTTATTATTATTCGGATAAATTTTGAGGAAACAAAAGTTATGATAAAATCTTCTGTATTAATATGAAATATTATTGTTAATACATCGTTGAAGAAGATCCTCCGGAAATCCACAATACAATATTGACATTTACAATTTTAGTATTAAATATATTAAATATATTAAATATATTAATTTTAAATATATAAAAAATAGAATTAATGTACTTATAACTATCTTTTAATATAAAGAAATCGATATTCGATATTAATAAATTATTTGACAGTATTCTGCTTGGCATGAGAGAGACATCTCACTTTAATTTAATTCTATTTTGATTCTATTTTGTCAATATTAATTAAAAATTAAGCTTTAAATAAAAATATCGTCTCATTATTTATATAAATGTTGTTCCTAATTCAATCTTTAATTTTCTACTGTAGAATGCTTCTAAAAATATTAATCTTCATGTTGCAAGCGTACGCATAATTTACGGGAGACACTCAATTTTTTGATGACGAAAGTAGCACGCGGAAGATTAAGTGACATTGCGCAACGTTACTATTTGGAAGATCAACACGTATCTGGGATTGTCCGGTGTATCGATTGATTTCACTCTGGAAATACGCGTCATTGCTGAAATATGTATGCCGAGGCACGTAGTTTCGATAGTTCGTTGAGACAAGCGGTTGCTCGAGCAGGTGAGGTCTAGACGCTTAGATAAGTATTACGTATTTTACAAGGACCGAAATGTAAATAAGTGACATACACTTGTACATAGACATATATATACATATACTGGGACTTTACTTTACAAATCCTCTCTAAAGAAGTTCTCCTCATTAAACATATTCCTCATAAAAGGTCTCGCTAATATCGATCTAATGAAATATTCATGAGGACACTTTGTAGTCGCGGCATGCGGCATTTTTGTGGCGAACCTTACAAGTTTGCGGATGTCGTGAAACGCCACTTTCCTCTCTGGAGAGAGTACCGAGGAAGGAATACAAAGCCGAAGTGTATATCGAATTTAGTACGTGCGTGGCCGATTTACTGCACGTTTCGGCGGCGTTTCACTGATGTATTATACATTGTGTATGCACGCGCGTTTATGTGTATGTGTGCATCTGTTTTGTGTGATTCGGAAAATATGATTTATATCCTACGGAATGGCTTATATACTAAATGAAAAGTTATTTAAATATCAGATATAGATGTCGTGTCTCTATCTTAAAGTATCTTTTCTTATGAAATATTTGATGTTTATCAAATATTTTTTTCTATTATATTTAATCCCGAAAATTATTGGATATTTCGATTTTTTTAGAGATAAATGAAAATCATATCAATCAAAAGAATTTCATATCCATCAACACACGTTATCAGAAAATATTTTCTAGCTCTTGTATATCTTTCTCATAATTTTTAATCAATATCTGATTTCAAGTATCTTCAAGATTCAAATTAATACCCGATAATTCTTGGCATCTAGAGTTTTATTTAAATTTCTTCAAGTACAATCCGCTTATGAAATATTTTTCTTACCGATATATTTTATTAGTAATGATAATTGCTTATTTTTTCTATTATATTTAATCCCGAAAATTATTGGATATTTCGATTTTTTTAGAGATAAATGAAAATCAAATTAATCAAAAGAATTTTATATCCACCAACACACGTTATCAGAAAATATTTTCTAGCTCTTGTATATCTTTCTCATAATTTTTAATCAATATCTGATTTCAAATATCTTCAAGATTCAAATTAATACCTGATTTTAAATATCTCGGCATCTAGAGTTTTATTTAGATTTCTTCAAGTACAGTCCGCTTATAAAATATTTTTCTTATCAATATATTAGTAATGATAATTCTTATTTTTTCTATTATATTTAATTCCGAAAATTATTATTCGATTTTTTTTAGAGACAAATGAAAATCAAATTAATCAAAAGAATTTCATATCCACCAACACACGTTATTAGAAAATATTTTCTAACTCTTGTATATCTTTTTCATAGTTTTTAATCAATATCTGATTTCAAGTATCTTCAAGATTCAAATTAATACCCGATAATTCTTGGCATCTAGAGTTTTATTTAAATTTCTTCAAGTACAGTCCGCTTATGAAATATTTTTCTTACCGATATATTTTATTAGTAATGATAATTGCTTATTTTTTCTATTATATTTAATCCCGAAAATTATTGGACATTTCGATTTTTTTTAGAGATAAATGAAAATCATATTAATTTAAAAAATTTCATATCCACCAACACACGTTATTAGAAAATATTTTCTAGTTCTTGCATATTTTTTTCATCGTTTTTAATCAATATCTGATTATGTGTCTCGGTTCTTTAAAATCTTATTAAAAATTCTTTAGGTAAAATCCATTTATAAAACGTTTTTTATTCATGTATTTTAAAGTTTAGATAAAAGTTGCTTATTTTTTTATTTGATTAAAAATTTCATTAAATATTGTTTCAATATTTTTTTTTTTAAATTAAAATTAAATTGAATAAAAAAATTGTATATCCTCCCACACATTATCAAAAAATATTTTCTAGCTTTTGCAATTAATCTCATTCTCATATCGCATTAAACAAGAAGACTATATGTGACCTACTGACGCAAACAAAATTACATCTGTAGTAAACAACACATTTGTCTCGACGAAACGCAATTTAAAAGATGATAAAAGGGTTGAACTTCGTCGCGACAAGCTGTCTATCCTCGGAAGCGTCCCTTATTAAGAGCTCCGGCCGAACTTCCATTTCCACATGTTAATCTCCTCGCACAAATGGCCTGTCAATTCCCAGAGAAAGAAAGAGACTCGTACTTGCGAGACGTACGTGAAAGAACGTCTTTCATGGCAAATCGCGGAGTCGCCCTTGTATAAGGCGTCGAAAATATATTGGAAATACGTCGGCGACCTTCGTGTTCCCCGGTGAAATTTCGTGTCCGCTTCACGTTTGCTTGCGAAAGCTCCCACGCCAGACACTTTCTACATCGATTACCGAATTGTCATCGCGTGTCGTCGTCCGGTCTATTCAGGCTCAGAAAATTCCGGCAAAAAAACTCTTCTTCCAAATTTAGAGTTTGTTTTCTTTTTTAGTGAATAAAAAATTCTAATTATACTTCTTTTTTCTCAATTAAATTCATTCGAGTTTTAAGTTACTGCCCGGCTATATCAGTGTTTTAATTTTTTTTTTTAGAAATTGCAGAGCATAAATTTTTCCATAAATATTTCCATAAAAATATTAATAAAAATTTTATTTCGCGCAATAATAAAATGTTTATTAGTATTTTTAATTAAAATTTTTTATTACAAAAATTTAATATAATTAATAAACTTTTTATTTCCTTCATTTTTAGTTTAATAATTTTTATTCCACAAGGTTGATATACAGGCTGTCCCATTTTAATCGATGACCCCGAATAACTTTTTTAATTTTGATTAGTAGGAAAAAATGTTTCAGACAAAAGTTGTATGGCTTGAAGGGGGACATAAGATGGTGTCTTTAGTTTGATATTGAAGAGCCTATTTTTTATTAAATATTCTGGTAGCTCACGTCGAGAACTTTCCAAAACACTATAATTAAGTTAGTTTTCATTAAGTACTTTCCGAATTATGAGGCTTGAAATCATTTTTTAATTTTACATAAACCGTAAAATATCTTGTAAAATATTCATTTTTCGATTATCCTATCTTAATACTTTTATGTACAAAATAATGAGAGGAATCAATTGGTAAAGGAAAAACACAGTTGTTTTTAAGAAAAAATATGGAATTGTTAATTGCAAATTACATATTTTTTCTTAAAAATAATTATGTGTTTTCTTTACAGCAACTGATTCCTCTCATTATTTTGTACATAAAAGTATTAAGGTAGGATAATCGAAAAATGAATATTTTACTAGATATTTTACGGTTTATGTAAAATTAAGAAATGATTTCAAGCCTCATAACTCGAAAAGTACTCAATGAAGAAATACTTTATTATAGTGTTTTGAAAAGCTCTCGAGATAAGCTACAAGAATAAGTAATAAAAAATAGGGGTTTCATTAAAAAATTGAAGGTGGCCTTCATGTGACAACTTTTCAAGATAAAACCAATGATACCATCTTATGTCTCCCTTCAAGCCATACAACTTTTGTCTGAAACATATTTTCCTACAATCAAAATTAAAAAAATTATTCGGAGGTCATCGATTAAAATGGGACACCCTGTATATTTTCATGGAATTTTTATGGAGTATGCTATTCGATGATTTTCCGGAGATCCGGCGAGGCCAGAAATGGACAGGGTGATCTGGATGCGGCGCGATCGCTCGTGCATTGTTAGATAATAATCGCGATGATGCGTGAGCGGATCGACAGGGTGTCCCATTGCCATTCGCTCGGCGTCGATCGCGTTTCGCGTGCGTGTCACGGGTGATTACGCGTACAATGTCTGATCGCGCACGTAATGAGCTCGCGGCGCGATTGCGTGCGGCCGAAGCACGTGTATGAAGTCTCTGACAGGCGGGTCACGTGGCGCGCGCACAACAACACCAGACGAAGGAAGAATGAAGAATTCCCGGGTTGCGCAGTCTCTCGCTTTCTCCCGCTTTTATCCCTCGATCCTCTCGGTCTTCCCTCCGCTCTTTGGCTCGCTCCACTTGTTGCGAGCGACAATGGCGACGATGCATTATCCGTCTCTGTCACGTCCCCGGGGTTGATAAATCGAAGCGACGTCCGCGTCATGTTCCTATTACCTCGCTTTCTTTCGCTTTCCTGTACATCCTCTGATAAAAGATCCTGTCTATTTAAGTCTCATCTAGGGACAACGATTGCCAAATAATGGATTACCCTTCCATCGTGTTCCCTCGACCCTTCTCGATTCAAGGAACTTCTGAAAAATAGTCAGATGGTTATCCGCCGTGAAGTGATTTTTGCTGATGGCTTTTAGAAGGTGACAGAAGCATTTGGCCGTATTATGAAAGACTAGATGATCTTTAATAAGATGTTAAGATTATAATATCTTGTCAGATTATTGTTCTCTTTTTTTTTTTTTTTTTTTTTTTTTTTTTTTTTTTTTTTTTTTTTCAAGACAAAAGACAAATTTTAATTATTACAAAACAATACCAAGACTAAGACTGTCAAGATTATTAGTCTTGTCAAGATTATTGGTTCTCAAAAAAACTAAAATATTTATATATGTAAATGAAAAAAAAATCACTATATACGAATTTAAAAAAATGTTATTCAATAAAAACGTTTATATTGATAAATTTAAAAACATTTAATATTAATACGATATAACATTTTTATAAATTAGAAATCAAACTCGCAAATTTTAGACATTAAAGAGCATTTCACCCAGGAATTGATGCACATTAGTGCTTTTAAAGATTTACTTTGTAATCTGGTTCTATTTTTTGACATAGTCAGAGTTCCTATTGAGAAAAGTCTTCACATTATATTACAAAAATTATGTTAAATGTTATTTAAATAATTTTTTAATATTAGATAAAAAATTGTTAATAAAATCGAGACAAGACAATACAAGACGAGATTTTTGCTACCAATATTCACTCAAGACCAAGACAAGATTTAAATTTTTGAAAATTTTCAATACAATATTTTTACGAATATTGTCTTGTCTTGTGTCTTGTGCAACCTTAATAAGACCATTTTTTTCAAAATCAATTAGTATAAACTTATTTCTTCTCACCTAAAAAAATCGTTTGACAGATCCGGGGGGTTCCCATGGAGTTTCGTGTCTCGAAGACTGTTCAAGATTGAACTGTAGTTTTTGGTGGAGAGCCTGCTCTCCTATCATGATGCATGCAACGATGCGTTTTCCGGGTGTCACAATAGATTTAATCGTCTTCAACCCGACATTATTAAGCCGTACAGTGTCATAGTAGAGGGGAGAAAGGGGAAAGAGAGGACCGACTCCGGAATTGCGTTGGTACCAACCGCAAATAGCGGCGCGGTAGGCAAGTCGGTATAAAATCGAACGATCCCTCGATCAAAAGTCACAGTACTCGGGCCTCCTCGCGGTGTATCATCACTGTAATCGCTACCGTGCATTACCGCATTGAGAGGCAAGGTAAGTGCCGGGAACCGGTTTCTCTCGTCTTTGAACGGCCCAGGGAAAGTCAATTTTTTAATCCGCTCTTTCCTTATTAATCGCGATTCCGGTAACGCGTTTGTGTGCAAAAGATACGTGTGAATTTGTAATCATTTAATAACGTTAACTCTAAATTAATTAAATTAATTTTAAATTAATTAAATTATTTTTAAATTAATTAAATTGAATTAATTTAATTTAAAATAAATTAGTTTCAATTTTGTCACGTCTCTTGGACTTTTGCGTTATCACTTATAATGCTGTTCGGTGAATAAACAAACTTTGTATCCTGTTGCGAATTTATTTTGAAGTGAATTAAATTTTAATGCAAATTATACAGTTATTTTTTTATGATGACAGATGCATTGCACTATTGCCACCATCGTCGTCGCTGTCGGCTGTTTTCTCGTATTGAGAGCAGCGGCGCAAGAGGCTGTTCAACAGAATCAACAATCGCTGGACCTCCAAAGTGTCGCTATCGAAAATCAGGTCGATGATGGCACGATACATCCCAGGGAGAAGAGAACTCTGTTTTTGAAAAAGAAACTGCTCGGTGCTGGCCTCGTTGGTTTCGGTCTTGGGGTTGCGAAAGGGTAATATCTTTTCTTGAATCATTATCTGTGTATTTTTTTTTGTTCATTTTTATCAATAATATTTTTATATTATATTATAGGTTAATTATAATTAATAGAGATTGCAATTAGCAGAGAGTAACGTGACAAGTAATATAGAGTGTGTTAATATAAATATAGAATTATATATAATAATATAAAGTTAATATAAATATCCCAGACGTGTGAAAAAAATAATCTCATCATTTTTTTGAATATTAAAATTTGTATCTTCTTGTATAATACATATTTATATATTATATAAAATATTTTAATTATTTTAATTATTTTCAAAATTATTTTAATGATTTTTGCAATTATTTTAATTAATTTTGTAATCGTTAAAAATAAAATTCAATGCTAAATACATTTTATACCAATATTCCTACAATTGGATGAATATTTTTTAATTTACTTTTTTTATTTCACTTTTAGTTATAAAGCCGGTTACTTCAGCGCACCGGAAGTTCATCATGTTTACGTTTCGCCTCCAGTGAAATACGTGGAATATGTCGAAAAACCCGTTTACATCGAGAAAATCGTTCCCAAACCTATATACAAACCACATATCGAATATGATGGACCAGTTTGGTCGCAACCAGACACTTCCTACGGGTAAGGAAAACCAATTGCTCCGCTTTTTTCATATTTTTTAACGATTAATACGATCGAGAAATACTAAAATCGTCTCTGTTATATTTTATTTTATTGAACATGAAGCTCGTTTTATGATGCAAACGATAATTTGATTTCGAAAGAGTTGCAATATGAGATGTCTAGAATAATCCAGCTCTTTTTATTTAAATGCGAACAATACAAGTTTGATTGCCCTAGCAAGAAATTATTTTTTATATCTGTCGCACAATTGTTTTAATTTTTCTTTGCAGTGGCTGGTAAATCCCGGAGTACACTCGATCGATTTGATCTCCTTGTTTTACCTCGAGGAACAGCCAAAAATGTGCGTGCATCGTGTTGAATCTCAGTCCGGTAGTTAAGTATAAGCGTGACGTTATTTAGCGATAATAATCAAAAGAAAGAATTATTTTTGTTACCAATGTTATAAACTAATAAATCATGGTTTGTAAATATTCAGGAGCGTATTAATCATTTATTCAAAATTTATTTACGCACATTTCCTATTTATTAAAAAAATGTGCGAAGAAAGAAAATTAATATTTTTAATCCAGAATATTTCATAAAACTTTGACATAAAAATTTCACTTTTGGTAACTTTTTTCATGGAATAATTTTAATTAATAATTAAATTTACGTAATTATTTCACGATAATAATTTGTAATCAATAATATAATATTATTCAATTATAAAAATTATTGTTGCGAAATAATAATTTATTTAAATAACGTTTAATTAATATTGTCCATGTTGATTATATCGTTAATTAATTTTTATTTTACGTTCTCCATTCTGTGAGAATTCTGCTATGGATTTTCTATTGACCTTTATAAATTGCTATTGGAAAACTCCAATCGTTTCGGAGTAATAAAATTGCTGAGAAGGCTTGCGCAAAAAAAAAAACTAGACTTTCACTGAACAATCGTATGGCCGTATGATTATCTTTATTGCCGAAGATGTTACCGAGTAACATTGAAATTTTAATAACGAGTATATAATCGCACGATGCGTCTGAAATATACAAATATCCAACCCTCGCCATCAATTTCGCTAAATGCTATGCGTGTATTATCCACTTGCGATAACATCTTTTTTAACATGTAACACATTCATACGTACAATTAAGTTCTCTTCTATTCACAGTCAGATATAGATGTAGAAACAATAACCAGTAGCGTCGCGAATATTTTAATTAAATTCAATATTTTATTCAAATATTTTAAGTAAATGTTATTCGACAGAGGAACGTGACACTTGATTTTTTTTCAACCTGTCTATTGTGAGACATGTGAAAACATACTGCTTGTTTATCGATAATTTCAATCATTTATTGAATAATTGCAATTTAAGGTGCCTTATTAATTAATTAAACAATTTAATGATGGACGTTCGCTACGCTACTGATGAAAAAAATGATCACTTGCGATAGATTGATCAACAGGCACCCTCGTGAAAAACGTATCAACCCTTTGCGCTTTTGTTTCATTCGACAATTGTCGTTTTTAATTTTAATTTTATTCCATTAAAACAATTGTAATCGAACGAAAGGTGTATGAGATGAAGTTAAAAATTCAGGATGAGACATGATAATCAAGTTTGGAGTACCTGCTCTCTGGTAATTGGATTCGTTAGTAAAATTAGTCCAAGTGGATGGAAACGAATCTTGAAATTAAACTTCGGTTCATCCATTAATCTTTCATTTATTTAACTTTCTTATCACGTTTCGTTGGACATTTATTATAAAGACAGTGGGATAATAATAACGTTAAATCTAACGAAACTTGCAGACTTGCAAAGAGTCAATCAAGCGTTTCCGAAAATCGTACAGTCGTTTGCGCGTGATTCCAGGATGCCTGTCAAGTGGAGTCGCTTAAAGAGATTACTTACGTACTATTTATATCGCCAACATTAGCGTGACTACGTGACTACAGGAATTACATTGAGGTACGTATATTCGTCAAGTACGTGGGCCCGGCCTCGCCGTACACGAGTATATTTTTCTTAAATATACAGGGTGTCCCAAATGTCCCGGACCGGTCGAATATTTCATAAACTATGCACTTTAGAAAGAAATGTTTCAGACAAAAGTTGTATGGCTTGAAGGGGGCCATCAGATAGTGGCAATGATTTGACATGGGGGAGTCATTTGAAAGTCACGTGAAGAACACCGTCAATTTCTTAAATGGAACTCCCTATTTTTTATTACATATTCGTGTAGCTTATCCCGAGAGCTTTCCAAAACACTATAATAAAGTATTTCTTTATTGAGTACTTGTCGAGTTATAAGGCTTGAAATCATTTCTTAATTTCGCATAAACCATAAAATATCTAGTAAAATATTCATTTTTCGATTATCTTACCGTAATTTTACATAATTGTTAATTGCAAATTATATATTTTTTTTTCTTAAAAACAACTATGTATTTCTTTACATCAATTAATTTCTCTCATTATTTTGTACATAAAATTATTAGGGTAAAAAATAGGGAGTTCCATTTAAAATTATTAGGATAAAAAATAGGGAGTTCCATTTAAGAAATTGACTCTCCCATGTCAAATGACTCATGTGTCCCATGTCCCAAATGACTCTCCCATGTCAAATCATTGTCACTATCTGATGGCCCCCTTCAAGCCTTCAACTTTTGTCTGAAACATTTCTTTCTAAAGTGCATAGTTTATGAAATATTCGACCGGTCCGTGACTTTTGGGACACCCTGTATATCTCTTACGTCGCGAGAGCGTCGCACATGGAATTCTCGCTCTCTCGCGAGCGACAGTCATCGAAAATTATCGTACAATTATCGTTACGGTTAAAAAATGCGATTATATTCCTTAACGATTGTCGTCCGGATTAGCACCGACCGCGTGGAGGGGCTGCATTTGGGAAAGAATCGAATGGTAATCCACTACGCGTTGTAATAAGAGAGCTCGACGAGCACGTTTGATTCGAGACTCATGGATCGCGGATAAAAACGAGGGGGGAATTTTTATCCCGCTCGAGGAATATCTCTTTTGATTCGGGAGTATGATTTATTATCGATGACACGCTTTAATTACTTATTTATTTATCGCCAAGATAAATAAGACGCATCCGTGAAAATTTCCGAGAGCGTACAACGTGTCCGTTTCGCTTCTTTCTCGCACCTGTACGCTTATTGTACGTTGGATACAGCCAAAAGTATTATCACTAACGAGGTGGCACATCGTATACGTATTGGATCGTTGTGAGTGCAGAATTATTGAAACAGTGTTGATGTAATCCTACAGTTGAATCTCGTGATAATCTCAAATTAATTGTGGAAATTTAAGATGATTATTAACAAGAGATTATTAACAGAAGAATCTCGTAAACTGGAAAATTGTTATTTTAATGAAAATAGGGGAGGATAAATAAAATTTGAAAATTTTTAGTTGCGATTCTTAAAAATAATTTCAAGGGATGAAGCCACCCCTCTTATTTCGAGCGGCTTTTTCTCGCTATATTTCGAAAATTATTTCAGGTATCAAAAAATGTTATATATCAATGTATTTATAAAAATTTCACTCTACGTAACCGCATTAATAAAATCATTTTTTCAAAAATTTTGAAAAAATTTCTTTAAGATTATTCTTTTTCATTTTATTATTTACAAATTTTTGTATAAGATGATTTTTGATATCTCGAGTGATATTCGAAAAGGCCGGTTTCACCCCTCAAAATCATTTTCAGACTGTAACTGACAATTTTTACATTTATCTATTAATCCTCCTCCCTCTCTTTCTCTCTCTTACATGTAAAATGTTATTAAAATCAGAATTTTTCAATTTGCGAGATCCTCCAGTAAGTTGCGCGTAATGTTGAATAATTAAATTAAAAAAAAGTTAAAGTAAAATTTGAGTAGGACAAAGCTGACATGGTTGTGAAAGCAATAGTTATTAATTTTTCAATATAATTACTAACAAACAATATCCGATACTCTCTATTGGAGACACTGACTGAGGAAATAGAGACGGAAAGTTGATATGGGCGACACGAATCATCACTCGAAATATATAATTCAAAGTATTCTTTAATTACACCCGTTTTACGAATTCTGACTTTCGAATTCTCGTTGAATCAGATCAATCATTTCGCTTTTAAACACTCGAGAATCCGAATAAAAGCGACTTACAGCTCCCTCCGTTCCAACTAGAAACTAGTTAGCAGGATAATCCGCGTTCTCGCGCGATTGTTGGAAATGATAGCACAAAGAGATGAGAGATTAGCGCAATGGAGATTGTCGTCCGCGATAAGGGGGTGCCTCTCCTATCACCCTTGTCAGTCGAAATGCGGCTAAGGATCGTATTCATCGGATTCATTATCGGATTATTAGTTTCTTTAATTCTCTATCTTTCTTCAATCTAATTACGTGGATTTTTCCCTCAACGTTAAATTTGAAGCATCTAGTGAATTATAATATTGTGAAGAAGATTTTGAAGAAATGTAGAATATATTTCGGTAGAACGTGTGATTGTACAACGTTATAATTACATATTGTCAAGTATTATAGCGAGATGAAGAGAAGATTTAATGTTTATTGATATTTTAATTTAATGGGAGCAAATTTCTATTGGAATTTTTATTAAGATTTCTATTAAATTTTTATTGAAATATATTTTTCGTTGAAAACGGGGACAAACTTGTTTTGATATTTACATAAATAATATTGAAAAATTAATTTTACTCGCAAGCATAAATCGATATTATATAACATGTCTCGAAAAGTGTTGAAAATAAACAATAATAAATCTTGTTTTTATTATAAAAAAAAAAGTTAACTTTCCAACAATCAAACTTGTATTAAAAAATAGACTTACTCGGATAAATAGAATTTTTCTCAAGCACAAATGTTAATTTAACTCTCACATGATTTCTGTATTATTATTTTTACCTTATAAAAATAACTTTAAAAATTGTTTCACGCTGTAATAAAATAATCACGCTCTCAAATCGAGATATTAAACAGTCACAGAAACTATGTTGAAGTTTCCATTTTAACGATAAAATACGCCCCTTAGCCACGACACGTCCCATCGTTTGGAAAACCGATCAAACCATCGTCCATCATGATCATTCGAAATCTCCGGATGTTTACGTCATGCTCTGTCATCCGTGATACTCGGCGTGATTTTTACTGTCATAAAGCCGAGTCACATCCGCGATTTCTCGCTCGACGCGAAATGTACAAGAGAACCCTCCCCAAACCGGTCTGTCGTTTCTTATGTCATCCGAGACGTGGAGTAAGATTGATTTTGGCTCGTCGACCATAAGAGGCTTGCTAAAGCGACGAATTAAAAGAACCAGTCGGATAGCTCCGTCTCGCATCGCAATTCTTTCGATTTAACCTCGACACTTCAACTAAATCGGATCCCTAAATTAAAGTAACCTTTCCCTTTTCTCTCTCTGTTTTTATAAAATATTCCAAAATCAACGTTATTTTATTATCATTTTATAAAATTATTTTTATAAAATATATATAATTATAAAATTATATATATTTTATAAAAATAATATTTTATAAAATAATATTATATAAAATATTATTTTTATAAATATAATATATTATTTTTATAAAATATCCCAAAATCAACGTGAATATTAATTTGTTTTAATGTTCAAGGATTAAGTTTTTAAATTGTAAAGATAAATTTTGAATCTCGTATTTCTTTTTGGCAAATTTTAAACTGATTTTATTTCAACAGAATTTTGATACGAGAGACTTGATTATATAGCTAATTCCCGTCACATGTTAAAAATATTACACTCGCAAAAATTCCATTCAATTTAATTAAACTTTACTATAAAAAATAGAATCAAATTTTTCCGGAATATTTAACCGAAGAAATAGCCATGATTTTATGGGCAATATTAAAAATAATATTAAACAAAAATATGGCATTTTATTTTAAAAAAATGCAACCTTTCCAAAGTAAATTAAAGAATACGTATGCTGTGAAAAAAATATAATCGCGCTTTATCCGCTCGTTCACGTAAAGTCTTTACCTACTGGCTAAGGTGTTTGTCCACTTTTCACGCCCACGTGTTTTAAGAAGAAGCAGCTTTACGTCGATCCACTCGCTATCACAAGACCCGCATGCAATAGAAGATCGGGAAGATCTTTTCGGCCATCTCGAAGTCATTAGGCCAAAAATAACAACGATATAATATTTCATATTTATATTTACGTACCTGCTGATGAAGTACTTGTTGCTCTAATCGCGAAACGGTAGCTAATTATTCTCTATGTAGCTCTGTTCCTCCGGATAAATCATCTTTAAAGACACGACCCGTCGACTGGATCGCGCATCTTATAACCGAGATAAATATTACATAGACAATATACATGTTTGTGAACAATATATATCCAGTGCGTTGGTTCTCTTTTTTTTTTACATCGGACAGACAATAATATTTTTTATCTAGACATATCTTCATCGGGAAACTATGTAACAAGTGACGAATTAATTTGCCGAGTATTCGTTTTATATCTTGCCCTCTACAGTCTAAGAGTCTAATATAATAATTCTGCGAGGGGACGATTTTATTATATTAAAATTCCATTCATTAATGTCGACTTTGGATTTTCGTTTCATAGACACGTATGTACATCTAACGAGAGAGTTTACGATCATAGATAATTACGACAACTTTTCTTAGCGAGGTAAAAAACGATCTTACGCAATACACACACATATATATATATATATATATCGTGAAAAAATCTGAAAAATGAGAAATACATCACCCCCTTAAACATTTTCGACACTTTAATACATTTCTAAAGAAATTGAGATGAATCTCATAAAGTCTACGGTCTAGAAATTCAATGTATCTCCTTTATCTAGATTTTTTTTTAAATATTTCGTGACATTTAAATATATTCGATACATGTCCAAAATTATTCGTCAGTTAACTCTCCTTCTTTCGGATACTGATAGTTTCAACAAGGAAGTGACAGTCATTCGTCGAAAGTTTGCCGGTGAAACGTTTAAATATTGACAGGTACAGACACATTGGAGGGAGTTCGAAGAGCGGATCGCCCGTTTAATTAAGTGTAGTCCTACGTGAACTTTTTTTTTGCCCCAAATTATTCACGATTATTCATACATTTACAACGCCTATAATCATGGAACCTCTAATCGCGGGTTACCCACCCCTGCCCGCGAATATTATCAAACACCGATACAATGTACACTCAGATAAGAATACACACAGACGGAGCAACGAGTCACGATAGCAATCATTCACGTGTCACCGATTCTTATATTTATTGCGATCGAATTTTCGAGTCCATGTGTATCTTTCCCGATTATGATCGCGTCAAATCTGAGGATTAACGATTGATTGACTTTCAATCTTGGTGTTCCTTTTTTTTTTTAAATAGAATTATGATAAAAGAATGAAACTAAAATTATAATCGCGATAGAATTATGATAAAAAATGAAACTAAAATTATAATCGCGATAGAATTATGATAAAAAATAAAACTAAAATTATAATCGCGATAGAATTATGATAAAAAATGAAAATTATAATCGCGATAGAATTATGATAAAAAATGAAACTAAAATTATAATCGCGATAGAATTATGATAAAAAATGAAAAAAATAATCGCGATAGAATTATGATAAAAAATGAAACTAAAATTATAATCGCGATAGAATTATGATAAAAATGAAACTAAAATTATAATCGCGATAGAATTATGATAAAAAATGAAACTAAAATTATAATCGCGATAGAATTATGATAAAAATGAAACTAAAATTATAATCGCGATAGAATTATGATAAAAATGAAACTAAAATTATAATCGCGATAGAATTATGATAAAAATGAAACTAAAATTATAATCGCGATAGAATTATGATAAAAATGAAACTAAAATTATAATCGCGATAGAATTATGATAAAAAGATGAAACTAAAATTATAATCGCGATGGAATTATGATAAAAAAATAAAACTAAAATTATAATCGCGATAGAATTATGATAAAAAATGAAAATTATAATCGCGATAGAATTATGATAAAAAAATGAAACTAAAATTATAATCGCGATAGAATTATGATAAAAAATGAAACTAAAATTATAATTGCGATAGAATTATGATAAAAAATGAAACTAAAATTATAATCGCGATAGAATTATCATAAAAAACTGAAACTAAAATTATAATCGCGATCCTGAAGGATAAATTAAATTGAAAGCTGAGATTAATTCGTTCACGTTGACGCTTAATGAAGGCTGACAGACGTATTTCATTAATTGCGACACTTTTCGATTAAACACGGAATCATTCGTCGTTGCAAGCGCGACACGCGTGCACCGCATTCGATTTTGTGCTCGTAATATATATATATATATATATATATATATATATATATATATATATATATATATCAGAGAGTTTTTCTCTATCGGAGAAGTTAATATTTGACTTGGTTCAACGCAACGACAGAGATTCGACGGAGAGGGAAACGGAAGCCGCATGGCGGTAATTCTGAAGGTGGGGTTTGGGAGTTGTCGATGGTACTTCCTCGATTCTCTCCAAGTCGTTGGCCGCGCCCGCGCTATTTTGCTTATAAAGACGAGGAGTCGATCTCTGTGGCTGCGATTGTTCCGGGATTATTGACACCGGCTCGTCCGGACGATCCAGACTGAATTGCCTCCGGAGCATTCGGCAGCCGACGCTTTTCCCTGAAACTGAAAAAAATAAAAAAAAAAAACAATGAGTTTAACAGAGGTATGTAAAATCCATCGACGGTGCGCGATCTCACGTTTTTGGAATATCGATAAAGGGAAAGATTCACCCCCCCCCCTCCCTCTCTGTCTCGGCACTTTTCAATAAAAATATAATCTAAATTCAAATATATATTTGAGCTCTTGAAAAATATATATAAATAATTCCGTTATCGAAATTGAGGTCGAGTTTGAAATATTTTATTCGTACATTCCTACGTGGAATTTCAAATTAAATGTAAAAGCTTTTGCTTTGATAATATTAGAAACGCAAAACTTTTTCAATCTTATAACGATTTAATTTCATATATATTGATCAATATTATTATTACTTGTTATAATTGAACAATTTTGTACATTATTAAATTTAAAATTCAATGCACTTATGTATCTATCGTAGCAATTTTTTATAATTTAATTTAATTTTAATTTTTTCCTCCCTCAAATATAAAACAATTAAATATAAAATTTTTTCACGCAATAAAATAATTTCGAAATTTCTAATTTATATTTTAGATAAATAATCCCCTGAATTTTAAATTTCATTCCTAATTCTAGCCTAACCTAAGCTAACCTAATTCCAGATCTAATAAATAATAATAAATTTATGTAAATCCCAAAGAGACACCTATTCACGAATCAATTGATCCGGAAATTCAATTGCGGAGCGATAAATTCCAAGTCCCTATAAATTGGACACCGACATGCCATTCAAGTTTCTAGACACGTACCGTGATGTTCGTTGGGTGATAGACACCTATAATGATTGTACGGCATGCTGAGGTCGTTCTCGTCGATGCAGCCAAAGCGACGGTGCCTCAGCGGCGGTTGTCGATACGTCGCCGAGGCGGCGATCGAAGTGAGGGAGCTGGTGGACGCGCCGAGGGTCGTCATCGCGGAGTCGGTGCCGGAAACGGTGGAGGACAACACGCCGAGGGAGACCTGGGTGTCGCCGGACGTGCTCTTGCTCACGATCCCCCCGTGAACGGCCTCCGTCGTCGACCTCTGCGAGTCCTGCTTGCCCTGCAACACCTCGATGAAGTCGTTGGACCTCAAGGAGTAGCTCGACAGCAGGGTGCGCTCGTCGTGCACGGATACTGCGACCCTCCTGACGTCGCAGGCCTCCTCGAAGGACGCGGCCCGGCTGTCACTCCCGTTGGCGACCCCGTTGCTGCTGACAGAGTCCTGATAATCTGGCTGGACGGCCTCGACGGGGTTGATCGATTCCTCGGCCGTCTCGTCCTGCGACGGTATCACCGGCAGCTGCGGGCTCGTCAGGTCTGCGCTCTGAGAGTGACTGCCCAGTATCAGACTTTCGTCCAATCTTTGGGAAATTTAAAGAAGAACGTGAGCAAATAGGGGTATGTACAGTGCACGCCAATGATCCTGTCCTAGACGTGGAACTGGCCAATCAGCCACTGCCACGTGGCAGTGGCTGATTGGCCAGTTGTACGCTCCCCTTGCCCCGCCTAGGACTAGGAATCGTTGACGCGCACTGTACCATTGGCTAGAGTAATGTTCTTTCGGGGTTTCGAGAAGCGAGAAGAAAGTGAAATAATCGTGACAGATAAATTTAAAATTCAATTTTTATCGTTTCCCTTTAAGGAAGACATCTCAAGTTTTATGTCATTCCCCAAAGTACATAAAAATTGATACACATCAAACTTTTATCTTTCTTATTTATATCACTATTTTCCGCCCGTCGCGTCGGTTCGAACGCGGATGTGAGAATTTTTGAGATAAGTATGACATTTCGATGCAAACGGCATTTCGATGTCGGCGGACCCAGATGTTTCGAATGCGTGTTTATTCATGAGCGTCGTGTGACGTTCGTGAAATGACGCTCGCAGAAATGGAAAAGTTGTAAAAGCGATTATAGTCGAAAACCGAGGAACGATGTAATTGCGTTACATCGGAGGGAGGGAAATCATTTTATTTCGAGATGGAGGATATTAATAAATAAATTCGAATTGAAACGTGAAAAGAGCAACTTTTAGAGTAATTGACGTTTCGACGTGAACGCTCATTCCGATGCTGATGGCCCCTGTTTATTCATACGCCGTATTTGCATTCTCTTTAGCTTACGTTACGTTCAGTTTACGCGGCTGACTGATGAAACAATTTGTAATAAACTTTTTTTTAATACAACTTTTCAAACCACCAACGCGTTTAAGGACGAAAAAAAAAAGTTTCACGCGAATTTTATTAAACGGGAGATTGACGTTAGATGATATTATTGAATATTGATGCGACGTGATGTATTCAAGTTTTTGCCGAAATGAATCTGACGGGAGATTTATCAAATGTAAAGCGATAATATGATTGATTCGAATGTCGAGTCATTTACATGCGAGTCTACTCACCCGTGGTTCTCCCTGAGCGCACCGGCAGAATGGCAACAGATAAAAGGATTAAATATCTGGAAAGCAAATAGAGTGCGAATAAAATACGCGAAGATTGAAAATACTTCAACTCGACGACTTTTCCTCTTGCAAAACTTTCGTATCAAAATGTTATTTTACCAAAGCATATTTATGATACATATTTAAGGATATTTCGTACGTATTTTCAAAATATTGAGAATTTAATGAAAATTGTACAAAATGTCCTTACATATATTTAGAATTGTTGGATTTTTTGTTTAAATAATTTCTCTGTTAATTTTAATATTTAAATAGGCTTCTTAAAGTGACTGAAAATTTTCGAGCTTTTGATTGAAATATAAATAATATTTTTAAAATTCTGTATCTTTTTAAAATTCTAAAAATTTTAATTATTAAAATATTTAAGAATGATTTATACTTATTTTCAAAATATTGAGAATTTAATGAAAATTGTACAGAATGTTCTTACATATGTTTAGAATCTTCAGTACAATTTTTAAATCGATTCACTAAAGCGTTTACAAGTATAAGGATTTTAATTTGCACCGAATTAACATGTGTTCTTATGGGAAACGTAGCATTAAG
The DNA here is from genome assembly GCF_003227725.1 of Camponotus floridanus. Classification (NCBI taxonomy): domain Eukaryota; kingdom Metazoa; phylum Arthropoda; class Insecta; order Hymenoptera; family Formicidae; genus Camponotus; species Camponotus floridanus. The sequence continues at coordinate 312,956 of NW_020229459.1, read as the reverse complement.
AATGATGTGGATCAGTGAGCTAAAAATTTTGAGTTTAATTTTAACTACGATTTGTTGGATTTTTTGTTTCAATAATTTCTCTGTTAATTTTAATATTTAAATAGGCTTCTTAAAGTGACTGGAAATTTTCGAGCTTTTGATTGAAATATAAATAATATTTTTAAAATTCTGTATCTTTTTAAAATTCTAAAAATTTTAATTATCAAAATACTTAAGAATGATTTATACTTATTTTCAAAATATTGAGAATTTAATGAAAATTGTACAGAATGTCCTTACATATATTTAGAATCTTCAGTACAATTTTTAAATCGATTCACTAAAGTGTTCACAAGTATAAGGATTTTAATTTGCACCGAATTAACATGTTCTTATGGGAAATGTATAACCACGTCGATTCAAATGACAAAACACACGGAAATAATATTTAGAATTTATTTAAAATATGCAAAAGTTTAAATACAGAGGAAATATTTGGTCAAATAATATTATACAAGTACTAACTGGTTAAAAAAATATTAAATATAATTCAATGAGCTAGCCATGTATCTGTCACAAAGCGAAATTCTCTGTCAAAAGTTAAACATTTCGATTAACAAAATTCGGAATATTTCAGTAAAAGCGCAATAAATATTAAAAAATACATCTCTGCACTAAGCTAAGATCAAATGATAATATTCCACACAATTTCTTAATCAAAATACACCAAAAGTGTATATATTCGTTAATATTGATTTTCAGGTACTTTTTGCTGGGATTGTACATACAAAACATTCTTAATTAACATGGTCGACTAATTCCATGTATTTTATAAATTTTTCAATAAACATATATATCAATAATTCAAAATTTAAAAAAATGTTTTGTAAAATATCAGCAAATTTTAGTAATATTTTTTAACAGATTTAGGTTGCATTGTCGAACATTAATCAATGCGGTGGATAAATACGATTCTCGATATTACACTTCTGTGAGAAATTAATTTTTCACAGTTGAACTTTATATCAAGTGTCATTAGTCTTAACAAGGATAGGCTTTCTTCCCAAATTTATTAACAATTCAGACATAAATTTCTTTCCATTACATTAACAATTCAGACATAAATTCTGTCTTTATTTAGATTGATCAAGTGCGACATGGTATTCGTTAATCATTGATCTACTTTTGATTAATTTTTCGCAGGGAATTGTCGCAGGAATATTTTCCGAAGCGACTCTAATTTTCTCTCGTAAGGTCTATTCGAAATTAATCGGAACAAAGTTTATAGCTTTTGCCGCTCGTGCGACTATCTTTCTTAGATTCGACTCCGCCATCTGCGACTGAAGGGTCGCGCGTCATATCGAAAATATCCTGCATAATATAAAGAAGCAAACTTTAAGATTATCAGATTCTTTTTCTCGCCTATATCAACGCACGCCAGTCAAGTAGGTCACTTTTTGCCTGCGGGTATTATAAGAGAATAGCTCGTGCGAGAGGAAAAACTTTGCCGTTATATCACTTTCCTGAGTATAATACGTCGAACAATTATACAGGTACCATATATGGGGTTAAGTCGGCAGGCGGGGGGAGGGAGGACTTGCGAGATAAAAGTCGAGAGGCATTGTCGAGGTAAACTTGACGCAAACAAGAGGCTACGGGGCCCTGCGCAACCTCTCATCGTTACATAATTAAAAACTCCCGAGCTCGTTTCCCGGCCCCTTTCTGACACTTAATCAAACGGATACGGTTATACCAACTTCCTTGATTAAATCCCAACCCCCTCTCTCCCTCTTCCTCTCTTTCGTGACGCACGGCAATTCGTAGAAGCTAAATAGTATCTGCTCGCACTGAGAAAAATCGTTTAATTGTACCAACAAGACGTATATGATTGAAGGCATTTTGGTTAAATCAAACAAGAATTTCGAGTTATCATGATAAGACTCGATTTATTATAACTAGAACGTTTAATATATTTTACTATAAGGATTTGATTAGTATTTTCTGGTTGGATCTATCAAATTTCTTGTTACATTAATTTCTTTGCTTGCTTCTTAACTTAACTCGTATTCAATATTTGCCATGAAATGTAAAGAACTAGTATTAACATTAAATCCAAAGTATATTTTTTTTTTTACGAGCAGTAGTGCAGAAAGAGAACGCTAGCTCTCTGATTGTTTGTGTTTGACCTGTCCTCTTCTTGCATCACTGTTTATCAGTTTAATTTCTAACAAACTGAATTTAAAATAATCTATTCAATAATCCGGATTGAATTTATCCAATAATCTTGTTGGAATTCAAAATATTAAACAGACTTTTGAGATTAGATGGAAAAAATTTTAGACGACTTGATGTTGGTGAGTTTAGTATTATTAACCAGAAAATTTGGTAAATTTAACAGGAAGAAATTAATCAGATTCATCTGGTAATTCCTACAAGAATTCTGGTTCGTCCATTTTCCACCAGACATACTGGTTGAATCTACCAGAATTCTAATTAATGCAACCGGATTTTTTTCTCAGTGCATGAAATTAATTTATTTAATAATGCGGATTGAATTCAATTTATTTAATAATGCGGATTAAATCCAATAATCTTGTAGGAATTCAAAATATTAAACAAACTTTTGAGATTAGATGGAAAAAATTTTAGACGACTTGATGTTGGCGAGTTTAGTATTATTAACCAGAAAATTTGGTAAATTTAACAGAAAGAAATTAATCAGATTCATTTGATTTCTACAAGAATTCCCATCAGAATCCCTACAAGAATTCTGGTTCGTCCATTTTCCAACAGACATACTGGTTGAATCTACCAGAATTCTAATTAATGCAACCGGATTTTTTTCTCAGTGCATGAAATTAATTTATTTAATAATGCGGATTGAATTCAATTTATTTAATAATGCGGATTAAATCCAATAATCTTGTAGGAATTCAAAATATTAAACAAACTTTTGAGATTAGATGGAAAAAATTTTAGACGACTTGATGTTGGCGAGTTTAGTATTATTAACCAGAAAATTTGGTAAATTTAACAGAAAGAAATTAATCAGATTCATTTGATTTCTACAAGAATTCCCATCAGAATCCCTACAAGAATTCTGGTTCGTCCATTTTCCAACAGACATACTGGTTGAGTCTATCAGAATTCTAATTAATGCAACCAGATTTTCTCAGTGCGGGAAGAAGAAAAAAAGATAGCTCGCACCCTCGCGTGCGTCGAATATGAAGAAAAAGCTACCCTCGCAGCGATAAATCGAACCTAATAATGCCGAGCGCGAATTCAAGAGCCACCCCCGACCGTGATTTAACACGTTGCACGAAGGGGATAAGGAAGACGAGGGGGAAAGGGGGAGGGAATTTGGAAAATGCGCTCTCGCAGCTTACCCGAGGGGCGGCGGTTTCGGTAGCTCCTTGTCGAAGCCTTGCTTGCCGAGCAGCCAGTAGGTCGGCATCTTGCCTTTGCCCTTGACGTCGGTCGGCCCGCGGTATTCGATGTGGTATCCGCCGACCTGCGTCAATCGATCCATCGTCGCCTGGCTGAGATGGATACGCCACGGCGCCCCGGTCGACTCCATCCTCGAGGCGGTGTTCACCGTGTCGCCGAACAGGCAGTAACGCGGCATCGTTAGACCTACCACCCCGGCGCAGCACGGGCCTGCGGAGGGAGACGGGGTGAAGGGGGTGAAGGGGGTGAATTCCTGTTCTTAATGCGCTTTAGAGAAGCTTGTCATCTCGTGAAAAATTGCCGATAAAACGGAAGCACGAGTCTTTGCGTAATTCGGCGTGGTCTGGATTCAAATTTACCATCTCCCTCTTTTTTTTTTTTAACACACGCATACAAATTTAATGGAAAATTAACAGCGAGAGGCTTTAATCGATTATCCCATCGCTTGCTTTCGCTGCAAAATTTTCTATCTGGATACGTAAACACGATATTTATATTAATTAAGGGAGTCATTGATGAGCCTGCGGCTCTTCCGCAAAGTTATTATTTATGTATGTGTATATGTGTACACATACACACACACATACACAAATATTTATGGTGCAAACTCTTTCTCTGGAATTTCTCGATAAGACGTTTCCAAGATAAACAAGGTAGTGAGAATCATAACAGTATTAAAAATCTGGGTTGCAGTATCGCAACCACATCGTGGTAGATATTGAGCAGAATAAGAGAAATAAACAAGTTACTAGATATTGTATAACGCTAAGATTCGATCGCGATGCAACAAAAAGAATAATTAATTTAACACAATTTTGAAAATTAATTTAACACAATTTTGATTTCTTCTAAGAAAATAAAATGTAGTGAAAATAAATTGATTGTTTTCGAAATAGATATACGCTCTTTGAGAAAAAAATTTCAATATTCAAGAAAAATATTTGATAAAATAAGAAATAAAAAATAGAATAAAAATATTCAGAAATAATTTTCTCTAAATTATCGCACTTTTCGCGAGAGACATATCATTGATCAAAAGTATTGCGTCATTTATGGAAACAAGCTAATTGTCATTTTAAGGAACAAAATATATGAATATTATCAAATTGTGTTTTATTATTGTTATTTTTCTATTTTAATATTAGTAAGAATTAAAAAATAAAATTATAACAAATAATAACAGAAATATTAAATTTCTGATTTTTCGAAAAATCTCCCTTTGCTTTCAATATTAAATATACTTTTAGTATTCTTAATAATAGTATTTTTAAAATTATTACCGATATTTGATCTCAATTTAATCACAATTGTTGAGGAGAGAAATACATAATATATTATGTAACATATATTATGTATTGACGTATAGAAACCATTTATAACGCGAAAATTATTCAAAAACATAATATAACGTATTTTAAATAAAAACAAGTATTAAAATACTTGTATATTAATTCAAAAATTATAAATATTAATTAAAAAAAAATAGATCATTCAAAAATTATAAATATTAATTAAAAAAAATAATACATCATTCAAGCTTTCCATATTTTATATAAACACGAGCAAAACAGGGGAGGAGGGAAAAGAAAATGAAAAATTATTTACATTAATCATTTACTCGCGTTTTTTTGCGTTTTTTTTGGAGAATGGGAGGCAATACTTTTGACCGGTACTGTAGCTTCGATTGTATGGAAATTATTTAGAGAATTCGGGAGAGAGCTAACCCGTGTGAAGACCGATGCGTAGCCGGAGTGGCGTGTCCGGAAGGTGTTTCAACTTGAATTTTCCACTCTGGTGTAACAGGTCAAGCGCCATGGTTGCCACTTGGCTTGCGTGATCCGGTATTCTCACAGGACATCCGCCTACGACCATGTAGGCGTCTCCGATAGTTTCCACCTATGCCATTCGAATAGGCATTCTATAAATCATACATCCGAATACGCCAATCCCGTAGTTAATGACAATTAAAAAACCGGCAGATAAACTCGCATTTACAACCAACTACAGTCGAGAAATATTTCCAGTAATTCAAGGAATTATTTACATTTCAAGAAATATGTTGCACAACAATACGCCGAAGCGATAATCAATATTTGCATCTCGAAAAAGATTGAATTTATAGAAGAGCACTTTTCTCTCGTAATGCTTGAGCTTAAAAATATTTCTGTAAATATAATTGATATTTGCTACCCTTATTTAAATCATGTTATTTTTTAAACATTGAATTAATTAATATAAAATATTATCATTTAAATATTGTCATTTTTTACCTTTTTATTAAATTTTTTCTTCGCATCTAACGATGACGTAGCCATGAATTTATAACACATACACATATTTGCGAAGAGAAAATTTAATAAACTTTTGAATTTAATAAACCTTTGAAATGATTAAATAAAAAATTTAATAAAAATTTCATCTACCTTGTAGACGGTGTACGCGTTAATCGTGTCGTCGAAGCAGGTGTAGAGATCGTTGAGAAGATCGACCACCTGAAAGGGCGTCGAGCGCGCGGATATCGTCGTGAAACCGACAATGTCCGAGAAATAAATCGTGACCTCGCGAAATTCTTCGGGATCGACGGGCATTCCGAGCTTCAGCTTTTCGGCGACCGTGCTGAAAATATCGAGCAACCAAGTTCGCCGATTTATTTCAGACGAACGAATCGCAACAACTTTCCTCGTGTATCGACATTTTTGTTTTCCTTTTTTTTTTTAATTTTTAAATAACACGAGACGATAAATTGAAATCGACAGTAATATTAATATCATGTGATATATTATATGTAAATTGAAATCGACAATATATTAATAACATGTGATATATTATATATACAGGATGTCCCAGAACTCATAATCAATCTTTCAAAGACAGAATCCTGGGATCATTTGGGAGACGATTTTTCCTCAGCGAAAATTTCGATGAAGGCCAACATTTTTTGCATGTTCCCAATTTTTGTCATCATGTATCTTTGCAATTAAGCTTTAAATTAAAACTCAACTAAAGTAAACTCTATTTGAAATTAATCGAAGAATGTGGTTTTGTTAATATTTTATTTCTACATAGCTTAGTTTACGAAAAACCCCTTATTTCCAATCACTTATAATTCGAAAATTATTAGTGCCTCGACATTTTCGTTGAGGAAAAATTGTCTTCAGGTCTTCTGATCTCAGGAATCTGTCTTTGAAAGATTGATTATTTGTTTTTTATTATTTGTTTTTATTATTTGAGTTTTGGGATACCCTGTATAATATATATATATATATGATATATAACATATATAAAATATAATATCGATATTAATTTTGTCAACCTTGATCGCATTAACGTTTTGTGAAATAGAGCGATCTGAGGTACATTGTTTACCTAGGTAACATTCTATTCAACAATTGCTCAGTTTTCTTCTTCTCCATATCAAGCTGTTCCGTACGCTCGCGAATGAGTTCCTCCAAATTGTTCGAGTACTTCTCAAGCATTTGGAACATCGTATCCACAAAGTTTACCTTTCTGGAAATAAAACGCGATATGTGTGACGGTGAAGTATTTTCGATTGTCGTCAGGAGATATTGTGTTGGATAGCATCAAGTTAGAGAGGAATTGGATAAACATTAATATTGACTGGACCAAAAGTCGAATAAAAAAATAAAATAATAAGCGACAAATATTGCTTTTCATTAACATAATTAAATTCAATTATATAAATTTAATATTTTTAATTTTAATTTTAAATAAATTTACTTAAAAAGGTAATTTATTTAAAATTAAAAAAAATTAATTTTAATTTAAAGTTTAATTTTTAATTACTTTTCTAAGTAAAAAAATAATTAAATTCCTTCCATTTAAAAGAGAGAAAAAGGCGAAATTTATTCTGGAAGATATATATCTCTCTTAATTTAACTTATCAGCATGTATAAAATTTATGCAACTAATAAATTTTTTAGCGCACGTGATATAATTCAGGAGAAATTCTTATAAATGCTGATGCTAGTGAAACGTTATTAGATTTGTGAAAAAATACACTTCAGCAGCTTTTTAACTCCCCTAGCCACTATTTCTGCTCTAAGGACACAATGTGGCCCGAACATTAAAGAGTGTCGAGCGAGATTTTACCTTCCGTGATTCAGCTTTTTGAAGAGATCGTGCACGTCATCAAAGTCTGGCCTCATTTCAGCAGTTTCCGCCCAGCATTGGCGCATGATGTTTATAGCTTCCGGTGGCGCAGCGCCTTTGCTGACCGACGGTCTGATCAGGGGTGGTGGCTTCATTACCTTCTCAATTATATCTGCGAGAGACACGCCTGATGTTTTTGATCCTCGGATTTAATATTAGCGGCAGGATTTTAATATCGAATGACGCAAAAATCTGAGCAACTATAAAATCTTTCTTTTTATATTTTTGCTCTAGTGATATTCTTTGTGCTGCTCGAGAAGACGCAAGGCATCAGCTGATTATTTTGCTTCTATTTTATTACGTGATTCCTTCATCTAAATTATTGCTGAATTTCCTTCCAGGATCAACAGGTCGATTTATATTAAAAATGATTAAGCTATGTTAACAAGGATAAATTCGCCTTTTCTCGAGACGCTTAATTAATTTCGGGGCATCCGCGATTAAGATTACGGGAAAGGGGAGGTAGAAATCGCGCATTACCTTCCGGAGACAGGGCGAGCATACAAAATGGTTCACCGCGAACAACGACTTCCTGCATGATAATTCCGAAACTGTAAACATCCCCGGCCTGGGTTCCTTTTTTCCGCAGATTCGGATGCCTAAGCAGTTCCGGGGCGGTCCATAATAGGTCTATCCAACAATAAGTCGTCAGTTATTAACGAGATTCATAGCTGCTCGAGGGCTTAAATCAATTATCCTAATCCTATTTTTTAGAGTAACGAGCCAGATTCACGGAATTCATTTTAACCGTATTTAATTACTGCGAGGCACGCAGTCTGACTTTCGATGAGATTTTATATAATTTTGGGGATAATTGTATTAGATAAAATTCCCAATGTTATTGGGTAATTTTCATCATCAAGGTGAGTCTTTCCTTGATAATCCTCTTTCGCTATTTCCTCTGGTTTACGTAAATAAATAGATAAATTTTTCTGGACCGAGTGAATACTAAAGTTTGATAAGTATTAAACTTTACGTCTAAGGAGTTATGTAAGGATTATTATTTTTCTATAATAATGCAATATTTTTCAGAAAAACTAAGAAGAACGTTCCTGCAATATCGTTGTTATTTATTCAAGTTTTAATTAAAATGTTTCATGTTGGAGAAAAGATCGAATACTTACGTCGAAGAAAATATAATGAGGCGAGATATAGAAGGGAGACTCACCTCGAGCCGTTTTCACCGGTGGCACGATGTTCTGCGCCTCGTAAAATGCAGGTAGACCGTAATCGGTGACTTTTAGGACCCACCTTGCGTCGATCACGCAATTCCGCGACGTGAGGTAGCCGTGAACGCGTATCGGGGTCCCATGAATGTATCTCATACCCTGAACATAAGTAATCGAGTTATCGTTAAATGATGACACGGCTGCGAAATATCTCTCAGAAAATCCCAATTTTAGGAGGTATCGGTTAACCATATTTAATAAATTTGTCGAAAGATTTGAACATATTCCAGATTCCCGAGCGTCTGGTGTAATAACAAGGGTTGCACGAGATAACAAGATTAGTCTTGATATTATCTTGTCTTGTCTTGAATTTCATGACGTTACGGAATTTAATTCCGTTTTCGATCAAGTCGAATCAACGAATATCTGAAAATGTACGTCAGATTTCGTGTGATACGATGACACGACTGTCACCGTGGGAAATTTTCGTGAAAGATCCATGAGCAGATAAAGACGAGGTGCTCGTAGAGCGACAGTCTCGCCCGAGCAAGTTGTACTTTATCGATGGCGAAATTTACGGGTGATTTTGGGGGAAATTTTACGAAGCTCTATATTTTGGGAGGACGTAAAACATATTATTATAGCTTGCCGTTCGAGTCGGAAATGCGTAACTTATTCCGACATAACGGAAAATAAATATTCGTCGAATCCAACCCAAACTCGCTGCTAGGGTTGCACGAGACACCAAGATTAATCTTGATATCTCTTGAATTTCAAGACAAGATCAAGACAAGATTTTTAATTAGCTATCAAGACAATACCAAGACTAATCTAAGACTGTCAAAATTATTAGTCTTGTCAAAATTATTGGTTCTCGAAAAAACTAAAATATTTATATTTGTAAGTGAAAAAGAATCACTATATACGAATTAAAAAAAATTTTATTCAATAAAAACATTTATATTGATAAATTTAAAAACATTTAATATTAATACGATATAACATTTTTATAAATTAGAAATCAAACTCGCAAATTTTAGACATTAAAGAGCATTTCACTCAGGAATTGATGCACATTAGTGCTTTTAAATATTTACTTTGTAATCCGGTTCTATTTTTTGACATAGTCAGAGTTTCTATTGAGAAAAGTCTTTCTACTGGCACGGACGAGGCAGTTGAATTTAAAATGTCTCGAGCCATTTTTGACAATGTGGAATAAATATGAACCTGATTTTTTTATCACTCCAAAATATTTATATCTGCACATTCCCTTGCAGCCTGTAAATAGTTATTAATTTCTGTTTTCCATGAAACAGTAAATGTTTTTTTATGTAAATAGACGACATTTATATCGATTACATAGTAATAATTATAAAATGTAGAAAAAGTGTAATCGCTAGTCAAATAATCAAAGGATTATTGAAAAAATTATATTCGACCAAACTAGCCAGAAATTTCCTTTATTTAGTACGACGTTTCGACCATATGGTTGTGGTCCTTATCAAGTATATACTGGAAGGATTTAAAATACATTAAATTAACGGTTTGAATACATAAAAGCACCAACAGAATAAAGAGTAAAACAAAATTACCGATGAAATATAATAATCAAGACGCAAACATAGCACTTGTAAAAACCATCACGAGTCAAAAATAGATAAGGCTCAAATTATTACAATACCATACGTTGAGAATACGAGCCATGATTTGCACCGCCTTTTGCGAAATAACGGTTTTAACGTCGTTTACACAATAACAAAAAAACTTAATAATCTGATTAAACGCGGTAAAGACAGATTATATAATAACGACAAGACAAGCGTTGTATACAAATTAAATTGCAAAGATTGCAACATATCATACATAGGTCAAACAAAAAGACATCTACGTACACGAGTGAAGGAACATTGTAATAATATAAAGTTACATGTTTCTAATCACTCTGTGATTACCAAACACAGATTGGAATCTGGACACGAATTTGATTGGTTGAAACCCGAAATCTTACATAGCGAAACGTATGTTCGAAAAAGAGAGATTGCTGAGATGTTTTTTATTAAGAGATCGGATAATCTCATTAACTTACAGACAGACACAGACAATCTAAATAATATTTATGATAAAATAATAAAGGTCACTTAGTTGTGTCTCTCCCTCGAGATTCGTTTAGTTTTTCGACGAAGTCTCATACGGACGTATCAGTCTCTCTCGTTTTTTTTAATTTAATTAGATAACGTTTTATATTTTTGACTCGTGATGGTTTTTACAAGTGCTATGTTTGCGTCTTGATTATTATATTTCATCGGTAATTTTGTTTTACTCTTTATTCTGTTGGTGCTTTTATGTATTCAAACCGTTAATTTAATGTATTTTAAATCCTTCCAGTATATACTTGATAAGGACCACAACCATATGGTCGAAACGTCGTACTAAATAAAGGAAATTTCTGGCTAGTTTGGTCGAATATAATTTTTTCAGTAATAATTATAATTAAAATATAATACGATAATAATTATTATTTCAAATTATATTACAAAAATTATGTTAAATATTATTTAAATAATTTTTTAATATTAGATAAAAAGTTGTTAATAAAATCGAGACAAGACGAGATTTTTGCTACCAATATTCACTCAAGACCAAGACAAGATTTAAATTTTTGCAAATTTTCAATACAATATTTTGACGAATATTGTCTTGTCCTGGGTCTTGTGCAACCCTAGTAATAACTTCGACACCAAGTCCAATATTTTATCCTAACCTTTGTATAATTTTGATGGTATCAATTTACATGTATAAGTTGAATTTATGGTCGCAATTAATTTTATACGTGTCTGTACATTTTACATATGAAACATTTTTCAAATTGTTCTGAATCTGTTTGAAATTTTTCCGGCGACAAACGCAGAATGCGATTTTACTGACCCGCACGAGATCGGTGAGCAGGGATAATCTGAAGGACCAGTCGAGTTTAATCTCATCCTGAACGAGTACGTCCTCCAGGGAGCCCCTCGTGCAGTACTCCGACACTAGGCAGGGCCTCGTAGGTTCGTTAAGGCATCCGATCAGGGGATTGAGATTCTCGTGTCGCAGCCCGTGGATCTGCCCAAAAGTGGAAAGTGGAGAGAAACTCGATCACAGATCTAACTCAGAGGAATGAATAAAAGGATGTGCGCCTTTACCGTGACCAGCACGTCCATGGCCTTGCTCTTCAGTTCGAACGTACCTTGAAAGGGTAGCTCCTTCAATTGAACCAAGTCACCCTAGTCAGAAATCACAGGACGGATCATTAACTCGGGCATTGACATCGGTGTTGTATATCCGGTGGTATTGGATCTTGCGAGCTATCGAGACTTTCGTAACGATTCGGAAAAGTTTGACGTTTCGCGTCGCGATATATATATTTGATTGAAGGAGAAGCGAGAGAAATTAATTCACTTAGGGCTAATGCGTTTGAATCTGTCTTATCAATCTTCATTACGGGCGAAAGGTTCTTATCGGCCGCCGTCATATTGCGGAACTTGCGGCATTAATCAGCGTCTATATAAGAGACGCGGGTGTCTACGAGGCGCGAAAATGAATATCGATGTGTGCCACGGAATATATATCCTCGCATAATACCGCGCGTCATGTCAAGCGGAAGATTCTCGGAAGTGATCAAGAATGAAATTGTTTGCGAGGCGTATGATGTGCGACGTCGATAATGCCTTGAAAGCAAGGATTTTTCCCGTTATAAGCTTTCCCAAAGCAACTCGCGATTTTTGTTGCACTCTTCTTTTTATAAACGTGCGGATCATTCATGTGTTTTAGCTCGCGTATTATTTTCATCATTGTACATTATATATATTTAATATATTTATTTATGGTGTATCTTTTTATTTTAGTTTTCATTAGACGTGAGATTTAATATGTCTACAAAATATCCCAAAATCATCAAATATCTTCTTAAGTGAGGCGATTTTTTTAGAGTAAAAGGGATGACGATGAGGTGTAATATAATTATTGAATGATTCCAAATTACAAAAAAAATTTTCTGAAGTTGAAAGATTAAAGAAACTACTTTTTAGTTACTTTTAGTTTAATAGAATTTTAATTGTTAGTGACATAAAGATGTATAATGGGAAGAAATTAGAAAAATGATGCAAAAAATGATAATTTTCCTCAAAATATTCCCTAAAGAAATTACCTTTAAATCTGCCATTGAAAGGCTATTCAATAGTTTTGGAACACTCTGTATAAATATAATATATAATAATAAAAAAAACTTCAAAATAAAATATTAAACGTAAAGACTGTTCTCTAAAAATTCCAAAAAATTCTAAAGAAATTCTAAAATAAAATATTAAACGTAAAGATTGTTCTCTAAAAATTCCAAAAAATTTCAAAATAAAATATTAAACGTAAAGATTGTTCTCTAAAAATTCCAAAATAAAATATTCACATAATTCCAAAATAAACGTTCTTAATCGCTCTTTTCTCGTGTATCGTGTTGATTAAACGTAAAGATTGTTCTCTAAAAATTATCAATTCCTTTTGTCATTAAAGTAGATTAATTCAATAAAAGTCGATCGACGTAAATTGAAGTCTGGAGGAAAAGTAATGAGTCGGGAGGCGTTTTCGATAGGACAGTCGCAACAAGATGACGCAAAAGCGCGTAATCCAGACTATACATCCAGAATACAGTTGTTAGCCACACTGGGTATACTCACGTTGTACCTAGCACGTGGATCCTTGAAGAAGGTGTGCCTCGGCACGTTTCCGCCGGCGGCCTGCAAGTACGGCTTCAGGGAGTTGACGCTGCCGAGCTGGAGCAGGTCCGGCTTCTCGACCTCCGGCCCGCCGAACTCTTGCAGCTGCTGCAGCCAGCAGCAAAGCATCGCCTCGATGCCCTCGTCTACCTGAGGGCACGCGCGAGCCACGTGCGATTAAGATCGAGACTTTTTATTTACAGACTTGCGTTTACAGAATCGAAAAGGATCGAGTCAATTATCTGATGATTGCTATCGAAAAGACTATCAAACGCGATATATTCATGATGAGATGAAGAGAGTATATTTTTTTATCCATTTTTAAGCAAGGAAATTTTACATTAATTTATACAGGACGAATTATTTTTATTAATAATTATTTTTTTTTAATAATTGTTTTTATAACAATTATTTTTATAAATAATTATTTTTATTAATCAAAATTTTGACATGTATTATAAACAAAGTAGTTCCTAAATAATATACTCTTTTGAATTTTGTGACTTTTTTTTTATTCCTGAAATATGCGATTTTGAAATATTGTGAAAATATTTCAATATTTTTTTTTTATAGGAAAAAGAATTTGATTTCAAAAATATGTTTTGAAGCTCATAATCCTCTTTACGATAAAGTAGTCGCAGGGGCAAAGCGTCTTTTCCGTCATTTCTACTCCTCAAAAAATTAATCTAATCATAAATTCAATTTAAAATCAAAAGTAAATTTAAATTAGGTTAAATCTTTGAGGAGAGAGGGAAAGAGGCGGAGCCCCTCTCCTCGCCCACGCATATATTTAAATATTTGTATTTTTTTATTTTTAATCATAAATATTAATAAAACTTAATAAAGTATTCAAGGTACTTGATTTCACCACACGACGTTAAAGTAAATAATCAAATAAGTTTATCTTTATTCACAGGAGTGACTAGAAATTCGTAAAATTACTATCTTATATTTATTTTGAAATTCCTAGCGAAACTAGGCAATAATTTGGAAACTGAAATTTTAGTATTGGCCGTGACACGATGACAAATAAATGTATATTCTTTACATAAGTCAAGATAAAAATGATCTACGTAAGTTAATGTAAAGTGTGCCACCGAAATTTTTTCGAAAAGCTGCACAATTATTTTCTAAAAATTCGACATTCCTTGAAACACGAGAGATCGACTATCGCTCTTTAAATATAAAAATTGCAGCGTATAAAAATTGTTGACGTTTAACTGGAATACAGTAATAATTAAAGCTCGTTCAGTGGTACAATTAAGCCCAATGAACTGGTGTCACGGTGACATTTAGCGCTTTTTATCGGATATTTCTTTCTACGTAAACCGATAATTTAGGAGTTTGACACGTATATAGCGATCGGTCTCCCGTGAAATATACGGTCCATATCAGGATCGCAACCCCTCTCAAATGAAATTGCGTCATATTAAGAGGAATTTTTCTCGCAGGAGGAAAAGTTAGCCGGCGGTGCTAACACGATTTCACGATCCCGACTTGATGACAACCGTGAAAAATTGCTTTCGTCTCGGTTATTAAGGTTTTGACGTTTGCAATAAAAAGGAAATACCGCGGAATTTTTTACAACGTAAACTTGCTGCCGCGAGTTTAACGGGAGATCTTAATTCTCTCCGCATATCTCTCGAGATATTTTACAGAAGAACGATTAAAGATGAATGAAAGAAAGCCAAGTATAAGTCTACTAATATAATTTTTGTGCGAGGGTACTTTATATATATAATCTCCTTAGCAAAGTTGAGATTGAAAGCTGTCAAGAAAAAATTCCACTCACCGTTCTCGAATCTACTGGAGGCACTTGAGGAAAAACGAAGTCCGATGTCGTCAGGATGATTTTGTACGGGCCTTTGGACATCCTTTTCTTAAGCAATCGCTTCCTAAGCAAAGATATTCGTTTCAAATTATTAAATTTTTATATTAAAATTCTATAGCTCTATATTAGAATTAATTTAATTGTGCATTAAATTTCATTTAGTATTTTATTTAGCTTATTTATTTATTTTATTTACAAAATTATAAAAAGTTTCGAATATTTAAAAATATTAACGTCATATTTTATTTTAAAAAAGCTGGAAAATGACTTAATAATTCATCTCTTTTTTTATTTATATCATTTCTGTTAAATGTCACCAGTGTTAAATAATTTTAAATTATAATTTAAGAAAAAACATAACTATTAATTAATTTTAGATTATTAGATTTATTTTAAATTGTACTCATGTAATATCTGGATTTATTTGGATATCTGGATTATGGATTTTTACATTGTAATTTCGAATATATTTATTAAATTAAAACTTTAAGTATATATCTGTTAAAAGAGTTGTTCATGTATTAGAGAAATAGAAAAAAATATATATATAAATAATATAATGCATAACATGATAAAGTGTGTTTACCGGACTATAATCCCGACGGCGATGGCGACAAAGGTGAACAGCAGCGACCCCAGAATAATAGCTACGATATGTGTGGTACGGAAAGACATGTCGGCCAAGCCATCTGTTAAATAATTAATGCACTGCATTAATCTTGACGGCATTTTATCGGGCGATATTTTCGGATTCGAGGGAGCCGTTTATCGATCCCGATCGGCGATGAAAGGTACGAAGGGAGAAAGCCTTTCTCCTTCGTATCTTTTCCCCCTTCCGCAATTACTCCGTCCTATTTTTGACAGTATCTCTTATGATCGTATCGATGGCGATCGAGTATCGTGTGTTTTATAGACGGAATCCGTTAAATAATAAATAAGTTTTTTAAAGTCGTTTTCACGAGATACGCATCACCTTAATTATCACGTTATTATTTATAGAAACTTGGAATATATCAACAAAATTTCGTTGCTTTTATAATTTAACGATATCGCGAAGAGAGGCTAAAATTATGTACATGATAACTATTGTGCGTTATTTTTATTGTTGACAATGCGAATAAATAGAATTGAAATGTCACGATCAAGAGTGATTCCAACGCAAAAAATGTGATTAAAAAAAATGTAACAAATGCAAAAAGCTGCATTTGACGTGAAAAAAGTTGTGTACATTTATTTATTCATGCAACGATATTTTTTTTTAATTTAAAGATTTTTCGAAAAAGTATTTTCGTTAGTTATATTTAATACTCTTTCCAGTTTTCTTATGTTAATATTAAGATTTTCCTTGATGCAATTCGTTGTAACAAGAAGACAGAAATTACTTTCATAATTATCAAGCTAATTCACTTTTCAGAGTTTATTCCATAATCTTCACTTTCTGCATATAACAAAATTAAAGCATCTTTCTGTTTCAACGAAACATTAAAATACTAGGAAATTAATTCAAAATTTTCAAGATGTAACTGAATTACCAGAATATTGCCTAGAATTAATTTACATTAAATATTATTTTTTTTTAATTAAAAATGATCCCCTTTCTTTTCAATTATTAAATTTCTAAATTCCATCAATTATCAGCGTGCAGATACGTAAATATCAAATCTTAATCTTAAGAAAAATATAACAAGAAGACAGAAATTACTTTCGTAATTATCAAGCTAATTCACTCTTGAGAATTGATTCCATAATTTTCACTTTCCGCATATAACAAAATTAAAGCATCTTTCTGTTTCAACGAAACATTAAAATACTAGGCAATTAATTCAAAATTTTCAAGGTGTAACTGAATTACCAGAATATTGCCTAGAATTAATTTACATTAAATATTATTTTTTAAATTAAAAATGATCCCCTTTCTTTTCAATTATTAAATTTATAATTTCCATTAATTATCAGCGCGCAGATACCTAAATATCAAATCTTAATCTTAAAAAAAATATAACAAGAAGACAGAAATTACTTTCATAATTATCAAGTTAATTCACTCTTGAGAATTGATTCCATAATTTTCACTTTCCGCATATAACAAAATTAAAGCATCTTTCTGTTTCAATGAAACATTAAAATACTAGGCAATTAATTCAAAATTTTCAAGGTGTAACTAAATTACCAGAATATTGCCTAGAATTAATTTACATTAAATATTATTTTTTTAAATTAAAAATGATCCCTTTTCTTTTCAATTATTAAATTTCTAATTTCCATACCAGCGCGCAGATAGCTAAATATCAAATCTTAATCTTAAGAAAAGTATAACAAAAAGACAGAAATTACTTTCATAATTATCAAGCTAATTCACTCTTCAGAGTTTATTCCACAATCTTCACTTTCTGCATATAACAAAATTAAAGCATCTTTCTGTTTCAATGAAACATTAAAATACTAGGCAATTAATTCAAAATTTTCAAGGTGTAACTGAATTACCAGAATATTGCCTAGAATTAATTTACATTAAATATTATTTTTTTTAATTAAAAATGATCCCCTTTCTTTTCAATTATTAAATTTCTAATTTCCATACCAGCGCGCAGATAGCTAAATATCAAATCTTAATCTTAAGAAAAGTATAACAAAAAGACAGAAATTACTTTCATAATTATCAAGCTAATTCACTCTTCAGAGTTTATTCCACAATCTTCACTTTCTGCATATAACAAAATTAAAGCATCTTTCTGTTTCAATGAAACATTAAAATACTAGGCAATTAATTCAAAATTTTTCAAGGTGTAACTGAATTACCAGAATATTGCCTAGAATTAATTTACATTAAATATTATTTTTTTTAATTAAAAATGATCTCCTTTCTTTTCAATTATTAAATTTCTAATTTCCATCAATTACCAGCGCGCAGATAGCTAAATATCAAATCTTAATCTCGAGAAAAGTACATAAAAAGTTTCCTGGTACCCTGGTTATTTACGCGATAAGATCATTATAGGACTACAAGAACAAAATATTGTCGTCGATAAATCTCCTGGGGACTCACCCGGACAATCGGCATCGTCGTCGCAGGACGACAGGTCGGACGACTCGAGGTTGTTGAGGAACGCCACCGCGCTTGGCGTCAGCTGCTGGACCATCTGTCGCTGATAGCCGTTGACAACCGCGAGGATCGGCTGCCAGCCGACGTCGGTGTTCCAGTCCAGCAGGGCGTACGTGTACATTTTGTTGTTGTGGGCGTCGAGGCTGCTGTTGTCGCGCGTCAACACGATCAGCGATTCGTTCAATCGATCGAGCAACGTCGGCGTCGCGTATCTCTGCGTGCCATTGAAGACCTTCCTCACGTCGTACCTGCGTCAACAAACTGTCTTTGCCTTTGCCTGTGCGAGACCCGTCCAGGCGACGACGCGGCGTCGCCGAGGACGATCCCCGAGAGTTAATCGCAGAACCGAATTACACGGATCGACGCCCGCGATTAATACGAGCCGATGATCCGACAAGCGCGATTTCTATCATAATTCGGGATCCAAGATGGAACTTTGCAATTATGCGACGTTATCTCGATCGAACGAGGGAAAAGCGCCTCTTCTCACCCTCGATTAAGGTCGACTAGCTTGGCCGATTCCTCGATAACGTATGCTTCGTTGAAGGATTGACTTTGGATATAAAATTGTTTCGTATTTTGCGAACAAATTAATCGGCAGTCTTGAACATTTCAGGATCGAGAAGGTAAACGTCTTTGACGAACTTTATTTCGGTCACGAGTACCTTTGAGTAAAAATTTAGAGTGCTTTTTAATACACGTGAACGTTATTTTTCCGCGCGATGCATGTTTGAGACAATCGACGTGCCTCACCGGGGCTATAAATACCGAGGTTATATATACTTCAAAGCTATCTAATCTTATTATGGCTCTTTATTCTTAAAGATGAAAGTCGATGTTTATTGGCTGATATTTTTTGCGAATATTCCGAGGATCTTTAGAAGCCTTTCTTAAAGGGATTTTCTACGCAGTTCCCGCTATTATAAATCTTGTAGTATTTATATCCTTCCTCATCGAGTGCGCGAAAAAAAAGCTACAAAGATATTCTAAAGCGGATGATTAATTATGTAATTTCGAGCGTTAATTAATTCACCAGGTCGACCACCGCTAGTCGGATTATTTTGCAGCAACCTGTTTGCAATTATAACATTTCTTGATTGCGATTGTCAAAAATAATTGAGATTAATTAATGGGTTAGCTTGATGGCGATGATCAATACATATTCATGATGCATTTTCATGAATATTTTCAGGATATATATGAAAGAAATTCCGACGGATAATCAAGCATCTTTTTCGCGATTACATTTATTAGATCGCGAACAATGGGTTTTATATTTATAAGATCTTGCGCATTAATATTAATCAAAATTCATATTTAAAAAAAAAAAAAAAAAAAAAAAAAAATAATCACTTAATCTTGATAACTCTTATCGATTATATTTTACGAAAGGCCTCAAATTTAAATATTTAAAAAAATTCTTCTCCTTTCTTTATAAAATTAATACAGTTAATTCTTATTAAACAAATTATACAGTTAATTCTTATTAAAAATAGAACGAGAAGGAAGAATACGACATTATAATAGTCTTGTTAACTCTAGATTTTGAGATAAAATATATTCAACCATTTTAATGAAATAAAATAAATATTTAATTTAGTCAGTTTTACGGGAGAATTTAATATTAAAACTTAAACAATGTTCCTCGACTAATTTCCATGTCTTTATTGGACTCTATTATTCTGACAGGAATAGATAAGACCTTTTCATGTAATGGTACTAATCGTGTAACTGATAGGATATTTGCATAGTTAATAAACTATTTTTTTTTCCTTTTCAACATTTTATGCTGAAAAAGAAGCAGCATGCAAAAATAATAATTATTTATATAATCTTCAGGCTCTCGTTATCATGGAAATGACAAAATGACCATACATTATTTCTCAAGCAGCCACAGAGATTCATTATTCATGAATTACAGTAAGTGTGTAAGGGATTCGTGTAGGTTTCCTTACAACCGAAATAATGATGATGTGCTGTCTTGATTAAAAAACTAATTACATGTTTCTCAGAAGAAAAAGTCGCTTCATATTTAACAAAAATTGTCGTAACATCTTGAAAACGAAATGTAAAACAAAGCAAAAATTTTTAAAAATAACAGTAGCTTCCCCAAAAACAGATTTGTTCAACAAATAAAATAAATAAATTAAACAATATAATTTTCTGTTTCAATCATGATACAAATCTAAATTCTTTGGACTCAGAAAATAATAAAATTAAATACTTCTCCAAAAAAAAGCTACATCAAAAATGAGAGCTAACAGAGAATTTCAAGTGTCCTATTCTTTTTGCTTATATAAAATTTAATAAAGAAAGACTATTTTGGATGCTTTGAAATATTTTCTTCGTTTATTAGCATAATTAATTACCTCTGATCGAGCGGTGCGACCGCGAGTAGATTCTCCATCGTGTTGCTGCTGAGATTCCTCGGTGGGAAGGAGCTTCGCGGGGCTTCCTCTATCTTGTGCACCCTCTTCTCATCGTTCTCCAGAGTCGCGTTCGGGCCGGCGCGAGTTACACTCGAGGTAGAAAAATTGGAAGACTGAGTAATCGCGGACTGGGCCAAGGTCGGATCGATGGTCGGGAGCGAGGCGGGCGGCGGGTTCTCGTCTCTCGGAAGGAAGAGGTCGATATCCTCCGTGTGGATCATTAGGATGACGGAGTTCTGGATGTGGTTTTGCCACGCGATGTTCAACTCGATCAGGACGCGGCTCGTCACCTCGTCGAGCAGCGGCAGGCAAAGCACCGTAGCTGGCGAGAAAAGAATCTTTGACTTGCGTGTTTAAATAACGCGAAAGATAGGGAGCTACAGGCGAGGGTGAATATATAAATGATCCGGATAGGGTAGTAATTAAATTATACAGGGTGGCCTCGAATGTTCCAGCCAAACTTTAGGAAGGAGATAGGAAATTTAATTCTGAACAAAAAATTTCCTATAAACATGGGTCGGAAAATGCTTCCTTAAGAAGTTATCGCTCAAAAACCTCTGATGAAGGAAGAGCAAAAGGTGAAAAGAAAATGAAATAGAAAGAAGATGAAGCTAAATAAATTTCTTGAAAAACTATTTATTTTTTACTATTACGTGCTATTACTAAAATAATAGTTTAAAAAAAAATTATTTTATTTTCATAAAAGAAAAAGATTTTTATTTTTTATTTTTATCGTTTTTTTCAAGAAATTTATTTAGTTTCATTTTCTTTTTATTTCATTTTCTTTTCACCTTTTGCTCTTCCTTCATCAGAGGGATTTTTTGAACGATAACTTCTTAAGGAAGCATTTTTCGACCCATGTTTATTGGAAATTTTTTGTTCAAAATTAAATAATTTCCTATAAGATATCAAAGTCTGGCTGGAACATTCGGGACCACTCTGTATATATAATTATTTTAACAATAAGTTGTTAAAATTTTTAAATATATAATATATATATATATATATGTATATATATTTATTATTTAATTATTCTAATCAATTATTTAATTAATTAATATATTCTTTATATAAAAATCAGATTTTTAGGGATTTATGATTTTATGATTTATGGAGAAATAAGTTGTTTCAATCTCTCTCCCAAGAGCTAAGTCTTTCGAGGGCTCTCTATTCAAAGGCGCATTATTTAGAAATTATACCTAAGTAAGTAAGCTTTACGGCAGTTTAGTCTTCTTAATGAACAAAACTTAATTTATTAACGCAAGTTTGTGCCACGTGTCTAGTCGAAAATCTCGACATTAAGGGATTAAATTGGCACTAAACGCTACATATTATATTGCTTATATAATCACGAAAATAACGCGTTTAATATCCATCTCTTTAATTGGGCAAAGCGACTTAATGAAACCCCTCGAAACGCCTTCTATGATTTGCTCATTTTTCATATGACTTTCGAGAAGGAAAATTGAATTCTGTGTCAAATAAATAAATGCCAATGGAAAAATTCTCAAGTTCAAAAGAAGAATTTAATTTCTTTGTCTGCGAAAAATCGTATTTGTCTCTGATATTCTCGCTGTGTGCTTGATACGAACGAGAGGAGGAAGGAGAGGTTGAGGACGGATTTAAGGGTTGAAAGAGCGCGCTTTCGAAGAAGAAAGGGGTAAGCTGCGGAAAATGATATATATCGGCTAACGACCGCCGAGTGACCAGTCGAGTGGCAATTAAACTTATAGCTCTTATACAATCTCATCTAAGCCGGAGTTTCGGAGGATCATCAAAGCCCGGGGGATTTTAATTAAAATGTTACATGAAATACCGGAGGCATAGCACACTGTGATGAGACTAATTAATATTAATTAACCGGAGACACACAGGCGCACTCTCTCCTTTGTGCAGCCCTAAAATGTACCTAGAGATGAAACAATTGGATCCCTTCGTTCGCAGGCAGAGTCATTATCATCGAGACCTTGTAGCTCTTGTATTTACAAGAAACGACGCAGTGTGCTCGGTAAATAATTGCCTCCAGATCCCCGCGATAGGTCCTTACTTGGCTACGCCGGCGAAACGTGACGCGGTTGCCTCATTCATTAAATTGAAATTAATTAAAGCGAACTCTCTGATTACATCGCATCTTATACCGAGGTGTACACTCGCTCGAGGTTTCTGAAAGGAGCCATGTCACTCTATTACATGATTCATTTCATAGGGATGCATTATTGGACGTAAATTGTCGTCAACTAGGATAAGTCGAGAAGTGGAGACACTTTTATTTTCCTGAAGAGCCGGCTGGCAACGCACTGAATTTCCTAGGATTTATCAAAGCTCCAAAGTGCATTTGTGTTTTCAGTTCGATTTGCGTTCGCTCGCTTTCATTGTGACTTTGTGTCAATTTAAAATGAATGCTCCCAACTGCATTGTCCAACTGCAGTAAAGAAAAAATGCCAGCAGTGATACATTTTCTTCACTCGGAGGAAGAAACCTGCGGAAACTATTCACAGAATACGGCAACAGAATAATGAGAGTTGTCTAAATCGTCGTTAAAAGGGGTTCAGACCTGTTTGATGCAATTGGACAACGAAACACTCGTTTAAAATTAATAAAATCATTACTAAAATTATTACACCAATAAAATTACAAACCACCACTCTGATCACACCTGGAGATTATGATAAGAGACATGGAAGAGTCAGTGTTGCCTGCTGAGGGAACTGAAAAAAAATCCCTTTTCTTCTCGACTCTAGCAAGGTGCTTGCTTTCGTCTGTTTTGGGTTAAGGCGCGACTCGCGACGGTCTGATGTCCTTTAAAATTTCAAGGAAGCTTCAATTCGCAACCCACGTAATCCGAGTGGTTCTCCCTTGTTCCTCATATATATTGCAATCGGGAAGAAATGGTTGCAGGCGAGTTTAAACCCGGCTGTTAAGCCCTTATACGGCCGGGACTTAGTCTTTACTCAGGACGAAAAGATTTAGGAGAAGACATCGTTAACTGGAACCCTCTATAAACACGTACCGCGTGTACGAGCAATCTCTGGGATTGCCTGTACTTTTATTCACCGGGAAATTTCGCTCTCTCGCTCTCGCAATTCCCATACGCAGAGCGAATAAAAGATTTATAAACAGCAGTAAATAGATTTCTGCTGAAATCCAATCCTCAAAGCGTGTAAACAGCAATAAGCTCGTCTGTATCGCGATACTGCTACGTTCTCTGCGCTTTATTTGTTTTCCGTATAAATATTAAGCAGATTAATTTGCTCCTTTTATTCGTCTCTTCTTTTTCATGGAGACGAGAGGAAAACGGACGCGTTTATTTTAATAACGGATGAGAATCTTTACGAGAAATTGATAATCTCAAATGATTAAATTTCTAAACGCGACTGTGAAAAATTGAAAGACCATTGATACTTTAATCTATTAGCGGAGGAAAGAATCGGCCCAGGGATTGATCGAATTAAAGTTCTGTGTGAAGTCGCGACCCGAAACGAAAGAAACGTAATTAAAGGCTCGAGTCCCTTTTGAAGTGCATCAAAAGCAGATCGCAGTCAAACCGCGAAGCGTCAGAATCGCACATAAATGCCGTCAATCACGAAATTACCAGGCAAAAGGACAAAAGGAACGCGCGGTCGCTCCTCCCTCTCTCCTTCCCGGAAGACGAGGCCATTTAATTTTGCCCCAAACCCGATAGTTTCGACAGTTTGGGGTGGATGTAAGCGCCGGATAATGCTCGTGAGTTTCCGTGTAATGGGATTAAATGCAGTAGCGCAGAAGTACTTACCTCGTCGGGAAACGCTGTTTACGGACTTGAGTATCCTGCGGATCTGCTCGAGGGTGGCGCGATGGGGTAGAATCAAGTGGTACCGCAGAATCACGCCGATCCTCCGAAACGTGCTGATCACGGCACGATCCAGGCTGGACCAGGGCTCGCGATCTGCGACAGCGATTGACAATCGAGAGTCCCTCGCATCGTGACATTAAAATTCAATGGCGCGCGACGCACTCGTGTTTCAATAGACGGGGAATCACAGAACGCGTCTCGCAGCCCATTATCGCGGCCCTTCCATATCGTTCGCGATTTCACGCTCGACGCTCTCGCAGCCGGGATTCAATTGTGTGTCGTCAGAAGCGAAAGGCTATGCGTAATTTTCCTGCGTAATAAACGTTGCGATGATAACGAGCTTTTTCGCACGCGTATCTCGATCGTGAATAGATCTCGTCTGATGGAGTCGATCGACGCACTGAGAAAAAATCCGGTTGCATTAATTAGAATTCTGGTAGATTCAATCAGGATGTCTGTTGGAAAATGGACGAACCAGAATTCTTGTAGAAATTACCAGATAAATCTGATTAATTTCTTCCTGTTAAATTTACCAAATTTTCGGGTTAATAATATTAAACTCGTCAGCACCAAGTCATCTAAAATTTTTTCCATCTAATCTCAAAAGTCTGTTTAATATTCTGAATACCAACAAGATTATTGGATAAATTTAATGAAGATTATTGAATAAATTATTTTAAATTCAGCGTCCTCCTTCTGGAATTACTGTTCGTAAGAAAAAAAATATGCTTTGGATTCAATGTTAATACTACTTCTTTATATACATTTCATGCACTGAGAAAAAAGTCTGGTTGCATTAATTAGAATTCTGGTAGATTGTTGGAAAATGGACGAACCAGAATTCTTGTAAAAATTACCAGATGAATCTGATTAATTTCTTCCTATTAAATTTACCAAATTTTCTGGCTAATAATACGAAACTCGCCAGCATCAAGTTGTCTAAAATTTTTTCTATTTAATCTCAAAAGTCTGTTTAATATTTTGGATTCCAACAAGACTATTGGATAAATTCAATCCAGATTATTAAAGAAATTATTTTAAATTCAGTTTGTTAGAAATTAAACTGAGAAACAGTGATGCAAGAAGAGGATGCAGCTCAAACACACGCAACCAGAGAGCTAGCATCCTCTTTCTGGCACTACTGTTCGTAAGAAAAAAAAATATGCTTTGGATTTAATGTTAATATTACTTCTTTATATTTCATGCACTGAGAAAAAATCTGGTTGCATTAATTAGAATTCTGGTAGATTCAACCAGTATGTCTGTTGGAAAATGGATAATGTTAATACTAGTTTTTTATATACATTTTATGGCAAATATTGAATACGAGTTAAGTTAAGAGCAAAGAAATTAATGTATTAAGAAATTTTACAGATTCAACCAGAAAATACTAACCAAATCCTTATAATAAAATCTATTAAACGTTCTGGTTATAAGAAATCGAGTCTTATCATGATAACTAAAAATGCTTGTTTGATTTAATCAAAATACCTTCAATCATATACGTCTTGTTGGTATAATCAAACGATTTTTCTCAGTGCGAACACGTAATTTCCTTCGTAAATCGCGAGTTAATAAATGTCGGAAAAATTTTAATCAACTGTCATCAAGTCTAGTTTTATCGAGAGTAAAGAATAAATTTGGCGAAATTTTATTTTGTTATGAGGAAGAAGCTGGAAGGAAATTGTCGTCACGTTTTCAGGGCGATACGTTTCTACTGCAAGTCATGAATTTCTCATCTCGGTAGAGGTTTTCTCTCTTTCAATTTCCATAAATTATATTTGCAAGAATAATATTCCAAAGGTAATTTATCTTCCAGTAAATAACACAGAGATTACTTTTTATTATCCTTCATATTGTGAAACTTTTACTTTAAAATCAAACAGGGAGTGAAAAAAACTTTGCATATTTCATTATTAAAACAAATATTAAAATGTAACGAGATCCATTTTATCCGTTTTTTCACCGCCTGTTTAATGGTAGAATATATAACATTTATTAGAATAATTATGATTCGAAAATTTACCTATGCCGATAATGGCCGCGGTCTTCCACTGCAAGTGCAGGAATATTTCCGCCACGGCATTAGCCATCGACGGCAATGACGGAGAAAGCCTGATGATCGACGATAGATCCTTCTCCTTTAAGTCTCTCTGGAACATGAGTGATGTTCTCAAATTTTAACGAGACGCTTTATTTTTGGTCCACCCGAAATCGATGCTATCCGAGAAGCAAAGGTCTTTGCAGAGAGAAATATTTGTAAAAATTATTATATTTATATTTCTTTTTTTTCCTTTTATTTTTTAATCGCATTTTTCAATAGTAAACAAAACTCGAAATATCGACTCTCTTCAATATTATCACTTTATATATTAAACACGATTGTTAACCGATCAAATCGATAAGTTTCCTCTTTGCTTTCATCTTTTAATTAAAAAATTACTTGTGAAAAGGTTAAATGTAACGGATAACGAATGACGTTACGGAATTTAATTCCGTTTTCGATCAAATCGAATCAACGAATATCTGAAAATGTACGTCAGATTTCGTGTGATACGATGACACGACTGTCATCGTGGGAAATTTTCGTGAAAGATCCATGAGCAGATAAAGACGAGGTGCTCGTAGAGCGACAGTCTCGCCCGAGCAAGTTGTACTTTATCGATGGCGAAATTTACGGGCGATTTTGGGGGAAATTTTACAAAGCTCTATATTTTAGGAGGACGTAAAACATATTATTATAGCTTGCCGTTCGAATCGGAAATGCGTAACTTATTCCGACATAACGGAAAATAAATATTCGTCGGATCCAACCCAAACTCGCTGCTAGGGTTGCACGAAATACCAAGATTAATCTTGATATCTCTTGAATTTCAAGACAAGATCAAGACAAGATTTTTTAATTAGCTATCAAGACAATACCAAGACTAATCTAAGACTGTCAAAATTATTAGTCTTGTCAAGATTATTGGTTCTCGAAAAAACTAAAATATTTATATTTGTAAGTGAAAAAGAATCACTATATACGAATTAAAAAAAATTTTATTCAATAAAAACATTTATATTGATAAATTTAAAAACATTTAATATTAATACAATATAACATTTTTATAAATTAGAAATCAAACTCGCAAATTTTAGACATTAAAGAGCATTTCACTCAGGAATTGATGCACATTAGTGCTTTTAAAGATTTACTTTGTAATCCGGCTCTATTTTTTGACATAGTCAGAGTTTCTATTGAGAAAAGTCTTTCTACTGGCACGGACGAGGCAGTTGAATTTAAAATGTCTCGAGCCATTTTTGACAATGTGGAATAAATATGAACCTGATTTTTTTATCACTCCAAAATATTTATATCTGCACATTCCCTTGCAGCCTGTAAATAGTTATTAATTTCTGTTTTCCATGAAACAGTAAATGTTTTTTTATGTAAATAGACGACATTTATATCGATTACGTAGTAATAATTATAATTAAAATATAATACGATAATAATTATTATTTCAAATTATATTACAAAAATTATGTTAAATATTATTTAAATAATTTTTTAATATTAGATAAAAAATTGTTAATAAAATCGAGACAAGACGAGATTTTTGCTACCAATATTCACTGAAGACCAAGATTTAAATTTTTGAAAATTTTCAATATCAATACAATATTTTTACGAATATTCTCTTGGGTCTTGTGCAACCCACTCGCTGCCCGAGAACCGGAATTAAAATTGGCCCTTTCGGTGGAAGCAATTGCGCGACCCGGATATTACGTTACTCGATATTTATTGCGCGTAATTATTTACGGGTAGGCAAACTTATTTCAATTCTGCCCACCGAAAAAGAAAAGGCCTGCCAAATAACGTCGCGCTACACTTTACGGCTTGCAATAAACGCGGAATTTTGCATGTTTGATATCGCGGTGTTTTCCCTCGTCCGCATTCGATGACGGTCTTCATCTTCCGCATCGGAGCGTGGTACATTTATTCAACGATGCAAATAATTTAACGCCGGATCAAAGCGCGACACCGATAATCTAGAAAAAATACCCATCGGATTCTGCATACGAGGCAATTTGCATTGATTAAATTTCTCCGAAGTAAAAAACAGAACATGCCCCGATAAAATGTTACTCGGACGTGATTCTCTCTATTTTACATTTATATAAATTAACATCGCGAATAATGATCGTCGAAATGCTGGAAATGTTTGGATAAATTATTTGGATCCGGATATTTGGATAAATTAATGATTCGAGTCAATAATAATCAGACGTACTTTTAGAAAACTTTTACTCTCGTAAAAATTTGTATTATTGCAATTTTTTCGTATTAAATAAGAAAATTGCAATGAAATATTCGTGACGAGTTGCGCAGAATTTTTATCTCCCGAAATATCGGAAACGTATCTTAATCGCAAACTATTATCGGTTCGACACCTCCAATAATTGTACGAACTGTCACGATCACGTGATGCGTAAACGTGACAATACTGACCAACGAACAGGTTTATTGCGAGCAATGGTTTATTCCAGAGATACGTGAGTTTCTCTGGAAACAGCTATTTGGATAAACTAGTGATTCAACTCAATAATGATCATACGTGCTCTCAGAGAGCTTTTTTTTTATTACTCCGACATAAAATTCTGTAAATCTTTATTATTACAATTTTCCTTTATTTTCGAAATTGCAACAAAATAGCCTTATTCGCGTCAAGTTCCATGAAAGCTTTTGTTCCTCGAAATAGCGGAAGTGTGTCTTAATTGCCAACTATCGTCGGTTCGACGCCTCCGATAATTGTACGAACTGTCACGACCACTACGGATAAATGTGATAACGCTTACCAACGAACGGGTCCACGTGAACCACGTTTATTCTCGGGAATTGGTCTAGAAACAACTATTTAGATAAACCAGTGGTTCAAATTAATAATCATCAGACGAGCTTTTAGAAAATTTCTCATCATTTTGACATGAAATTTTGTAAATTTTTATTAATATATTTTTTTTCACCAGACAAGGAAATTGCAATAGAACAGTCTTATTCGTGTCAAATTTTCTGAAATCTTTTGTTTCTCGAAATAGCGCAAATGTATCTTAATTGACAACTATCATGTCTAAATTGTATGAATCATGAAAAAAAGATAATAATACTCACTAGCGAACAAATCTATGCGAGCAATGTTTGCAATGGTTTATTCCCAAAATATGCAAGTTTGTCTAAAACCAGTTATTTGACTAAACTAGTGATTCGAATCAATAATAAATAGGACGCATTCTTTTTAGAAAATTTCTTATTATTTGGACATAAAATTTTGTAAATTTTATTTATTAATATAATTATATTCTTTATTAATATAATTTTTTTTCACTAGACAAGGAAATTGCAATGGAATTTTATTTGTCAAATTTTCTGGAATCTTTTGTTTCTCGAAATAGCGCAAATGTATCTTAATTGACAACTATCATGTCTAAATTGTACGAATCATGAAAAAAACATAATAACACTCACTAGCGAACAAATCTATGCAAGCAATGTTTGCAATGGTTTATTCCCAAAATATGCAAGTTTGTCTAAAACCAGTTATTTGGCTAAACTAGTGATTCGAATCAATAATAAATCGGACGCATTCTTTTTAGAAAATTTCTTATTATTTGGACATAAAATTTTGTAAATTTTATTTATTAATATAATTATATTCTTTATTAATATATATTTTTTCGCCAGACAAGGAAATTGCAATGAAAGTCTTATTCGTGTCAAATTTTCTGAAATCTTTTGCTTCTCGAAATAGCGCAAATGTATCTTAATTGACAACTATCATGTCTAAATTGTATGAATCATGAAAAAAAGATAATAATACTCACTAGCGAACAAATCTATGCGAGCAATGTTTGCAATGGTTTATTCCCAAAATATGCAAGTTTGTCTAAAACCAACTATTTGGCTAAAATAGTGATTCGAATCAATAATAAGTCGGACGTATCCTTTTTAGAAAATTTCTTATTATTTGGACATAAAATTTTGTAAATTTTATTTATTAATATAATTATATTCTTTATTAATATAATTTTTTTTCACTAGACAAGGAAATTGCAATGGAATAATTTTATTTGTCAAATTTTCTGGAATCTTTTGTTTCTCGAAATAGAGCAAATGTATCTTAATTGCCAACTATCATCGGTTCAACGCTTCCGATAATTGTACGAACCATGAGAAAACACTAACGAACAGATCTATGAGCAACGATTTACTCCTCAAGCGTGCGAATTTGTCTAAAAATAATTATTTGGATAAACTAAAGTAATCCAAGTCAATAATAAATCAGATGAATCTTTTAAAAAACTTTTCATTACTTTGACTTAAAATCTTATAAATCTTGATTATTACAATTTTCTTTATTAGACATGGACATTGCAATAAAATGGCTTTATCCGTAAAAATCAAATTTATAAATAAATCAATTTATAAATAAATTTATTAATAAATTCAAATCCATATAAACAATAATTTATTTCCAGAGATGCGCGAATTTATCTAGAATAAAATGACTTTATCGTAGAATAAAATGGCCGTATCAAATTTATAAATAAATCAATTTATAAATAAATTTATTAATAAATCCAAATCCATATAAACAATAATTTATTTCCAGAGATGCGCGAATTTATCTAAAATCTAAAAACTATTTAGATAAACTAGTGATTCAAATTAACAATAATCAGACGCGCTGGGAAAACTTTTCGTTTCTTTGCCGTGAAATTTTAGAAAACTTTATTAGTCCAATTTTCCTTAATCGGAAATTGCAAATGGAAATAGCTTTATTCGTGGCAAGTTTCGCGGAAGCTTTTGCTTCTGGAAATACACGTACCTTAATCGCCAACTATCGATTCGACTCCGATAATTGTGCCAACTGTCACGAGCACCAGTAAAGGTGAAAACACTTACCAACGGACAGGTCCACGTGAGCAATGGTTTATTTCCGAGATGGGCGAGTTTGGCGGCCACCTCGCAGATCGAGCTGTCAAGCGCGGCTATTACCGCCTTCGTGTTGCTCTCACCGACAGCGTGGATCAGCGCGCCGAGGCCCCCGGTTTCCGTCTCGCATGTCACTGGAAATTAATTAATTCCAACAGTTCCTCGCGAGAGAACTCGAGATGCACCTCAAGAAAGAAAGAAAAATAAGGGAAAACGCGACGTGTATTGATGGTGCAATTTTCAAGGGAGAGTCCTTGGCTATCGAGACTCTAATAAGCTCGCCATCTCCCCCCATTCGAGGAGCAAGCGATTCTTTCCTCTTCTCGCGTCTCGCTCATTGCAATTGATACCTAATAACATCGAACATCTCGCTTTGTTGCAGCTTCTTGAAGCCAGATTCCATCCAGATACGCGTCTTGGTACAAATACACGTGGTCGCCGGCGATTGTAACAGATATAATGGAAGCAGACAACACGGAGAGCTCTATTAGAGCATCCCGGAGAGCATCTATGGGTCTCTTACTGATACTCGAGGATGGTCCTCGGCGCGAATCCGATCTTCCCTCGCAATCGCGTATCAGTTTTATGTCACGCGGATCGTATTTTATACCGGAAGCTCGTCGTCGGCGGTCGACTTGGCGTCCGTTATCCGAGCAAAGTTTCGTCATTTCCGTGAAACGCGCGTTACAACGAGCAGAAAGCCCTCTTCGTATGTCTCGCCGACACTTGGCAGCCAAACATAATCGGTCGGGTCTTGATTCGAACACATAATTGGATTATTGGACGGCGCGTGATTCATGCGCATGCAAATTTAGAGCCGCTTCTGATACCGCGTAACGGAAACGCGCGAATGATTACATTACGGTCGCTCGATACATATTATATGTATGATGGATATACGTAATATGTAATATCGCGTATATATTCCGCGTGTGTACAGAGCGAGCGCGGAACGTTACATTAAAATTTAACATCATATCTTTGGCGTATAGCGAACATACACGAGTGGAGATATAATTAATTAACTCGCGGGAAAAACAACCGTCGCGTTACAACAATAGTGATTTGATTAATTGACGTTTGTATGAGATTACAATTCGCACGATGTTTCTCTTATCGCTAATTTCCGCCTATAGATTCTCGCGTATCATTTAATCAATACACTATTATACGTTGGTTTACCCGGCTTGTTAATTTTCGATCATTGTTTTTACGACCATTTTTATATTAAATAATCTCGATTCGAGATATTTTATGACAGATATTTGAAAATTGTAAAACGAAAGATGCCCCGAAATCTTTTTAAGGATGTTTTGTACCTATTTTTAAAAGGTTGAGAATTTAATAAAAATTGTACAGAATGTCCTTACATGTGTTTAGAATCTTCAGTACAATTTTTAAATCGATTCATTAAAGCGTTCACAAGTATAAGGATTTTAATTTGCATCGAATTAACATGTGTTCTTATGAGAAACGTAGTATTAAGAATGATTGGGATCAGTAAGCTAAAAATTTTGAATTTAATTTTAACTACGATTTGTTGGATTCTTTCTTAAATAATTTCTCTGTTAATTTTAATATTTAAATAGGCCTCTTAAAGGGACTGAAAATTTTCGAGCTTTCGATTAAAATATAAATAACATTTTAAAATTCTGTATCTTTTTAAAATTCTAAAAATTTTAATTAGCAAGATACTTAAGGATGTTTTGTACCTATTTTCAAAATATTGAGAATTTAATGAAAATTGTACAGAATGTTCTTACATGTGTTTAGAATGTTCAGTACAATTTTTAAATCGATTCACTAAAGCGTTCACAAGTATAAGGATTTTAATTTGCACCGAATTAACATGTGTTCTTATGGGAAACATATAACCACGTCGATTGAAATGACGAAAACACATGGAAGTAATATTTAGAATTTGTTTAAAATTTGCAAAAATTTAGATACAGAGGAAATATTTGGTCAAATAATATTATACAAGTACTAACTGGTTAAAAAGATATTAAATATAATTCAATGAAGTTAGCCATGTATCTGTCACAAGGCAAAATTCTCTGCTAAAAGTTAATAATTTCGATTAACAAAATTCGGAATATTTCAGTAAAAACGCAATAAATATTAAAAAATACATCTCTGCACTATAGTTAAGATCAAATTGTAATTATTCCACACAATTTCTCATATTCAAAATACACCAAAAGTGGATATTCGTCAATATTGATTTTCAGCTTTTTGCTGGGATTGTATATACAGAAAATCCTTAAATTAATAAATAAATTTTTTGAACAGAATTTAGGATTCCATTTGTTCATTTTTTATTTAACGTGACATGAATATTCCATATTTTGTTATTTTCTTCCACGTCTTTCGCTTCTTTAGACGATCCCTAATTCAAGAAGGAATTCCATTTATAAACTCGTCTGTTCAAGAGCAAAATTCAGAAAAGGATTCTATTTATAAATTTTTCGTAATTTCGAAAGCTCTTGAACACGTGAAATATACATGGGGATAAACACACCTGAAAATGACGCGTAAATTTATAAATAGAATTTTACCGTGTATTTCAAATCTAAAGAAGCTTTCGCAGAACCACGTTATAAAAGCTCGAATTATGAATCGTTTAAAACGAGCTTAAAAAAGATAATCCTTATGTGAACTATTTGAATTCCTCGCCAATAATAATTCGCGAGTAATGGCTTTTTATAAAAATTTCATATCCGAGATATCTCGCATCATCGATGGCAATCCGTATCGACAAATTCATCCTGAGATAAGTAGGGATTTTACTCACGGGATCTCGGCATCACGCTGATCGAGAGCTCGCCGGCCACCTCGTCGGACGCGGCCAAGTGATCCTGTATCTCGGTGACGTTGATCTCCCGGTCGCATTTCTCGCCCAGGAAGACCACCACGTCCCCGCCGCGGGCCACCTCCGTGAGATAGGTGGACGTGCACGAAATACGAGCGGCGTCGGTCGCTGAGGGGGGAAAGCACCCGGATAGGATCGCGATCGGGAGCCACCAGCGGAAACAGTTCCCGGCCATGGGCCCTTGGACCCTGCCGATCGCGACGTCACCGCTACCACGGCGAGACGACACCCTTGCCCCGTCGAGATTCGCCCCCTCTCACCTTCGAGCGGTCTGCACAGATGACGTGACAAGATTACATTTTTTTACAGGAAAGGTATTTTCCTGTAAAATTGTTTTTTATGGCAGTCTCAAATAAAATCCACACCGGAGAATCAATTTTCCAGCGCAAATTATAATTTCTGTAATAATTTATATAATTTCTATCCATATTTAAAATCTGGTTTTAAAATACGTCTCTCATTGTCTTTATTAATAATAAAATTGTAATGTCTCGTGTATATTTTTGCTAATAAATATGACATTTAATAATAATTAATTAGAATGAAAATAAATGATAATATGATAATAATAATAATAATAATAATAATTTTTTTATTTTTGAAGAATTCATGTTGTATGCGAGATAATGCGTGGGCCAACTCAAAAGTAAATATTGCAGATAAAATAATGAAAGCAAGGCAGTTTTTTGTTCGCGGAATACATGATCCTTTTCTGTCTCGCAGCTTAATTAGCTCTTTGACATCTCGGTCGAATCCACCGGCCAGATGACATTTCTCTAACAAGTCGGATGCTCTTTCACGCAAGAGAGAGTCTCTCTCCTCTCGGGAGGATCGGTGGTTCCGGTGATGACATACGGATGCTAACGTGAAAAATTGCGAACAAAGTTATATGGGCTTTCGTAAGTTTGACGAGCAACAGGCAATATAGCGCATTATATATTTATGAATCGATATTATTTTTAAAATGTCATTTCTGAGAGATTTTATATTTGCTCCAGTGTAAAACGAATAAAAGTAGAGAAACGTGTATAATGTTTTAGTTTAGAAGAAATAATTTTGTGACCTCGATAATTGATAATTAATATTTAAAATTCTAATGCCCTAAAAAAAAGTTTCCGACAGATAAATTAATAATAGATTGATTAATTTGCAGATAAAAATGTGCGAGAATAGATTCTTGGATTTAAAAAAAATTTGTAAATACATTTTATTTATTAAATATAAATTATTTATTAAATTTATTTAATAAATAATTTATATTTAATAAATTTATATTTAATAAATATATTTAAAAATTTATATTTAATAGATATAAATTATTTATTAAATTTATTTAATAAATAATTTATATTTAATTTATATTTAATTTATTTATTAAATATAAATTCGTCAATATAAACAATTGATATTCAAAATTCTAAAGTTTAAAAAAAATGATTCCGAAAATTATGAAATAGTGAATTGATTACGAAATTCACAGATAAAAATATGTGTAAAGAAAAAATAGACTCCGGGATTTAATTTGTAATTATATTTCATTTATTAAAGCCAGAAGATATGAGGGTTAAATGTCGCCGTCGACTGATGAATATTAAAATAATTATTTCACGCCCATGTTAACCATTGACGCGCAATCTCGTTAATCGTTGTCGCCGCAACGACATTTATGGGGCGACTGAGGAAAAGTTGGCGAGAAATGTTGTGGAAACTTTTAAAGTGAAAAATCGCCGAAAAAGTCGTTTTTTCGTCCTCGTCATACGTGGCCCTCGGTCAATCCATCAGCTTTAAAACCCTTTCGGTGAAAACGCGCGAGGATAAAGGCAACAGAGAGCTGTATCCTAGTTTTTCACCAGAAAACACGTTGGGCATCGTGTTGTAAAAACTATGCACTAACTGCGTGCATTTTTTTTTTTTAATGTTACTGCGCGATCAAAACTACACGATGCCCGATACATGTTTTTATATCGCCCCATCGTTGCAGGTTGATGTAAAAAGTTGTGAAGGCGATTTGAAAGAAAATAATTCTTACTTTATTCGATAAATATGTTTAATCAATATATAAATAGTTTTATAGCTAATTAGCTTTATTAGCTTTTATAATAATTACCTTTACATTTTATAATCCATTTTTTGATTTTTATTTTTAAAGCCGACTGTCTTGAATTGTCGATAATTAAATTTGGATTATATTTTTAGACACGATAACAGCAACTTTTTGGCGAAATGATATTTTTAAAACATGAGTGAAAAATAATTTTAATTCACGCAATAAAGCCTTGATTTCGTAATATCGTATTTTATTCTATCAATATCGCAATTTTAAATATTTTAATAAAATAATTACCGATATCTCGAGGAAATTAATTATTTATTGTAACGTAGACACTAATTTAAATAATTACTTAATCAATTATAATCAATCATACAATTATTAAATAATAATTAACAATTTATATAACAAAAAACAAGAATTATTTCCCTTCGAGATCGTTCACTTGTCACATCGAAATTAATCCCGTTGTACAACTACTCTTTTAGGACCGATTGTAACTAGATAAAGATCGATTGCTCCTCGTTGACACGCATACCGCGACAAAGGCCACGTGTGAACTTACGATATTTATCGGATTACTTCCATTTAGTCGCGTGATTATCGAGCTTTTGAGGCTCCATCTCGCACGAAAATTATCTCAATGACAAATGTGCACGGACTAACATCTCTCGAATAACACCAGGTTCCCATTGCGCTTTGTTTAAGTAGATTTGCGCGTAATTCGACGTTCCGCATTTCTCACCTCGACTGATTTAACGTTATCATCGTATGCACAGTTGAATACCGCATGTGTACGATTTGTCTTCTCTGGGTTACTTTGGAGGAAGAGGATTTAAATTTTAGAAAATTTTTAAAGAAAAGGTCGCCTCGTTGAAACAATTTTTGAAGACTAACGATTCGTTTTCCATAAATAAATATATAATAAATTATAAATAAATTATATAATAAATTATATCCAAATAAATGATATAATAACACTATATTTAAAAGCGATTTGTTCATCGATACTTTTAATCATGTAATAATGGCAATTTAAAATGATAAAAATTGATATTTTTATTAAAATGATTGGGGTTTTATATTACTGATTAAACCATATTCAAATAAAATCAAAACAACGATCCATTTGTCAAAATTAATTTTGAGTCGTGAAGAATTAAATACATGGCGTTATATTTTCTTCTGTGAGATTTTAAAAGGAGAAGACTTGAATTTGAAGAAAGAATTGTCTCGTTAAAAATTTTCAAAAATAGATGATTCTTTCTTGATATCCAAATAAATCATGACATATTTGAAAGTGATTTGTTCGTCGATATTTTTAACCATGAAATAAGGAATTTAAAATGATAAAAATCTGGATATCTTTTTATTTTCATCATGACTGGTTTTGTATTATTTAATTAGATAATATTCAAATAAGATCAAAATATTGATTTATTTGTCAAAATTAATTTTGAGTCGTAAAGAATTAACACTATGGCATTATATTTTATATATATTTTCAGGATAAATAAGGACGACAAAAATTTCTTAATAAGCTTCTGAAAGAAAGATTCGATATCTATGATATCTATAACAACCTCTTGTGTGCGAAATTTGTTATATTACTACCTATTGGCAATGATGATTCCCATCATCATACCATTATACCATTATACCTATTGGCAATGATAATTACTATCATTATACCATTTCGAGAGCAGAAAAGTGCACTTTTCTATCGTGATGGAATATTAAATTGGTCCTTGGGTCGGATATCGATGGAGAATTCGCGATGGAAATAGATAGATAAATTTTTCCAATGGAAGGAACATTATTTTCTCCCGACTGTTTTTAAAAAGATGTAGGCATTCTCCAAGTCCTTTCGCGTATGCGAGTCCCATTCGTGTTATCGAATGCGTCTGAATCAAGGGGCTTTTATCCCCGCGGAAGCCGCGAAGGATTCAATTCGTGTGTAGACTGTAAATCTACTTGTTAAAAAATTCCTCGGGAGAGAGTCGCTCTAGCGCGGATACAGAATAATTTATATTCGCATAATCCTCTCTCCGACTTGCGTGAACACGCAAAACACGTCCGAAAGCTTTTCATCCTTCGCGATTGAATTATCCAAGTCGTGTCGTGTCGACATGACTTCACATATACAATTGTCGCGAGTAACATTCAGGTATTAGTCTCAATTTACGCGGACATTTATGACCGACTAGAAGCTTGTTAAGCCGGGAAAATTGCCGTCATGTAATTATATTGGACGGGTAACGCCGAGTTATTATCGCCCGGCGCTCGATATTTGATTGAAGACAATTGTCGGACCGACGCTTCGAATTCTCTCTCTGGGGTTGCACGAGATACCAAGATTAGTCTTGATATTGTCTTATTTTATCTCGAGATAAGATTTTTTAATTAAGTATGAAGACAGTATTCAAATTATCAAATTAAGATTGTCAAGATTATTGTGATAATTTACAAATATACGTTTTAGATTTTATTTTATTTTGAAATCTTTTAATTGTGAAATCAATAATCCTTTAATTTTCAAGATTATTAATTTCGAAAAAACGCTAAAATATATTTTTGTAAATTAGATGAGAAAAATTTATTATATAATATATAATATATAAACTATTATATAATATTATATATAAATTTAAAGAATTTTATTTAATAAATAAAAGTCTATATTAATGCATTTAGAAACAATTTTAGTTAATAAAAAAACGTTTATATTAATTTAGAAAGTTTATATTAGTTTAGAAACAATTTTATTTAATAATTTTAAAGAATTTTATTTAATAAATAAAAGTTTATATTAATGCATTTAAAAACAATTAATACAATAAGCAAAATAAACTGTAAAATTAAAATGTAAAATTTTATGTGCTTCAATTTTATATTGCATTCTGATATCATTATATACA
This sequence comes from Camponotus floridanus, assembly GCF_003227725.1. Taxonomy (NCBI): domain Eukaryota; kingdom Metazoa; phylum Arthropoda; class Insecta; order Hymenoptera; family Formicidae; genus Camponotus; species Camponotus floridanus. The sequence continues at coordinate 273,432 of NW_020229459.1, read as the reverse complement.
TTTTTATTACATGTTTTAAAAAATAAACGAATATATGACATAAATAATTGTCTGAAATTATATTATACTAACTATATAATTTTAAACAATTGTAATAAAATCAAAACAAGGTGAAATTTTTGCCATAAAAATTCACTCAGAATTATGACAAGATTTTTAAAAATTTTCAATATCAGTATAACATTTTTATAAATATTATTCTGTCTCCTTGAGTCTTGTGTAACCCTATCTCTCTCCGATGTTTCCTCCCTTTAACACGCTATAAATGCCGTTAACGATAATGGCAAATTAACCGGGGAAATTTGTGCCAGCGCCTCTGGGAGGCGCTCCGTGATTTCCGTATTTACGAAAGCCCCAACAACTTTCGAGAGCCAATCTCAATGAAATGAGATGCATCGGTTCCTGATGGATACTCGTTCTACAATTTCCGGGCGGAAGAAAGTTCGCCTGCATGCGAAACGGGGTTTATCCCGGGATTATCGCGACTCGACATTGTTAAATTGGAAACGTACAATGTGGGAGATGTCGGGCAATGTTGAAAAAAAATGACGCGACGATTCTCTTGAATTTTTTTATAGTCGCTATTTTATAGACGATAGTAAGAATTGAAAGTTTTCTAGAACATTTCCGGTCGATTCGCAGAAAGAACTGCTCAATTACTTTTATTCCGATAAATCCAAATCGCTGGATTCATTTCCCCGCGCAATCTCTTTTTAAGTATTCATACATGTTTTGCAAAAATGAAATAATCAGAGAATTTTTATAAATAAATTAAATACTTTAAATGAATTAAATAATTGAATTCTAAAATAATAAAATAAATGTAATAATGAATTAAATAATTAAATTCTAAAATAGTAGAATAAATGTAATAATGAACTAAATAATTAAATTCTAAAATAATAAAATAAATGTAATGATGAATTAAATAATTAAATTCTAAAATGATAAAATAAATGTAATAATGAATTAAATAATTAAATTCTAAAATAATAAAATAAATGTAAGAGAGATGTTAGAGAGTGTGTATATATTATCTAAATTCATTTTCTCTCGATACATAATATCTGATATGTCATCCGATACGTTACTCATTATTCCGTAATGATGCTATATTGAAATCGTATTATATTCATATGCGCCACTTTCGCGATCGCAGACAATTCCATTATTTCTTTTTACATCTTCGTTATATCGTTCTATTCGGATCAATAAATCATTCGCTCATCATTAAAATTTTTTTATTGTTCCTCCGCGCGATCTAATTATATTATGCTTCATTTGAAATTTAACGCAATTATTTATTACTTTACGCAATTCAACAAGTTTAAGCTTAATCGAACTTTTAGAATTTTACATTTTTCGAATAATGCAATCTTTTATACAAAACTCTTGAGTAAAAGTAGAAAACGTCTTTAATGAATTGTGAAGAAAATTGCATGAAAATATATTAATAAATATTAATAAAAAATGTATTAATTATGCATAATTATATTTTTTACTTTCCATCTTTAACTGTATTTTTAAATAAATTTATTTCGCTTTATATTTTTACACAATGTCTTATTTGGCAAAAAATGTGGAGCTTTTTAATATTGTATTTTCGAAAATAATATTATTATTTACTATCTCCTTCAAATTATCAAAAGCGTTTCATATTTCTGTTTAAAACTGCACGAATCGGCAACGTTCGCTTAAAACAACTATTCGATCACTTAATTTCTGTAGAGATGTAAATTTCAGAGGCCAATGGCACATCGTTGGCACATCGAATCCAATTCAATTCACGTAAATTGCGGAAAGAATGAGATCAACAGGTGACGAATTCGTCATGACATAAAGCAAGATAAATTATCAGCGGGCCTGAGAAGTTTAACATTGATAAAGCTGTTGCGTTGCCTTTCCAGAAATAAGTCACCGAGTCGAGCAACGCGGTCCATTTACTTTAACGCGTAATTTTGTCTTTCTCAAATAAAATTTCACGCGGACAATTCGTTTACGGAAAAATTTAATTAAAGAAATTTCATTCATTAAACCTTTTGTACCAGGGTTTATTAATTTGAAAATTTTAATTGGAATAATTTTTGACTTGAAAAGAGATAAAAAAATTAAAATGTAGAACATTCATTTTAAAAACTTATATTTTTTTATTATTTTTTAAATAGTTATTTAGGGAAAAAAAGATATTTTAATTCATTTTTATTATATCCAGTTTTTTTCCTTTATGAATTTGATTTAAATATAAATTTTATTATTATTATTTATAAATTATTATAAATAATTAATATTTAAATTAAACACACAGTTAATATATAAATTTATAAGATAGTATATGAAAATTTAATTTTGACATTTTAAGATAATTAATTATATTTCATAAATTATAAAAATGTTTCTAATATACTTGAAATTTTGAATAAATTTAATTAATTTAACTAATTTATTTTAATTGTAAAAGAAAGAAGACGATAAGAGATAAAAGTCAAATAATTACAAGTGCGAAAAAAGCATAGAAAATTACAAATTTGCAACATTTATCTACTTTTTTGTATCTATCGCACATCTCACACTGTTTTTCATTCTAATTACGTCATTAATTTAATTCTACTTATATCATTAACTTCTGTTTATTTAATTATGCGATTCATTAAGGTAGCTTACTCAAGGTAAATTCTATCCATTTTTCTTTCATAATACGTAATAATCTTTTTTTTTAGAAAGAAAAAAAGTATTTAGTCTCCTGAAATATTAACATTATATATTGCCGAAAAGATTAAAACAAACAAGTTTTACGAATTATTTTCAGTAATCGTAGCGGTGTCATATATTACAAGTTGGAAAATCGGGTCAACTGTTATACGCTTCAACTTTGAAACTATTGATATATTGCTAAAATAACAATGGACATATAAGCGCGTCAATATCGTATTGGTTTAGGAAGTATACTACAGCTCAAGTATATGATATCGTTTTTTTAAAAAAAAAAGGTAAGAAAGGCGCCAAGTTTATACACTAATTGTATCTAACTGTTGTTGAAAAAAGATTTTAATTAAAGAAACTTGGCGCTGTCAATATAAAATTAATACATAATCCAATTAAATATATATTTAAAAAATTGGAACATATTTTAATTATTAATCTAACATTTAAATTTATTAGCTTAATTTCTTTAATTAATTTATATTGATTTATATTTGAAAAGTTAGACTTTCAAACTGAACAATATACTAATAAAATTGGCAGCGCCAGGTCTTTTTAACTAAAATTTTTTGTTTCATATTAATTTTCAGTTTTCAATTTTCAAATAAATTTTTAATTTTTTAATATTATTATTTTTGGAAATTAAAACAATCGTTTCGTATAACAGTGTTTTCAATTAAAATATTTCCACTTGTATGTATATCGTGTATGTATGTATATGTGTATAATAATTTATGTAAATTGTGTAATTGTGTATTGTTATGTAATTTATGTAAAATGTACTTACCACGTATCTCGTTGATCCATTATTTAAATTTTCTTTCTTTCTCTTGCGCTCTTTGTTGTTTCTCGTGGCACTCAAATTTCTCATGGCATTTGCACTCACTCAAATTCCTCAATGGCACTTGCACTCACTCGCGCAAATACTCGCAATTGCATTTGAAAAAGAAATTCGGCGATATACGAAGCGTATTGGATCACTATTTGCTCTAGTGTCGCCGTACGAATGATAACAAGGTGACATGTAAACAATAGCGGGCTTGCTATACTCTCTGCCCGAAGTACGTAAAATATTCCAGCAGAGGGGATTAAGAATATATTCGGAAAAAGTGTAACGAGCCCGCTATTGTTTACACGTCACAGCCTTGTTATCATTCGTACGATGGCACTAGAGCAGTCAAGTAGTGATTCGATACGCTTCGTATGTATATTATCGAATTTCTTTTTCAAACGCAATTGCGAATATTTGCGCGAGTGAATTCAAGTGCCACGAGGAAGTTGAGTGAGTGCAAGTGCCACGAGGAACAAAGAGAGCAAGAGAGAAAAAGGAAATTTAAATAACGGATGGATCAACGAGATATATGGTAAGTAATTTACATAAATTACTTATATAATATGCCATATGTGAATCATTTCTTAACTCCTTAACTATGGGTATGTATTCATAATGTTAAAGCTCCAGACGTAAAAATAAAATTTCGATAACCGCTAATAATTATTAAAAAAGTGCCCACTAAAAAAGTAAATAAATAAAATTGAATGAATAAAATACATAGACTCGAGACAGTATAACGTGAACGAAAAAGTGAACTATAAATACAAACGCCAAAAATGTAGCGCGATTATGATTCACATTATATTATAGGGAATAGTACATATTTAATATACATATTTAATATTATCGACTTTATTTTAAGAAATCTTAAAAAATTTCAGTAAAATAATTACAATAATTTAAAAACCATTTATATATTTTATAAGTTCTTTAATTAAATTTTCTTTTTACTTTTCTGTTTTATATTAATTTTCAATTTTCAATTTTTAAATAATTTTTTTTTTACTTTTTTGTTTTATATTAATTTTCAATTTTTAAATAAATTTTTTAATATCGTTATTTCTGAAAATTAAAACAACCATTTTGAACAGTGTTTTCAATTAAAATACTTTCATAAAGAGTTTTACAAAAAGATTTTTATTATATATTCTGCCATATATATAAAAATCCTTTTATAATTTTCTTTCTCTTACAATTAGCGCAATTCATAAGCTTTATGATTGACGATATAACACAAAATACTTTGTGTCCATATTGTGATAAATTGGCGAATTTTGTTTTATCGAGGGAAAAAGTAAACCACGTACCTGAAAAGTGCTACACGTTGGCGACGAAGGTCTCGTTTGCTTGGGTCAGCATCTCACGAATTTCCGCTTCTACATGATGACGGCACGTTCATGCGTCGCGCTCCCTTCCTCAATTAAACACCCCTTGGGGCAAAAATGATGAAAGTATCCTCCTTCAAACTGGATATCGCGCGACCCGCTTTCGCGCCTTCATTTTTGCTACATTTTGTCGCGTCAAGAACACCGCGTCATGCTAGTTTTTCGCTTGGTCGGAATTTAAAGTCCCGTTAGCGCACACGGGGAGATTCGACAGGGGATTGCGAAACATTGACCTAATTCATGGCAGCAACAGTTGCGCCATTATTCCCATCGTGACGTTCGCGATTTTTGCTCAAGGCCTCATCGGGCCAATTTCGAAATTTCCTTTTTTTTTTTCCCCGAGCCCACCGGTTGACGAGATTTCACGTGTATTCGCAGTTCCAATCTTCCACAGCGGTGATGACACAGCCGGAGCTATCGGCCAAGGTTCGACCTGGATCGAGACTGTTAATCTAAAATTTTTCGAGTCCAACGCGAATTACATTAGAAATATCTTTGTGGCCGCGCGGCAATCTTCCAGTTCGTTAAACTTGCTCGATCGGCGAATCTCGAGTTTCGCGGCTATATCCGATTGTGCAAATTGCAGTCATTAATTCGATTCTCCGATATCTCCATCCTGGAAACACACACGTACACGTGACGTTCCAGTCGAGAGCGGCCGAGCTCTGTTAAGCTTTCCTCTCCCCGATTGCGCTCGCAATCTCACGTCCCGAGTCCCATTTCCGACAAGTCTGTTCCTCCAGAAGCATCGTTATCCGCGTGCAACGTTCATACGTTATCGCCAGAAACATATACACATCCGAGTTTCCGACTGGATCTTAGCTCCTCAGGATCGGCCGAGCTGCCAATCAGCTGGCAATAAGCGTACCCGATTTAACCGCGAGGCGATATCGAGCGCACTGCTTCCACTGGTCTACGTCGGGATCTGGACGACCGATTCGACCTTGACTGGGATCCTTCACAAGCTATACATATGCATGAGGGTCCCGTCCCGGAAGCGGGGGATACGTCGACCGGGGAGGCGCTGAATCGAGGTCGTTGTTTTTCGAGGGTCGTTGAAGGAAGGAGGAAGGGATGGAACGAGGGTCGATCCCGGCGACGCGGCTCTACTCGTCCCAATTCGCGAGTGCGTCCCGATGCCGTCTCATCCCAGTGGAACGACTCGATCCATCGGTATCGCGATGCGACATCCAGCTCGAATGCGGTCCCCGCATCGTGACGGGAATTTCGGCGGGAATTGGGGCAAGCCCCGAAATCACTGACGAGGGATTAATACCCCGAACCGATTACGGGAGGCGCGATGGCTGACGGCGGGGCCGGTGAGGTCGCAGCATCTGTAACAGATAATGAAAGCCGGTGATTGCGAGAGCCGTCGATATGATTCTAGGTTAATTCCGGAAGGCCCACGGGCTTCCGGCAGGCGCGCATTAACGCGATACGCGCGTTCGATGGGGAAACAATGAGCCTATAGACTGAAAAAACTGATTGGTAATGATTATCAAATATACATATTTAGTTGTGAATTTTAATGGAATATTTGATAAATATTACCATATTTGATAATAATTACTAAATCTTCAATTGGTCTAGTTGCAAACAAATTTTGTTTGCAATTGAATCAATTAAACAATTTAGTAATAATTATTAAATATTTAATACTTATTATAAAATCTTTGATGATTGTTATTAAATGTGTATTAAATTGTTGTAAATATTACTAAATCATTCAATTTAAGATTATTAGATATTTGATAATTATTATTAAATGATTTAGTTAGGTCAACATGTTTGATAAAATAATTGATAATTATTAACAAATTTTGGTAAGATAGTCGTGTAAAGTTTCGCGCGTTTCAGATATTAAATTGATTTTATAAGTAAATGTCCGGCAAATAAACAAAAATAATCCGTTCATTACCTATTTTAAAGTGCAATATGCAAGTATAAATTATAAATGAAAAAATAATAATTAAAAAATTTGATTTTAATTAATTTTAATTTTTTAATTTCTCGTTATCATGATCTAGTTAAAATTACCAAATATCTGATAATACTTATTAAATATTATTTTCTGCTACCAAAATTTGATTACAGTTATTAAAGTTTTGTTAAACGAATCAAATTTGTAATTGAATGAATTAAATTTAAATAGTCTAAACTAAATATTTTATTTACTTAATTAATTTTTTTTGCAATTGTTACCACACATTTAATTAGAACTATCTGCCCAAATCATTTACTAATTGTTATTAAATTCTAGTGTTTACTACTAAATTCTTTTTTCAGTGTATTCATCGGGGAGCGAGCAGATATTATTTATCAGGGCAACGTGTTTCCTCGTTAAATCCGTCAGAAATCGAACGGAAGTCGGAGAAACCGAGAGGATCGACGTCGCTCATTTATAGACGCTTTCGGCAAACTTAAAAGTTGCGAATCGTATCGTAGGATTAATGTCGTCGAGCTCCGCCGAGAGACATTACGTCGCGGATAAATTGGTTTCTCGTCGAAAATACGATTTCTCATTTAATAGCGAGTCGGGCAAACGTTACCCGGATATGCTGAAAACGCATCTTGGCTAAATTTATTACGGAAGTTGGGAGTGATTTTGCGGGGGCTATGAATAAAGATTGATACGCGACGCGCGTCAGGCAGCTGCAGCTAATGAAAGCCCGGGGCTTACGAGCCCCGATTAATCCCGGCTCGATCCTATCCCCGTTCCGTGTTCGTTACGTGTGATGGACTAAGGATAAGTTAATTAGCCTTCTGAGCCTAGACACGGTATTAAATACTGAGAGTGAATCGAGTATTATCCAACAGCAGCTACAGTTGTAAGTGACATTTTGCGGGGAAATTCGGTAAAGGCTTCACGTACATCTGCGATAGAATTGATGGCGCGGTTGGGTCTCTTGAAGCGCGATTAATTTTAACATGCGCAAGGATTTTTAATTATTATTCATCGTGTCAATATTAAAAGAAGCTTGTCTAATTAAACGATGCTCTCGTTTGCATAAAATATGTGAATCTTACAGCATTAACAATTATTAATATAATTTATTTACGTGAAGTTACCTCCAACTTTTTAAATGGGACACTCTATATACTTTTGTATATTCTTGTAGCTTGCCTCAAGAGCTTTCCAAAACACTATAATAAAGTATTTTTTTATTGAGTACTTTCCGAGTTATGAGGCTTAATATAATATCTTAATTTTATATAAACCATAAAATATCTAGTAAAATATTTATTTCTCGATTATCTTACTTTAATACTTTTATGTACTAAATAATGAAAGGAATCAATTGAGGTAAAGAAAACACATAATTGTTTCGAAGAAAAAATATGTAATTTGCAATTAATAATTCCATATTTTTTCTTAAAAACAACTGTGTGTTTTCTTTATACCAATTGATTCCTGCCATTAATTTGTACATAAAAGTATTCAGGTAAGATAATAAAAAAATGAATATTTTACTAGATATTTTATGATTTATGTAAAATTGAAAAATTATTTCAAGCCTCATAACTCAATGAAAAAATACTTCATTATAGTGTTTTGGAAAGCTCTCGAGGCAAACTACAAGAATATGTAAAAGTATGTAGGGTGTCCCATTTACAAAGTTGGAGGTGATCTTCACCTGATCTTCAGGTAACTCTTCAAGATCAAACTAATGGCATCTTATGTTCCCCTTCAAGCCATACAACTTTTGTCTAAAACATTTTTGTCTTAAACTTATGGATTTTGAGATATTTCAATGCGTAGATTAAAATGGCCTGTCCTATATATGCGTATGTAAATTCGCGAGGAACATTATCGAGAGATGTGACGCATTTGTCTTTTATCCCGAGGGGTCGATATGCATGGGCTAATTCATATTTCATGAAATGAGCTGCCGCGGAAAGACGGAAAGTTTGCGAATAAAATAAAGCGATTATGCGCATCTCGCTGGCCGCGATAATGAGCAAAGTTTTCCGATCGCGTCTGACAAGCGTGCACCTGTCACAGGATTGTGACAGCGGTCGACTTGTCCTCCCCCGCGAAATACGGATGCGCAACGCGAATATCGTTAATGGAAACGTGTAATGCGCTTTCCAGGACAAATCGATCCCGAAGCCTCGAATATCCCGAGCGAAGCTCTCGTCTTCCGTTCGTGCAAACTTGCCCTCCTAATGCGACCCTACAGCGTTATTAAACTTCTGGAAATGGATGTGGTAGCGTTTACAAGCGCGGCAAGGGAATATGTGACTCTTTAAAAAGGAGGGATATCTTTTTAACGAAACCTGTTCGATTAATCTTCTCATTCGAGTGCGTGGAATATAAATTGCACTAAAGAAGGGCTGTACGTCGATAATCCATTTAAAGCCGTCTCTTCACATAAATTAGATCGGAGAGCACAACTATGCGTAGTCCACGCTTAAGCCACCCCTTAACTCGGTAGTCGGTTAACTCTCTAAAGGATTAAGTAGATCGCTTAATCCTCTAGTCTAGTCGGTTCGATAAGAAACTCGTGTAACATTACTCCATTACATTTAAGGATTAAATCATTTGATGAAATAATATTGTATCGCATATCGCAATTCCCCTTTCATGGAGAATTAAATCGTATTATATTATAATTAAAAGGAGATTGACAGAATGTTTCAAAATTAAGCGGATGTCCTTTTAAATAAAATCTGATTAATTTCGAAGTGATTTTTCCTTAACAAATAATATCAAGGTATCAGTAATTTCCAAGCGATCCAAGGAGAAGAGCTTTCCGTAAACTGAATTTTGCAAAGTTAAAAGGTTAACAAAAACTATTATACATTCTTAAATCAATTTCAAGCAGAGCTCACTTTAATAGGATTTTAATTCCAAGCTTATAAGACGTGTATGATGAAAAGTTAGAAGAACGTTGACTTTGCTCAACTCTTTAAAAATGAATCGACCTCGAATTATATTTGAGAGAGAGAATATTTCAATCTATTAAATTTAATTAATCCAATAAAATTAATCTATTAAATTAATTACATTAATCTATCAAAGCGCCATTTCTCTCTTAAAAAACGAGCTTTCAACACGAGCACGAAAATTAATTTTCCAACAAGTAGTCAAACGTAAGAAATCGCAAAAAAAATTCGCTATGAAAAAAGGAAATGTCCCCGTTTCTTAACTTGAACATCCCGATGAAAATTACGAGGCGCGCGTATCGATCGAGTTAATGAAAATTAGTCAATTATCTGTGCTTGCACGACGGAATAATACCCCAATCGCGAGGCATACACGCTGGGCGACCCGCAAATTTGCCCCCGTCGAGATTTTCCCGCTCAATTTCCAACGTTGCGTCGCAATAGCGGTCGTGACTTGCTACTCGAACGGATTAAAAGGGCGGGCGCGTTTTCCCGCGCGACGAGTCGACGAGGAAACAAAAGGGAGCCTGTTTATCTCGCGACGCTTCTTGCGCACATTTGTATCTGTCCGCGTCGACAGGAAAATATCGTCAATCGCCGGCGAGACACCCAGACGTACTCTAAAGTTCTCGTCGTCCTCGATGGCGTAATCATTTAACGAACGCGTTGGAAAAATTCGCGCTCGTTTATCACAAAAAAAAAAAAGCCGAAGGCTACGACTGTCACAGCCGTGGCCCGCGCAAGATTTATGCGTAAGATGTTTGTTGCATTTATTTGTTTTTGTTGTAATTAAAAGTTAACAGTAATGAATAAGATTGTCGTTATTTAATTAACGACATGATTGCGATAATAATAATTGTATTTTTCTTTGTCTATCGGAAAGTGTCTCTTAATTAATCACGCCTGGGATCGGTTTCTGATAACAAGTAATGAATGCTGTCATTATTTTTCTTTTAATTATCTTGTAATTAATTTTATTTTGCTAACGAGAAAAGTATCAGTGTAACGTTACATTTACAACATATGAATGCGAAATATAAATAATAATTATAAATTATCATTTGCACACTGAGAAAAATCGTTTGATTGTATCAACAAGACGTATATACATTGAAGGCATTTTGGTTAAATCAAACAAGAATTTCTAATTATCATGATAAGACTCGATTTTTTATAACTAGAACGTTTAATATAGATTTTACTATAAGGATTTTTTTTTTATTTAGTATTTTCTGGTTGGATCTATCAAATTTCTTGTTACATTAATTTCTTTGCTTGCCGCTAGCCACTCTTAATTTAACTCGTATTCAATATTTGCCATAAAATGTATATAAAGAACTGTATTAACATTAAATCCAAAGTATATTTTTTTCTCTTACGAGCAGCAGTGCCAGAAAGAGGGCTAGCTCTCTGATTGTGTGTGTTTGAGCTGCATCCTCTTCTTGCATCACTGTTTATCAGTTTAATTTCTAACAAATTGAATTTAAAATTATTTATTCAATAATCTGGATTGAATTTATCCAATAATCTTGTTAGAATTCAGAATATTAAACAGACTTTTGAGATTAGATGGAAAAAAATTTTAGACGATTTGGTGCTGGCGAGTTTAGTATTATTAACCAGAAAATTTGCTAAATTTAACAGGAAGAAATTAATCAGATTCATCTGGTAATTCCTACAAGACTTCTGGTTCGTTCATTTTTCAACAGACATACTGAATCTACCAGAATTCTAATTAATGCAACCAGATTTTTTCTCAGTGTAAGAAATAATTTCTGCTAATTAATAAAAGAGAAATTAATTATAAGAAAGAAATGAAAATAATTAATATCCAATATAAATGTGCCTTATATGTGATTTCGAGTTTGCGTCCTCTCGTATCCCTCGTGTCCGAGAAACGTCATTCGTTTTCCCTCGACACGTCCCGCTCCTCGTCGTCGACGGGAAACTTTGTGCATCATTGAGGGAAAAAGTATCGATCCCCTCGACCTCGAAATGGCGAATTTACTGGGATTAAGAAAGCAGGAGCCAATGTCCTGGAAGATGATTCCGCGAAGGACACAAAATCCTTCCCTCCACAGGATAATCCTCGTTTAATTGGCGTCTATCCCGACGGTCTATATGACTGTCTCTCAATCGTTTATGTCTTCGAGATCGATAGTGATTTACGGAACAATGTTGGAGCGATAATTTTGACGTAACAACATGAAATGTCAGGTGGCACAGGTGGGCTTCGCGTGGGTAGTAACGAGTTGTTAGACGTTATGGGAGCCGGAAGAATCACCTTAGAGTTTGCTCTTTGATGTTCGAGACTCGCTGGAAGGCTTTCCTTTAGATCTCGAGAAATGATGGGAGATCTGATATAAAATATGCGATGCGAGCAAATGACAGAAGCGCTCTCGGCCAAAGATGGTTTCGTTTCCTTCAATTATACATCTTCCGTTTCCCTGCATTATATTTTATTTGCGAGCAAAAACACATTTTAATGTGTGTAAAATGATTAAAATATGTTAATAAAAAACATTTTAATTATTTTACAAATATCTCTGCGAAGGAATAAAATTGTCGCTTCTTTTTTTTATTCGTGTATCGATCTTTTTTAATGAAAAACTAATTTTATTTGATAAATATTATACAGCAAAAATTATATCTTTTTGCGAGATTGTGTAAAAGCGTAAACAATAGTATCAAAGATCTGTTTAATGTTGGTTATTTCCGAGATATTACATTTCCAAAATGTAATGCGCGGCTACAACACACACGCAAATAGCCAATACAAAGGATAGCGCTTTAAAATTATCGACAACGCGGAATGCGTCTGGATGATTATTGATTTCGCCGCGTTATTGTGACCAGTTATTCAACCGGTGCAAGTCAATCATTTTATATAACGTAACCAACGGCACAGAGCGTTTCCGATTTACAAAGCAGCAGCCAATACATACGATGAATGAGTTGTGCGAAATCGAAATACACGCTAAGAAAAAAAAAAGCTGAATAGAAATGTCTATTGTACAACGCGAAATGATGGAGCGATAAAATAAATCAGATGTCCTACAAGAGGCTGCGACATAATAATTGATGATGAATTTGATTTTTAATCGATAGCGTTAATTCAATTGATTGCATGATGAATTGATATTTTCAATCTTGTCAATGTACAATTATTAATGAGCTATTCAATATTAATTGATCTATTTCCCTACAAATTTCCGACATTTATCACGTTGCAATATTACACGCGATTATGAAAATTGTACATTTTTTTCTCGAGTAATTGAAATCGATTTTTAATGTTAATTTAAATTGATGGTTATTTTTTAAAAATGATTTTAAAAATGATTTTGTAATTTATAACATCTAATATCTCGATAATCGTACATGTTAAAAATATGATGACAGCTATGGCTTTTGCAGGAATTTAATATTGTTACAATTTTAGAGTTGTACTATTTACGTCATTCGTTTTCCAAAACACAATATATATTTATTGTTTCCACAAAGAGGCAATTGCATACAAATCCTGTCATCCTATGCATACAATCAGAGAATCGTATACCTGTTCTGTACGCAAAATTTTGTGCATCTAAATAATTGTGTAAAATTTTATATTGTTGATGAATTATTTCTAAATTAATTACAATATAAATATTTTTGTTTATTAAATAAAACTTTTTACATTCGTTTATAATATAGTGCATAATTTTTTCTCATCTCTCTCTAATTTAGAAATATACATATTTTAGTTTTTTTAAAAATCAATAATTTTGACAAAATCAATAATCTCTCTCTCTCTCTTTTGACAATTTTAATCTTGATCTTATCTTGATAATTAAATGAAAATATCTTGATTTTGTGCATCTAATTAATTTTATATTGTTGATGAATTATTTCTAAATTAATTATAATAAAAATATTTTTGTTTATTAAATAAAATTTTTTTATGTTCGTATACAATATAATGTATAATTTTTTTCTCATCTCTCTTTCTCTCTCTCTCTCTCTAATTTACAAATATACGTATTTTAATTTTTTTTTAAATCAATAATTTTGACAACCAATAATCTTTCTCTCTCTTGACAATTTTAATCTTGATATTATCTTGATAATTAATTGAAAGTATCTTGATTTCATCTCAAATTTCGAGGCGAAATAAGACAGAATCAAGACTAATCTGGTGCAATCCTATACAATTTCACTCACCTAATGTGCTAGATTAATATCCAATCGCTCGAAAACATTCGCGTGTCAGACAAGAGGGCCATTTATTTCGCTTATTTCTATTAGAGGCATCATTTGGCTCCCTCACGAGAGACGCGCGTCAAAGCCATCGAGAGAATCCGCGCGGCTGTCGACTGCTCGGAAAATATTGGCTCCCTAAGGGAGTGCTGCAACGATGCAATAAGAACGTTATGGACGTTGTATTCCTTATTGGAGGAGGGCGTATGCCCAACGGAGGGGAGTGCATGCAGCGGAAAAACCATCGCGAAGCATGATATCCCACAGCGTTGCTCGTAAATCATTTATTAAGCAGACGCAGCACATCCGGACGTGCGAGTTTGAGAAGATGTTCGTTCAAACGGGAATCATTTTTATTATCGTTGAACCGCGCTTTTACATGGGATTGCGATTAAAAGATGAAATAGAGTCTGCAAAATCGAAAAACGCTGAGACTGGAGGAAGGGAAAAATCGTCTTACGTTACATTTTTCTCGCGTAAAAAAATACGCGTGTGTCTAATATATGACGTTGTTTGTTAAAATTATATCCAGTACAAAGACTTCCGGCGAGAAAGGGTTATAGCGTCCTCCCGAGATTAATGACGCTGTACACCTGATATTTTTAATTCGGCATCGTGCGTGGGAGTAAGAGATTTTTATCTCTCCTTTCGCTCAAATGGGTTGAATTTTTTATTAGTCCAGACATCCTGACGGGAACATTACATATTACCTGCTTTCCAGTTTCACTACGGCATGAAATTGTACCGTCATTTGCTTTTAATTAAAAGCATCGTCTTTTAACGATTTCAAGAGATGTATTTGTTAAGCAATTTCTTCCGCTAATGAAACCTGATAATCATTACATTGTATGCACAGAAAAAGCAATTAGCTGAAATTAAATGGTAAAACCTGCGCGTTTCCCTCCTCCCCCAATATTACAATCAACTCTCTTTGATAATGAATAATATTAAATTATTGCTATTAATGTGATTTTGCCTCTCTCTCTTTCTCTCACAAAATGAAACATAGATCAGGTGCAGACTAGAAATTTAATTAATCGTGTTGCATTAAGTATCAAATGTCTTTAATTTATTTTGTCAGTGGACAAAATGATCTCGAAATTGATATTGGATTGATATTGGAATTGATTATAAAATATAATTATATCCATCGAATTAATAAATGAAGTGTTTTTGCCATCGATTCTGATAAAATGAATGAAATTTCGACTCAACTTTTCGTTGACGATGCGGTGACAGGAGATTATTGCTTGTCTTCAATTTATAAAAAAGTTTGACGGCGAAGCTTCAAACTTACTAAGTCAAATAAAATTAACTAAAAAACACACAGTACTGTTATTTGCATCCTTCAGGCTTTGCTCTCACCAAATTATTTAATTTTCATCGTTAAACTCTGCCCTTTCGCTTTGTTCTCCTCATCTTCCGTTTTGTGGTCCAGTAGCTTGAATAGGACGTATAATAAATATCCTCCCAGTCATGCAACCAGGGTTCGGATTTAAAGGTGTGGAGACCCCGGGGCAACGAAAAGGTGGAGACCCTTAATTATTTTTAAATCAAAATCAAAATTAGGACAGAAATTTTTACGTTTAAATAATTTAAATTTTTTTGTTTAAATAATTTATTGTGAAATAACAAAGTTAAGCAATATACATAGACCTTGTAAGTGTTGTATACCATTTGATAGGAAATTTTACCCAAAAATTTGTGTTGTGGAGGCCCCTGGGCTTCAGTCCTCGTTGCCCCCACTAAATGCCTGATCAGATATAAATCATTCGTGACTCTTTATCTATTTTTCAATTATTTAAATGTAATTCAGATTGAGATCATGCAGTAAAACGATCGAATCGTAAATATAAATATATATTTAACATAATGAAAGTGAGCCTTCAACAAATAATCATATAATTAATCTATATCATTTAAAATCTAAATTTCTATACTTTAAAATATTTCGCGTATATATTTGTCAAAATACGTAAAATATTTCGAACAGACAGTAACACAATGTTTGGCCTTGGCGGCGTATACAATAGCGCGCTAATGTTTACATTCCGCGGTCTTGATATCAGTCGCACGGCGACACTCGAGCAAGATAGTGATGCGAAACGATACTCTTCGTATCGAATTTATTATTAATTGGACGATTATCATGGTTTTCAATTAGATCAATCTTTCGATTTTATAATTCGTGTTAATATAATATTAATAAAACGGAGCATTTGTAACGAGTAGTGCATGACTTTAAAACTTTAAATAAATATCGAACGAAAATAGTACTTCTCTCGTGTCTTCTGTTTCTTACGATATGTTGAAAAGTGCGTTTCTCATGTAATTATTCCGCGATCGGGAGTGTCGTGCAAAGTGTCCCGCGATCGTTCCATATATAATTAATTATTATTATTCGTATTTTCGGAAGTGAATGTGAGTGCTACGAAGAAATAGCAAAGGACGAAAAAGAGAGAAAAGAGAGAAACTCATCCAACAACACATACGGAGCAACGAAATATAAAACGTAAGTCATTTATAAATTATTTATCATTTATGTTACTTTTAGACATATTTTAGACATATTGCCTCTTCCTTTTTCACCTTTTCGAATTTATTCTTAATTAGCATCTAACATATAACGCATATATAAAAAATATTTCAGTTTTTATTTTAATATTTATTAAAATATTCCAAATAATAAAAATAAAATAAATATAATAAAAATAAAAAAAATATAATAAAATATTTTTCGTGTTAATTGATATTTCAAGATAGTTCAATATTTTATAAAATATTTCACAATAATGTAATTATTATATACCTTATACATAAGAATGAGATATTTTTTGAATAGACTGAATTTTTATTAAAAGTTTATATTGAAGATAATGCTTGATAATTATAATTCACAATATTAAATAAATCTGTTTAAAAGACAAAAAAATTGATTGCGCGTAATAATTAATTTTACAATCAATTAATTTATATACTTAATTTTATTAGAAAATAAATTTATAAAAATATTAAAATTGAATGTATTTGCATTTAATTTATGTTTGGCCTTTGCGTAACGATTAATATTCGCGTCAGATGTTCCATATATCGATAGCATCCCGAATTTTTCCTGATCTAAATAATCCGCGTGGACTGCTGAGCTAAATACTCCACGCGGACTCAATCGATAGCCAATAATCATAGATCCTCGATCCTTAAAGCCAATAGAAAACTCGGATTCTGTCACTCGCGAAGTATCTCGCGTCTTATTCGTTTCTTCTCGCATCCTTGTCGCACGCTCGTTGCATCCTTTTCTCTAATTGCTTTTAAAGGACCAGCTCGAGCGAGCCTCGACTCGGCTTTATCTTATCTCGTAACTCGATATGCACATAAAAACTAAACCAAAATAATATCGATTTTCATGTTCGCCTGTCATCACTTTCTTATCTCGTACAAGATTTATGTCTTAATTTAGTTACTCGCACAAATTTACTTCATATATTTCAGTTACTTACACACTCGTAACACGTTTGTGAGTATAGTTTTGAGCATTTTCTCTTTAAACTCGATTTATTAAAGGTGCACTTTATATATTATTCATATATTACAATTAAAGCAATCAGTGTCATCTGTATAAATGTTTAGATGTACATATATTCTTTTGTTTTTTAGCTATAAAATAATGTTGTAATTAACATACATTAATTCATTGATAATTTCGATTTGCATTTAGAAAAAAATATATTTAAAACATTTTAACTATATCTTCTAAAAAATTATTTGCAGACTTTAAAAATACATTTATTGTTCTGCATAAATAATTCGCAAAAAATATTATAAAAAGACACAATGCTTACTTAACTGAGAGATACGTTGTGTTACATTTTTAATCAATAAAAATTTTCATTGATTCAGTTTAAGATAGTATGTTTTATATGTACAATTAGACAGTTCTCTTATCCAGATTGCTTTTATCTTTCGGTCGACATTTCGCATATAGGAAATAAATAATAAGAAAAAGAGTTATGTATTAATATGAACGCTGTTGCAAATTTAAGGAGCAGCAATTATGATAATAATTATTATATATAATATATACAATATAATATTATATACAATATAATTATTATATTATATATACAATATAATATTATATAATATTATATAATATTATATTGTATATATATAATAATATTATATACAATATAATTATTATATTTTATATGATTATTATATTTTCTCCTTATTATTTATTATTCTAACATCTCTGTGAATTAGATTCCAATTTACCTTTATTAAAGAAAATGATCGTCGTGTACCTAATCTTTTATTTAATAATATTCATATAACATTACAATGAGAAAAAAAATATTTTAACTAAATGCTTAGATACTTATTTCGTACATGACGTACAAATCGGAAGCGCTATAATGAGTCAGATTACATTATTGAATGATATAATTAATTCCACATAAATTATATGAAATTATATATAATATAAATTTCTCTCTTTCTCTTTCATATATATAAATTATATTATATTATAAATTCATATAATGCAACCCCCCATGGGTACACCTTGACGCGGTGGGGTGGCTCAGTACTTGGATGGTGCCTTGAGGTTTATTTTAAATTTTTTTATTTAGGATAAATCTCAAGGAGCCTGAAGGGGAAGCTAAGTACCCAGCACAGAATTGTCACGAGTCGCACAATAGCTCATATGTGGCACGCATTTGATGCGTTGGACGCATTGCGTCGTCGACTTTCCGTCAACGTGTCGCGGATGATGACGTCTCGTTATCGCGTTTTCGCGTTTAACTTCCTCACGTTTTCGCGCTTCCGCGTTGGACTTTTCGTATAAAAATCCAATTTCATTATTGTCATTATTGTCATATTGAGTCTCTACTTGCGATGCCAATTAACTAGGATTTCGAGTTTGCACACGTTGCGCTATGCAACCTACGCTCGTGCTTCGTGCTCCGTCAAGCGATTCGGTCCGAATTGGTTAGAACTCGATCGATTGTTCGGAATGGTCGTCGATGGATCCCTTCTCTTTGCTCGTCTACAACCACACGCACTGCGTGTGTTAATCCTATCGAGGAGTCGAGTGGATTCCCCTAGGCACGATTTTCGCTCGGTAAAAGAGGTTGCCTCGCCATTTTCTAAATTGCTGATTGCTAGCATTTGAAAAATGTGGGTATCCTCTTCCTTTGCCATCTACCAGCCTGGTGTAGGATATAACAACCGCGGGAGACATAATACGTCCGGGTGGAGCACCTGAAATCGTGCTTAGCGGGTCCAGGTTCGATACGAGATAGGATAATTATGTGCGAAAAAGAGTTGGTGAACTTCATTTTTCTCTACTTCCATCAATCGTTTCGTCTTCTTTCCGGTTTGAACTTAATCCTTGCTCGTTGTATCCTTGCATTCCTGACCTGTTGACTCGAAGTGGATTCTCGTAGGTGAAATGGGATTTTCGTACCGAAACCGGGAGTGCCGTTAAAAGTATATACATATTAAGTATATACGTCGCGCGATCAAATATAAAATTTTTAATCGCATCGAAATAGTGCGGGAGTGCCGTTCAGTATCGCGCGTAAAAGTGCGAAAATAGCGATATAAAAATATCGCTCGTGAGTGCGGGAGTGTCGTAAAGTATCGCGCGTCCAAGACTGAGAGGAGGAGGAGGCCTAGGAAAGGCATCGGGCTCCGATAGAGCAACCTTCTGGTGAGTAATTTATTTATTTGTAATTGTTTATTAAATATGAAATATATTGATTATAATTTAAATTAAACAATTAATCGCGTAATTTGATTTTTTATTTATATAATTTAAAGAAGGGAGAATTTTGAAGAAAAAGATTTTTATATAAAATCTATAATTTTATAAAATTAGCTATTGTATAAGCTTTTATAAAGTATTAGAGAATTATTAGTAATGTTTTTTTCTAGAATTATTTTATTAATCTGCTATTATTATATGCATCGAATGTAAAATTCAATACATGTAACAACTTTTGAAATATTAATTATTTGGATGTTATTACAATTTAAATCTTTTATTTATTATAGATCAACCTAACAATCCTGATGATCTGAGAGGAGGCGCAGGCCTAGGAAAGGCATCCTGCATCGGCGGAACAACCTGATGGTGAGTTATGGCTATTTATATTATTTATATTATTTATTTATATTTATATTATTTATATTATTATATTATTTATATTATTATATTATTTATATTATTTATTTATATTAATTATTATATCGCGTACTAATTTGAGTCATTTATTTGAATGATGAAACAAGAAAGATTCAAAGAAAAAAGGTTGTAAATAATCCTATAAAACTGTCTATTTAAAAAAATAGGTTTTTCAGAATTTAAAAAATTATTGCATATTTATTTATTTGTTTATTATTGCACATATCGGTTATAAAATTCGGTGCGTACAATAATAATTAAATATAATGAAAGATTAATTATTTTAAGAGCTGCTAATTATATGAATTTTATATTTATATGTTACAGACAACGTAGCTTCAATATTGACAACTCCGCTGTTGCGCATCAGTGTCGGTGAGTGAAAAACTTTTATTTAATTTTAAGGTAACGGATTTGTGTAGAGCTTGTAGATGTAGGTCCGTTACCTTAAAATGGATGGACTAGAACAAATTAAATCATATAATTTTTTAAAGTTTTCTTTTTTAAATATACATTAAAGTTGATTAAAAATGCAAAATTGAAATATTAATTGAAGGAAAATTTCATTTTTTTATTAATCTTACATTATAATCAATTATTTATTTTATTTAAAATAAATAATATACATAAATGCAAAACATAAATAAAGAACATGTAATTTACTAGTAATTTTACTAGTAATTTTACTAGTAATTTTACACTAGTAATTTTATTTTCAATACTATATAATAATTTACTTTTATAATGCATACTGACATTATTTTAATTTTTTATAGTCCATCATTTTTATGTAGTGCAACATATTAAAAAACTTTGCTTTAATTGATATAAATCTAAGTAAGTTATCAATCTATTGAATCATATGTAATGTTTAAAAAGACCAATGAATGACACTATAGAGTGAAAATATAGTAGAAAATGTATAAATAATGTGAAATTAATTTATTTTATCGTAAATCCTTATTATAAATTTTTCATTATAAATAATATTATATATTGTAAAAATTGCAATCAATTAATTTTGATTAACTTGACACTATATAGCATTATATTAATTAAAGCAAAGTTATATTAAGATGATAAATAACGGTCATAATATTACGACCGTAAATGAGCGTAAAATTATGCTCATGTACCGGTGAAAATAAGATGCCGGCAACGAAAGGAGTTTTTCTCCTTCATTGACCTATGATAGGTCAAAGCTACTTTATCCTTGGCTAAAAATAGTCAAATGCCTGAATATCCGAAAAGTTAATCTAAAAACGTTCAATGGCACGTAATAAACGCGTAAATTAAACGGATAAAATAAACGGGTACGCATAAAATAAATAATAACATAAAAATAAACTCAGAAATTCGCGAAAAATAAAGAAACACTGCGTTCATTTAATAAAATCCTGATTAGGGCATATTCTCCAAATCTCAAAAAATCGCATATTTTCGCTGGTTTAATTTGCAGAGCAATTAGGGCTGTTAGGATCATTGAAACTATTAGAATCGTTAAGGTTGTTAGGATCCCTTAGTAGGATTGTTAGGTAGAATCATTAAGGTTGTTAGGATTACCAAAATTGTTTAGGATGATTAGGATTGTTAGGATTGCTAGATATAATATTTTATATAGCAGGATTATCTATTTATTATAACTTTATTATATTATAATTTATTATACCTAATTTTAATATACTATAAGGCTTTTCTTATAGAATATTAAAATTAAAAGTTATAATGTAAGATCAAAAAATTATATATCATTTTTACAAAGCTGTACAATCAAGATTGATGTATAATGTTCGACATCATTCTTGATTTTTAAAAATATTTACATTGCATATATAATGCGAATTATATGTAATGTGAATGTTTAATAATGATTATATTATATAAGTTACGTTCTTTTTTACATTGTATAAATTATATTGTTAATTATGCTATATTGTAAATTGTTTTTATAAAAATTTTACATAATGTTAAATTCAGATGTAAATGCTGTTAATATCGAATAATTTCGGTAATATTAAATCAAACTAAATTATATTAGAATACGAATAATTTCTTAGATTTTTAAAATTTTTAGTTTATTTAAATTGATAAAATATCATCATTATATAATTAATTTAAATAATGTCGAAATGCATTTTTATTATTATTTTGAAACATCTTTGCAAATTATTCGCAACCTTAAATATATCGAATTATTTGATATTGATAGCATCAATTTATATTGTGAATCTAAATTATAATTTATATATTGCACATTACAATAAATAAATAAATATATATATATATATATATATATATCAGAATCGGATTTAAAGGTGGAGGCCCTGGGGCAACGAAGAGGTAGAGATCCCTAACCATTTTTGAACCAAATCAAATAGAAATTTTTACATTGTTTAAATAATTTATTGCAAAATAACAAGCAATATACATAGACTAAGTGTTGTATACCATTTGATAGGAAATTTTACCCAAAAATTTATGTTGTGGAGGCCCTTGGGCTTCAACCCCTGTTGTCCTCCCCCTTAAATCCGGGCTTGCATGCAACAGCCTCATCACCAGCTGACGAGATTGCTCCGCGAAATGTAAGACTTTGCCGAGTTTCCCCAAATATTTGCAGGCGCAAACCAGATCGCTTAACTTAAGACGGAGCGACGCAAGTTGAGCGTAACAATTGCAGCCGGCAGCTACAGTCTCTCCTCTTCTGCGTGGCCTAGTTGGGGGAGCGAATAAGATGGTAATGTCGATTGACTGCGAGATTTTCCATTTCGGCAGATATTGTTTCCCGCTCACGATACACGTGCCGGCTGTTGTCGAGGTCGAGCAGGACCCACTCGAACATGATTAGTTTTTCTTGGGACTTGGGACTTGGGACGAAAATGTCTGTCGTTACCGAAAACAACTGACCGGGCAACAGCCTGTATCCAATCTGGACCGGCTTAGGGGACAAACTTTTTAACACGGCCCGAACAAGTTTGGGGGGAGCTTCGTCTCGAGTCGAGGAACTGAGAATCTCGGTGATACTCGACCGATCGGAATTGATTTAAATACGATGCACAGGGAAAACGAGATCTTATCCACTGTACATTTCAATAAAATTACAGATTCATTGATCACTGTCAACATTATAATCCGACAGAGTTTTTCCAAAGTACTCGGTTACCGGCGAGTGGCACGAATCTATGGAAATTTAATAGCGGGATAAAAATGACAGCTGTATAAATAAAACTTTAATCTCAATAAAATAACAGCTTTATTATTTTCGATATCTCAATATCGATAAAATAAAATAACCCGCGCGCGCGCGAGCATATATATATCATACATCATCATGAATTGTATATACAGTTGTAAAAAATAAACCTTCCCAAAATGCCCCGAGGTATCTGGCGCAAAATTTAAATATTGACGAATTTCTTCCCTTCCCCTCCGAATTTTTCGTATTCCATTCCGTTCGCGCGTTCGCCCCGAAGGGTTGCGAATCGGCAATCCCTTAAATCCGCAAAGGTGCGCAAAAAATGCGGATGTTTTGCTCGGATCCGCGTGTATTTTGGATTCGCGAAAGTGCGGAAGGGAAGTGTCTCTCTTGCTGGTCGCACGAAGATACGAGCCACCGCGCTGTAAACACTTCCCGGCATGTCGGGGATGCTAAAAATACCCAACCAGGCAACCAGGTTCTTCCGATATTTCCCCTGTCGTGGATAATTGCCGGCTCATTATATGAAACGCCACCCCGTATTTTCCGATAGGCGTAATGAAAATATATCGCGTTCCCTTTAATCTCCTCCCCCTCCCCCCGGCCTCCCTCTTCTCGGTTTATCATCGTGTCTGAGCTCCAGGAGTCCGACGAGACGACGACGGGGACGAGGGGGACGCGTTTTATTTAAAGATTTTATTAATCGATAGCCCCGCGCTGAGAAAAATCGTTTGATTGTACCAACAAGACGTATATGATTGAAGGCATTTTGGTTAAATCAAACAAGAATTTCTAGTTATCATGATAAGACTCGATTTTTTATAACTAGAACGTTTAATATAGATTTTACTATAAGGATTTGGTTAGTATTTTCTGGTTGGATCTATCAAATTTCTTGTTACATTAATTTCTTTGCTTGCCGCTAGCCACTCTTAATTTAACTCGTATTCAATATTTACCATAAAATGTATATAAAGAACTAGTATTAACATTAAATCCAAAGTATATTTTTCTTCTCTTACGAGCAGTAGTGCCAGAAAGAGGACGCTAGCTCTCTGATTGTGTGTGTTTGAGCTGCATCCTCTTCTTGCATCACTGTTTATCAGTTTAATTTCTAACAAAATGAATTTAAAATAATTTATTCAATAATCTGGATTGAATTTATCCAATAATCTTGTTGAAATTCAAAATATTAAACAGACTTTTGAGATTAGATGGAAAAAATTTTAGACGACTTGGTGGTGGCGAGTTTAGTATTATTAACCAGAAAATTTGGTAAATTTAACAGGAAGAAATTAATCAGATTCATCTGGTAATTCCTACAAGAATTTTGGTTCGTCCATTTTCCAACAGACATACTGGTTGAATCTATCAGAGTTCTAATTAATGCAACCAGATTTTTTTCTCAGTGCGAGTGCCTTTAAAACGCCGAAATTAACTCTTCCCCGGCGACTCGAGGATTTCGAGTTACTCGCGAAAACAGGAGTGTTATCCCGAAAGGCTAATGTTATTTTTCAATAACTCAGGTTCGAATAAAACCACCCTTAAGAGTCTCACGGATATTAAATATTCTATCATTTAATTAAGATACATTTTAATTCGACTTTGACGGATCGCGCGTGCCACTTGTCATTTTTCTCGAATTGTTGAAACTATTTATTTCCGACGTTTTTCGTTATAATTGGGAGAATCGCGCCATGAACTTTGAGCATTTCTCGCGCCGGTGTTTAGTTAAAACCCGTAAATGAATTTACATCGGACGCGAGCGCTATATGAGATTTTTCACATGTGACCTTTTTCGCGTTGCAGAATATTTCGCAGACTTAAAATCGCGTTTGCGAAACGCGAGCTTGAAAAATATAATTTTATTAAACATCCCGTTCTCTGCCTTTCGCGTTAAAACAGTCCCTCTCGTTGAACGTGATTAAAACATTCGCGATATTATTCTGCACGTCGAGAGATTTTAATATCGATAGAGTCAAACAAAAGGGCGAGCGTGCGAGCGACTGGAAATAAAGTTGTCAACTTAATCATCAAACCGCGCGCTTTCATGAAAGTCGCGTCGCACAAATTTATGCCCTCGAATATCCCCGCGAAAATTCAGATGGTCGTTTTAGTAATGGAGTTACAAATAAGTGCGGGAGCACATTTCCCTCCGTCGCACTTTCATTTCGTATTCCGCGCAAGGGGCGATAATGGTGGATCAACGTGAATCTTCCTGGACGTATTCTAATAAAGGGTACGATCGAAACTGGGAGACCGACCTTGGATGAATGTTATATTCAATATCGCCCAATGAAAAGAGGAAAAGAGAAATTCTCTTTATCCGAATCGATATTTCACGTTGGCCATTTTTCTCGCGCCTTTATCCTCGTTTCACTTTCCTTCTCACTCGATGGCCGATTTTGGAGATATCAAGACTCTGATGTATTATCTTGTCTCGAAATTCAAGATGAGATTTTTAATTAATTGTCAAGACTAAGATTGTCGAGATTATTGCTCTTGTCAAGATTGCTGATTTTTAAAAAGAATTAAAATATGCAGATTAACAAGTTAGTTGAGAAAAAAATCACACTTTATTATATTCAAACTAAAAAGAAATTTGTTTAATAAATAAAAACATTTATGTTAAGAATTTTTAAAAATAATTAATACAATAAAGAAAAATAAAATAAATAGTAATAAAAAAATGGTAATTATTTTAAATTATATTATAAGGATTATATTAAATATATATTATTTTTATTATTAATTTTCATTTAATATTATTTTTATAATATTATATTATTTTATATTTGTTTTAATTTTACTTAATTTTAATTATTATGTTTAATTATATTAAATATATATTTTCTTTTAAACATAATCGTTTAGTATTAGATATAAATTGTTAAAATCGAGACAAAACTTTTGCTATAAAGTTCAAGACAAGATTTATATATAGTTTTCGAAGATTTTCAATACAATATTTGTACAAATATTGTCTTTCCTCGAGTCTTGTTCAACCCTAATCGGTTTTACACGATATCGAACGAGGTGTTTGTAAACTGGAGTTAAACATCATCACGCCACCCTTATTAATGACAAAAGTTGGAGCAAGATTTACGCCCCTTTTCTAATCGTGAGGCCTTTGCGTAAATCTCGATAAAGATGCCACGTGCGATTTTGCCTGCCCGTGTATCTCGCACTTTATCTACTGAAACTTTCACAAGTATAAAGGGGACTCTCTTCCGGACAAACGGCGCGAACTTTCATCCTTGTCCCGGCGTTAAACCGATAGAAAGAAAAAAAAATGATAGCTCTCTCTTCGCACAAGGACCGTTCTCGTTATATTGCTCGGGAGTAGGGGAAATATTCTCCCTCTGTTTTCTCCCGGTTCTCTGCTCGTTCCTTCTCTCACCCGACGCTTCTTCCGGTAATTTCGCATAGCAAGCTAGCGAGATACGAGCCGTAATTCGATGCCGCTGTTTCATAAAACATGCGGCCTTTTCGTAGCGTCGGGCGCGAGAATTTTATTTTTTTCCCCTCTCCCTCCCCAGGACGCGTTTTTCAAGAGCGGTCCTCCCTCGCGAATGCACTTTGTTACGCCAGCAAAATGCCGGGCAGCGCGTCAGTGCACCCGGCCGACAATTCAACGTGTTTGAAACAAGAGAGGACGAGTTATTCTAGCTTGGCGCCAGAATAAACGGGCTGCGATTAACAAATATCTCCTGCGGGTGTCGCTGTGTGCGTCCATGCACGAGAGATTCCTTTGAATTTGCGCTTGGCGCAATTCTGCTGCAATTTGCGAAGAAATTGAATTACGTTATATCAAAGTCGAAGGCGGGAGCCGAGGGAAGAAAACGAAACGGAGTTAAAGCGGAAGTAATTGCGAGAATTTTCTCTGCGAATTAGTAATCTGCGCATTTAAATAATGGAAATTGAATTGTGAATTTTGTTCTTTTGAGATGGCGAATTAAAAGACAGATTAAAGACTTCATTTCCTTAAGAGGAGGCGAGCGAAAAATATCTCAGAGATCCCCCTGTGCAGATCCCTGGTCCGGGAATCAAGTCGCGCCATGTCGCTATGCTTTTGTACATTTTTGTCATTGATTAATAACATGTTTCTTATGATAAATAAAATTAATAAAATTAAATTAATTATATATAATTAAATAATTTTTATTTAATTATAAGAAATATATTTTTCACAACGGGACACGCGAAAGTGTGACGGAAAATATTCTTCTATATAATTTTTTGTCTTTCTTACTGTTCTCGAGAAATTGTTAAAAGTGATGAAAAGAAGTATCTGTTCTTTTTTTTCATTAATTCGTTAATTCCTTTCAATTTCAAAATAAAGTTGATCTATTCTAGTTTGGCAAAATTGATCATTTTTGAGGAATCTTTTTTAAAGATGTTACAGACTAATTTTTTTTGTTATTTACACATGCTTTATTTTAATAATACATATATTACTATTTATTAATATAAAATATTTAATTTTTTTTTGATAAATATCGTATGTTTTTAAAAATTTACGGTTCCACGATGCTCATGAATTTAATATGCTGTTTTATAATTGTTTAAAATAAAATTTATTAGTTTAACCTCAGTACAATATTTCTATATTTTCAGAAAATACTAAAAAAATCAAAACAGTATTATTAGACTAAAATATCTCAAAAGTGATTGATTCCTCAATAAAATTTGACGGTGAAGAAATTTAAAGAGTACTTTATTGTTAAAACAGAGAAAAAAAAATCGAAATTTCTGATCCTCCGAGTCCCAGGGTGGTGTGTTTCGATGCAGGTGACTCTATTTCCCCGCCGCGATTATTCACAAACATTCTTGTTTACGCTTCCTGTTTTAGACGTTACCGTTTCGGCATCCGAAATCACGTCGCTTAATTAATGGGTCGGAAGAGGGTCGATATGCCAAATGCGTGGGATATGCCCGCTCGCTATGAACCGTCCCGCCATTTACCGCGAAGGCGCATATTCCGCGGCATATTATCCAGCATAGATTCCATCGTCCCCTCTGGGAATCGTTAATCGTCATGCGAGCGAACCCGAAGCGGGTCTCTCGCGTTCGAGCAATTAAAAATCGCCCCTTCGCGCGCGTTCGATTAAGAAACTAAATGAAACTTTTCGCGTTCACCGGGGAGACCATCCATGTCTCCCCGTCCCTCGGGGCGATTTCTGGATTAATTCTAGAGGGGAAGGGATCGGCGACGAGAATATTTATCGGCGATACTTTGGGCTGCCGCCGAAATTGCTCGCCGCTGCAATAATCCTCGAAAAAAGCTCCACGTGGGAGTAACTTCCATTCGGGGGTGAGCTGTCGCGAAAGTCGTCGCCCCGTGAATGTCCGCCGTTTATTCATTCGATCGCGAGGAGGGACGAGGAGCTTTAAGCAGCCGTAAACACGCGATAAACGCGCGTGCTCGAGTGTACTTACGGGACAATCGCCGACGATGGCATTTAAGCCACCGAGTCTCCTCCTGGTGCCATCGTACCCTCCAAGAGGCCCCGCTGTCCCCTCTCGCCCGGGAATTCAAAGGCTCGTTCACCAGCCGACAAAGCGACGCCTCTCGAAGCTGGTGCACATGGTATTCAAGACATCATCGTTCCGGTCCAAGAGAAAGAGAAGGGAGGGTTCCAAGAGGTCTCTCGATCGCAAGCTTATCGATTGCGGAATTGCTCGCTCACAGGCGATTCTCTCGATCCCGCGAAACGCACATGTCAACGCGTTCAGACCGCGTGTCGAGGGAACCCCTCGGACGACGTCGTCCTCGGACGCCGACGATCTAACCCTGGTCGTTGGTCCACGTCGTCCTCGGACGCCGGGTCTCCTCGTTGATCGCACGCCGACGACAGCCGCGACGATGACGGAACGCGCGCTCTTGGGGGACGTAAACCGAACGCTCCGGCGCTCGGTATCGAACTAACTGCGAAAGCTCTCTCAGAGCTCTGGCCAGCTCACTCCTACTCTCGGCGAGACGCGCGACGCCGGCGAAGAGAAGAGAGGGCGAGAGCGAGAGTCCGTCCCGGGGAAGCCGAAAGCACCAGCGCGCGCGCCAGCAGCACCAGAGGGTAGGCCAGATCATCCCTACCTACACCTACCCCTTTGCGCCCCACGAGGGAGAGAGAGGAAGCGCGGGAGGAAGAGAGAGGACAGAGAGAGGGACTCCTCATCGCCGCAGACTTTTCCCCTGGCCTCGTCGTCCTACATCCAAATTGTCCTCTCCCTCTTTCTCTCTCTCGTTCGAGTTCTCTGGGACATTTCGCGGATCGGAATTGAAACCGGACTGCGGTTTTTGATTGGCTACCGTCGAAATGGAACACGCATCTCGTGCGGTCAGCGTGCGTCCAGTCGATGATGAGCCGACCTATCTTTTAGGATACTTTCAAGTTTCTTCAATTGTGACATCTCCTGGGACGGGGAAAAATTTTCCCTTAGGTCGGCGTATGTGCAGACTACTCGAGGAGATGAACGAGA
Organism: Camponotus floridanus; assembly: GCF_003227725.1. Lineage (NCBI taxonomy): Eukaryota > Metazoa > Arthropoda > Insecta > Hymenoptera > Formicidae > Camponotus > Camponotus floridanus. The sequence goes on along the minus strand of NW_020229459.1, from coordinate 243,529 downwards.
CGCGAAATGTATTCATATGCGGGCTACTGACCTATAAAATTAGACGGGGACTTTATGGTTTATGGTTCGGGCCCGTTTATCCCTCGATCCTTGTGCGTTCATTTCAGTGATATAAACGCACATTATATGGACCATCACGCGACCGTGCTTTGTATCTTTCTATGAATAGTCAAAGTCGCATCTCGCTATCTCGGGAATTTCTACGCTATCTCTGGCATTCGTTATTAATGTATAACATGCAAAAGAAAAAGCATAATAAAAAATGTATAAGTCTCATTTTATGCGTATATAATGTTACTGTTTATATTAATATCTCTTTTTTATCCGCCTTAAATTTTTTATGCCATTTTCGTGATTTTTATAAATTTCTTTCCTTTAATAATTTTTTTCTAAAAATTTAATAAAAATTTTTATCAATACCATATACATTTATTTATTTTGTAATATTATTATTAATTATAGATATTTTAATCACATATAATTATATATAAAATTTGTACGATTTTACTTATGATAAAATATATGTAGGATATTTATAAATGATGGGAAAAAATTTTAGGAATTGGGATTTTATAAATGATGGGAAAAAACTTTAGGAATCCTAATGGATTCCTAATGCTTAGAGAAGAAAAAAAAGTTATAGATTTAAAAATAGTTTCCGAGTTATTAAAATTTTCTTGACACAAAAAAATACTCTATACATATAGAATATTCAGTTTTTATTAAATTTTTAGAGGAAAATTATTAAGAGAAACAAATTGATAAAAATTAGAGATTATGTATATAAAATATATGTATATGATCCAATTTTTTAATCCAGAAAAATATTAAAGTAGAAAGTTTATATTACATTGGAAAATTTGTTAATTATTTAATGAATTTAAATCTAGAATCTTAATGAAAAGACATTGAAAACATTTTATTAAAAAGATAATGTATTTATTTACTGAAAAGATAATGTATTTATTTACTGAAAAGATAATCTCTCTCTAATTTTGTTAATATTATGTATATGAGACTCGAGAAAAATGAGAAAAAAAGAGAGAGATCTTTTTTTTTATTTATATTTTCTCCTGCGATATAAAACTATCGAATTCTTTATAGATTGAAACGAAAGTTGCAAATTCGATAAATCAACCCTCCGGCCCTCCATAAAATCAATACGTGTTGGAAAGTCCAACTGTTAACGTAAGCATGAAAAATGTTAGGAGAATGGTTACTTTTTACCCGAATAACCTAGATTATATGATGGAGTAAATTTGGCGAGGCAAGAGAGATTGTGGATATTGTGGTAGAGTTTACTAAAGTAAAGTTATGAACAATCTTGGCCAAAAGTTGCCTTCGCTATATCAACTCAAACTTAATGTTCGCAAATTAAAAGGAGCAGCAAATTCCCGAGTTTTAATGTTCTAGCATTTGTTATAAAGCTCTATCTCGAACTTCCTCCGATCTCTTCTAATTTTGATAATACGCTTGTCGCAAGATATTAATTTTTAATCGAGATAAATTATTACTTTGTAATCTCTAAATATTAAAATAAAATTTTTTATCACTCCTCCATCGAGTGTCACAGCAATTGACAATCTTGGTAGATGGGACGACGTAATTTTAACTGTTTCTTTCGACGACAGACAGCCGGAAGGTGAATTAAGCTCCTCCGCGTTGCTACTTTTCTTTCCCTATCCTTCGTTTACGGTCCCCCCATTTACCGGGGATATCCGTTGAATTGGAATTGAATCTAACAATCTGATTGGATGCCATCGAGCGCTTGAGACAAAATGTGTGCGGGCTCCGATGATGCGCGTAATATATCTCGAGAAATGGGCTTTAAAGCCCTCGCGAGTGATAACATTTAAGTAAATCACGATCCCCGAAATTTGAAAGATGCGTGTCTCGCTCTTCCACAAAGGACCTCCATCATCGCCCATCTCCGAAATTTAATATACTGCCAATCACACTCGCTCTGTTATCGCAAAAGTTGAAATTGATTTTTTCCATCGTGTTGATTTGACGTATTTTTAATCGTGTGTAAAGTGAAATATATGCACAAAATTATTTCGAGGATTAAAATATTTTTCTAGCTGGCTCTCGACGACCTCTCGATGTACAAAATGTTTAGATATGCAAAGGTGTGACAATTATTAGATTATAATTTTTCTTTTATATTACATTTATTTATTTTTTTTTATTTATAATAATTTTTCTTGATTAAACAATATCTTTAATCTTGTACAAAATTTTATTCTGGTATATTTTCAGTAAAATTTTTATATGGATTCTTCATTTCCTCATCACAAATTGGTATCAGATTTTAGTAAATAAATTTATTTTTTTGGTACCTTTATTTTTTCAGTCTCTTTCCAATTAATTGTCTATCAATTCTCATTTGGATTCGAGTTTGTGCTTGACACAATCTGTGACAAAAATTTCCGCTTTTGATAAAAGAAAAAAAGCAAAATTATACTATTGCACAAATAATACTTTTTATTAATTAAAAAAGTCTAATATAAATAATTTATAATAAAATATATTTTTTTAAAAACAATTTATGAAAACAATTAAAAAAGAAGTTTCATTCTTTTTTTCAAGTTTTACATTTCTGTAAAAGAGATTCTTTTTGGTTATAAAAATCTCGTGTCAAATATTTTTTAATTTATTTTATTTGTATTATTTTTACATTAAATCTCGACATTAATAAATCATCCGGTGCAAACCACATTATATGTACCGCGCGTAATGTGTTATAAATTCATTGGCGATCATACATTTCAAGATGTCAACTCTGCGACAAGCATTATTTACGTTAAAACGCGCAACTTAATTTATTACTACTTTTTTAATACACTTTGATACAGAGTAGCGTAATAAATACAAACTGTCCTCGTTAAGCGGGATTTTATCGGCGTAAAATATCGCTATAAAATGAAACGTTGATTATTCTCGTGTAAATTTAAGGTCTACCCTTATTAAATCATCCCACAATATAAACCCGTTGAAGCTGTGAAGGCAGGTTCAAAGCTTAAGTGGCACTGACTAAGAATGTGACGTTTCTTCGAACGGAGAGGGTCGATTTATCTTGGTTTAGTGTGACAAATTTTTCGGGTCTACGAGCATGGTATGTACAAAGATGGATTTAATACGGGCCTTCCCTTTCTTCTTATCTCCCTCGTTCATTCCTTCGCTAGCTTCCCTATACTCGGTATTTCTCATTTACTGTAGCATTTCAAATTGAATCCGACGATCAATTGAGCTCCAATTTGGGCGTGCGAAGCGAAACGTGTCCAGGGGGGTAGAGAATAGGGACCTTTGCAAGATTTAATTCTTGAGCAAATTATATTGTCAACTAATTGACAAAATTATTCTCGCCAACGACGTGTAATTTTACCGACATAAACGTAAATATATTTTTAGCGAAATCAAGGTCTTTGAAAAATTCAAAGATAATTTCTATCGTTAATTCTCCATACGATTATGACAGGAGAGAAAATATTGGAGAGCAGGGCTTAAGAAAGAAGAAAAAATTGTACTGTTGACGCGTGAAACGGACAATTTCGTTTTTTCTCAAGCATTCCGTTTCTTATTTCCATCTTCTCGAGAGTAAACACACGATTTTGAAGTTTCGGCGGTTCTCGAGGAACGTCGATACTCCTCAGAGGATGTGTTTTCCTCGCGCTCTTGGGACGATTCTACCATGGTTCTCTATCGTATACGTCAACGAGAATTTTCACCATGTTCGACGACGAGAAATTTTGATCGTACCTGGGTCAGGGTCATTACCATGCGACTACATCCGTCTATTGGACGAGATTCCACCCGAATGTATTATTTGCTACCCTCTATCTTTATATTTAATTCTTCCTTTTCAACGCTCTGAAAAGGAAGAGTCACATTTGAATATCAATATGTGGGGCATTTTTGATTATGAGCAAGATGATCCATTCATTCGTGTGACTTTGAAAAGATTTTATTTTACAAGGATCTGTTTTATTATATCGATCTATTTTATTTCCGACTCCTACATTTTTCATGCGGAACACGTTTATGCCACAATCTATATGTTTATATCGGGTTTACAACCGATGATCATGGTGCATACGTTATATCTCCTCGCGATTACCATGGGCAAGAGCGTAATATCCAATAATGGTGCGTCATGCTCAGTCGTGAACATGCATATGCGCATGGTGGATTATGGTTGCACATGCGTAATGCGATTTTCTGCGAGGATATCCGTACGAGAATCTGCATACGTACATACATCTCGGACCTGCGAAGAGCGAAATGTATTAGAAACTTTTATGTAATTGCGTACATGTCAAGATATGAGACGTTTTATGATTGTTCAACATTTATATCATCGTCGGGCTAATTTTTATTCAAATTCGCGTCAGAGTTTAGCTAAAGAATTGTCACAACAAGAGGCAAGGAAATGACAAGTAATCTGCATATTTTGAAGTTTATCTTTAATTAATTGTACAAATGTCAAGGTACGTGACATTATGATTGTTCAACATCTATGGCTAATTTTTATTCAAATTTCGCGTCGGAGTTTAACTGAAGAACCGTCAAGACAAGAGTAATTAAAAGCACAAGGGAGACCCAAGGTATCCTATACAAGGTGTATCTGAAATGATGCACTAAACTTTAGGAGCGTATTCTAGAGATCAAAATAAGATTTTTTCTTCTTATAAACATAGGTCCGCAAATGAAGCCCCCTCCGAGCTAAAATTCGAAAATGTGTCAAATCAACCTGCAAATTTATTTATCTCTCAAGAGAGGGTGATAGGTAACGTTAAAACCAAGATCAACTAATTTTTTTTCTGAAATACAGCCAATTTTCAATTTTCTCCTCAAACTTTAGGGGCCTCTAACTCGTAGGGGGGTTCATTTGCGGATGTTTATAGGGGGAAAAAGTCTTATTTTACCTCTGGAATACGCTCCTAAAGTTTAGTGCATCATTTCAGATACACTCTGTATATTGGAGCTTCCACAAACTTGTCGCGCGAAACAAACTCGCCGAAATACCTCATAGTTACAAAGTAATCATACTCTATTTCGCTAATTTCTTCGCCCTATGCATAACTGTGCAATATATTCGCGCAAATGTCATTATCATATCTGCAGAATCGATGTGTATATACGTTGTGCATATAGACGGAGCAAATTTGTTTACGTAAACACTCGCATGTGTGCGTATCAGCGATCTACGTGGAATTTCCAAACTCATACGCTAGTAACAAACTAAAGTTTTCGTGTCAACAGAAATCGAGGGCTGTGGGAGGAAAGTGAAAGAAATAAGAGCAAAAAGGAAAGAGAGGAAAAACGCGAGAAGCAGAGAAAGAATGATATAAAGTTCGTTATCCATATTATTTGCGGTAGTAAATTGCGTCGAAAGTGTTTTCACGCTACATTTAATTTTTTTGTAGCATGCAAATGTCACGTCGAATTACTTTTAAGCTCGTGATGTAGATGGAAGAGATAAAGCGCGAAATAATTGAGATCGACGTTGTTTTAAGTAAAGGGTAAACGAAAGAAAGTTGCGAAAAAGAGAGAAAAAAGAAGAGAGAGAGAGAGAGACATTCTCGAGCTCCTCTAAACGTTAATTAGGCCACTGGCGTACATACATATTTATTGAAGCTCTGAGACAAAATCTTCTTCGTGTAAACCGTTTTATCAGCGAGTCGTGTCCGCTTTGAGATAATAAAGGGTTTCATAAATATGAGGGGCGAAAAATTGTCTACCACAGTTCCCTATTGTTATATTACCGACTTATTAATAATTTAAGAGGATTTTGAGAAAGGAAAGGTTCACAGATAAAAAAATATGAAAGTTATCTTTCAAAATATAACAAAGTTATTCTTCGAAAAATATAAAAAATATTTTACGACCTGTGAATAAAAACTTTTAAAAATCCCTATTATTTTTGCGAATTAAAAAACAAATTTCTACTTAAAATTAATTAATAATACTAATAAATAAACAATTTAATACGATGTAAGAAATAGACAATTTAATATGATCTGTCTAAGGATATATTGTAAACATCCTTAGACAGATAAATAATGATTTCGAATTGTTTTCATTACATTAATATATTTTGAAAAAATAATCCCTATTATTTTTTAATTAAAAATTAAAAATTTCTACACAAAATTATTTAATAATGCTAATAAATAAACAATTTAATATGATGTAATAAATAAACAATTTAATAAAATCTGTCTAAGGATGTAAACATCCTTAGACAGATAATAATTATTTCAAATTGTTTTTATTACATTTAATATATTTTGAAAAAGTAATATTACGTGTGAGATGAAAATACAAAAAATTCTTGGAAACTTTTCAAAAAAGCTATTGACTCGAATATCAGAAAGACGAAGATACTGCGTTTATTTAACGGAATAGAATCCCATTCTCCGTAATCGATATATGAAAGACATTCGGTTTATTCCAGTAGATCTTCATACCTCTACTTTTTGCCCCGTTCTTTCTTCCATTCTTACCTTTCTCTCATAAACGGGGGTATTATCTGAACGGATAATGCACACAAAAGAACGCCCTTTGTGGGATGGTTCTGAAAATCTACTTGAAAGTTTCTACCTGTAACAATGCCGATATAATCCCTTATTGAATTTTTTACGAGCCAAATACCAAGCTTATACTCTCCTTTTTAATTTAATTTTTATTATATATCCAAGAATTAAAGTTCATTTTTAGATTATTTCGCCTTTTATTTCCCGCTAAATCGTAAATGGGTTAGAAACGTTAGCCACAGGTAAACTTTCGCTCACGATTAAATGAGCTCGAGGGCTCCGGATAATTATAATTAAAGAATTAATGAAATTACCAAATGTTTTGATTGCGTTAAAAAATAACAAACACGAATGTTTCATATCACCAACGAGAACGATTATGATAAAAAATAATTTCAACAAAATTCCGCAACAAAATTCTGATAAAATAGTTTCGGTGAGATATCTATAAATAACTTGCAAAAATTTCTGCAAAAGAAAAAACTCCTAATTAGTTTTTATTTGCTTTTTACATAAATTTGCAAAAGTAGTATTATTACAAATTAATAGATGAATAGGTTGATAGAAAATCATACACAAATAGAAAAAAATCATCGGCCTTATAAGAAACCATATAATTTGTAAACATTGTAAATCTAATTAATTATGTAGAATTTTAGATTTAAAGAAATATGCAAATGTACATATCTCATAAATATAATTATACATATAATTTATAAATATATATTTATAAATATAATTATGTATAATTCTACAATTATTATCAAAATACTATTTTATTATAAACGGAATTATTTATATTTTATTACAAATTAAATTATTATATATTTATTATGTAATTATTATATTTTATTATATATTTATTATTTAATAATATAATATTTAATAAAATATATAATAAAATATAATATTTAATAAAATATATAATAAAATATAATAATAAATATTAAATAAGAAATATTATAATATTTAATATTATAATATTTATTATTTAATATTTATTATTATATTTTATTATATATTTATTATTCAATTATTACATTTTATTATAAATTAAATTAAATTATTATAAAAAATATATATTAAATATTATAATTATTTAAAAATATATAATATTTATAGAATTTCTTATATATATATTAAATATTAAATGCTATTACATCAGAAATAATATTATTTTTTATATGCTATATTAATAATATTATTTTTTATAATTATACTTATTATAAGCGTAAATTCGCTAATGAAAGAAATACACCGAATATCGTTTTACAGTACGAGTTTTTCGAGAGATCGCATCAAAGTCGGCCAATTTTCGGGCTTCGTTTGTCATGGCCGCGCGTGGTCTCGGCGCAATCGGGTCTGCCAAGAGAGCGAATACGTGAGCCGTTGAGCGGAAGCTGCGAAGCAGAAGAGGCGGTGGGAAGCTCGGGGACACACGTGGTGACCCAGCGGGTGCACGTGGACCCCGCCACCACCGCACGAGAGGAGATGGACGTTAACAGGATGAGCTTCAGGAGAATCCCGTCCCATACTCGAGTGTCACGCGCCTCCACTTCCGGCATCAGCAGGTTCCTCAAGCAGTCCAGGCGAAAGCAGTCGGCGAGAATCAGGAAATGCATGTGTCTGCCGTCCAATTACGGCCTCGTGGAATTCCCCGTCGTCTGGTCCGAGCTCAGGTCGGTCATGCGCCGCCGTAATCGAGGCCTTCTCGCTCCTCTCGAAACGGGGCGAACATCATTTCGCTTTTTCTCTCGACCAGAGAGACACGTGCTTTCGGGGTAAAATCGTATAAGCTTGATGAGAGGCGTTTAGCTTCTGGAAAATTAGTCAGCTTCAGTCATTACTTTCGCAATTTTTTCGAATAAAGTAATTTATGTGAGCGTGTTTTTGTATATTTAAAAAAAAAAAAAGATTAAGTTTAGTCATAAAATATTTCTCACGACATGAATTTCATACGACTTCCAAATTAATCCGACAACTTATCTTGCACGGTAAAACACATGAAATATTCCATTCGTTTGCCCCGCACTCTCATTCTACGGATTTTACATAAATTTTTAACTAGAAAAAACACCTGCAACGTTCTCAGAATTGTGACGAGTCTATCGGCTTCAGGGCTAACCAGCAGCTGTGCGATGGCGTCATAAGATGCCCGGGGGATCAAGTATTCCCAATCCATCGGGCCATTTTATCCGCGGTGAGCCCCTACTTCAAGGCCCTTTTCACCAACAGCCTGAAAGGCGGGAAAACCGAGACCTCGGAGGTCCTCATCAATTCCGTTCCCGGCAAAATCTTCAATCTGATCCTCGATTACGCCTACACGGGCGCCTGCAACATAAACGCGGACAATGTCGAACAACTATTGCCGGTCGCTGATCAATTCGAGGTCCTCGGAATCGTTCAGCTCTGCTGTCAGTTTCTGTTGCAGGAGCTGCGACCGGAAAATTGCTTAGGTAAACGCATGTAAAAATATGTAAATTATAATCCAACATACTTATCTTTACATGTTAATAATTTTTCATTGCATTATTTATGCAATTTTTTATTGCATTGCATTACCTTGACATGCATTATAATTATTAATTTATATTCATAATAAATACTTATGTGCAATAATTAATGAAAATACGTAAATGCAAAATAATCGAAATATTTCAATCGTACTATGCTACTCTCAGATACACGAAACAGCGCAAATATTTCATTTTTCTGCGTTTAAATGATTTATTTGCGCAAAGTTGCACGTTGATTTTCGAGCTTTAACATCAAGAAATTCATGTTTGCGCTGGACAAAATATTTTACGTGGTCGCAGGTATTTTCAAATTTGCACGCCATTACTTCTGCCGCGATCTCGAGAAGCAAGGCCGCAAATACATACGTCACCACTTCAAGCAGATACTGTTGGAGAGCGCGGAATTCAAGGATCTCCATTACGACGAGCTGGAGGCAATATTGCGCGACGACGAGCTCAATGTTAAAAACGAGGAGATCGTGTTTGACGCCGTCAAGACGTGGGTGGAGACTAAAGCCGAGAGGAGACGAGTTTATTTGCCGAGGTTGCTGAAATGTATACGTTACGGTCTCATGAGTCATAAGTATTTCATTAATAACATCGTCAACTGGAAGCTCGTCGAGGACGACGAGGTAAGTTGCCTTCATTGTTAGCATTTGTTGCCATTTCGCTTCACTTTGGATCGAGTTAATTCAACCATGGTGCTTCATTTATTAAAATAGATTAGCGCATTCCACAGGCATCCATATTTTACCTGGTAAACGAATATAAAAGGGTAATATGCAGGATGTCTCATTTAAGTTGATAATGCGAAATGTCTCAAAAACGAAGCGTTGAAGAAAGAAATGTTTTAAATGAAAATTAATTGATTTTAAAGGGACCATAAGATGGTGTCATATAATTTCTTAATTTACATAATAAATAAAAAAATAAATAAATTTACATAATAATTTACGTAATAATTTCTTAATTTTGCATAAACCATAAAATATCTAATAAAATATTCATTTTCTTATTATCTTATCTTAATTCTTTTATGTATAAAATAATGAGAGGAATCAATTGGTGTAAAGAAAACACATAATTGTTTCGAAGAAAAAATATGTAATTTGCAATTAACAATTCCATATTTTTTCTTAAAAACAACTGTGTTTTCTTTACACCAATTGATTCCTCTCATTATTTTGTACATAAAAATATTGTACATAAAAAAATGAATATTTTATGGTTTATGTAAAAGATAGATAGTTATAGATATTTTATGGTTTATGTAAAATAGATATTTTATGGTTTATGTAAAATTGAAAAATTATTTCAAGCCTCATAACTCGGAAAGTCTTCAATGAAAAAATACTTTATTACAGTGTTTTGGAAAGCTCTTGAGACAAGCTACAAGAATATATAAAAGTATATAGAATGTCCCATTTAAAAAGTTGGAGGTAACCTTCAAATGATTTTTCAAAATCAAACCAATGACACCATCTTATGGTCCCCTTAAAGTCAATTAACTTTTATTTGAAACATTTCTTTCCTCAACGCTTGGTTTTTCAGATATTTTGCATTAGCAACTTAAATGGGATACCTTGTATATTAAAATAGACTCGACAGAGAGAGAGAGAGAGAAAGAGAGAGAGAGAGAGAATTATTACACGTACTATTATTTTAACAAGAAAAAAGCGTCAGTAGAAATTAACATTTAAAATTAAAATAAACATGAAGATGTAATTTATAGTAAACATTAATATTAAAATTAACATTTCCCGTAATAAAAATGTAAATAAAGTGTTGCGAGTGACAATCCTTCACACTGTTATATTGCTTTTGCAAATTTTATTTTCATGTAATATTATGTTAAATCTCTCTTTTTTTCCTTCTCTTTCTCTCTCTCTCTCTCTCTCTCTCTCTCTGCGTTCAAACTTTTTCAAGGCGTGCCAACAAATACTGGCTCCTGTAAATGCCTATTTAACCGAGCAAGATGCGAAGCAGAACGGCGGGGAGATCGATCTGAAAAATCCCCTTGCGAGACCCCGAGTCCCGTACGAAATTCTCTTCGCGATCGGCGGATGGAGCGCTGGCTCGCCCACCAGTTTTGTGGAGACTTACGACACAAGGTACGCCGAATTCTACGACAAAGTAATATCGCGTACTTGAAATTTCCATAGAAATCGAAATTTAAAGAATCCAAAAATACCGCCGCGTGTGTGCAATCGATTCGATTCTCTCCTCTTTGCCGGAATTTTACACGGGAATAAGTAAATATTTCTCGTACAAATACAAGATTCTTGTCGAATTTCAAGCCGGACACACTTTCAGTCTCTGGAAGGTATCCTTTTAATTATTTTACAATTTCCCCGCTGTATTTATTCTAATATTTCGTGGAGAAATATCACCTTGACATTTTAGTAAGCCAAACTGTTAAAAATAAGATGTTTAAAAAAAAGAATAAAATAGTTAAATAGAGCATGAAATCCGGCGCAATCCTTGGACGTCACCGAAAGGGACACCGATCTCGCGTGTGAGCGGGGTATTTTAGGATTCTTGTCGAGAGATATCGACGCCTCGAGGATTTCGTGTGACGAATTTAAATGTCAACTCTAGAGCCGACAGATGGTTTGTATCGGTGAACACGGATGTAACGCCGAGAACTTATCACGGACTGTGCGCCCTGAACAATCTCATCTACATGATCGGCGGTTTCGACGGCAACGAGCACTTTAGCACGGTACGATGCTTCGATCCGGTGACGAAGGAATGGCGAGAGCGAGCCTGCATGTATCACGCCAGATGTTACGTCAGCGTTTGCACGCACGGTGAGTTTTCCGCACTTTAACTTACTCAGCACCCTTTTTCGACAACTTTGACGTTTATTGCAGGGGGTACATTCCCGAGTAATACACCCTTCGAATTTTATGGAGCTCCTTTTTGGGATTCCCGAGATATGCGAAAGTAATAATAAATATTTTCAAAAGAAATGCGAAAGTTATAATAAATATTTAAAAAAAAAAGGGATTCAATTATCTTAACCTTGATTTGATACGTTTTCAAGATCATGAGCTTCAATAACTTTCAAAAGATTTTCATCTTTATTATGCATTCATTATTAAACATTATTCACTCAGAGATTTAAATATGTAAGTGCATCGAATTTATTTATCTCAAGCTTTCGTTTGTGTTAAAAATTCCAAATCATATTTTATATATTAATTTTATTACAGTTTTATATTTTATATTGTTTTCTTTATTACTAAATAAAGACTCCGCTTTTATTCCGAAAAAGTGCTAATCTAACTCAAATTTAATTTTAATTTAAAATCATAAATAAATTTGTGAGATATATTTATTTCTTATTTTTAATAATAAATAATAAATATATTAATAAAATATTTAGAACGCTTGATTTTACATATTTAATATGATGTTAAAATAAAAATACTCAATAAATTTAACTTTATATTCGCTGGCTAGTAAAAATAAAAAAAATGGTTATTAATGACTACTAATACTTCTCATAAATTCTTAAAATTACATTTAATTGCTACATTTAATTTGAAATTCTTAAAATTACATTTAATTGCTACATTTAATTTGAAATAGCGAAATTAAACAATAATAATTTCCGAAGCGTACTAACAATAACACAAAAACAATTGTAAATAAAAAGAAAATAAATAGTAATTCAGAAATTTATTGATGCAACAACTAGCAAATAAACAAAAGAAATATAAACAAAAATAAATAGGAACACATAAATATATATAAACACATAAATAGGAAAAAGATAAATAAGTATGAAAATTAGAATAAATTTCAAAACCGTATATTTCAAGAACCAAAAAAGAATACCACAAAATTCGAAGCTTGCATTAGACATGTAAACTTACAATATATGTCAAATAAAATTAATTAATCGTGTCATTAAAATTAATGTAAACATTTACTTGTTTAATCATTCAAAATGAGAATAAAATTTCTTTTCTAAATCTAATTCTCTGCTTTTTTATTAATTATTATTATTATTAAAATTTATACGAAATTATAAATTAAAAATTAAATACAGTTAAATTATTCTGTTGGAGCAACAATGCAATTCTTCTTCAAAATACAAAGTGCTGTGTTTGAAAAACAAAGATAAATAGATAATAAAATAATAACGACATAATAGAAAAGATAGAAAGTTCATATGAAAATAAATATATGAATTTTCTCAAAATAAATCATTCCATTTTTTGGCAAAAGTAAAAGTGCTTTTACACATTCTTTATTCATCGTTTAAGGTGGCAAGATTTATGCGCTCGGCGGATACAATGGCCGCACGAGGATGAGCTCCGGCGAGCGATACGATCCGCAGAGGAACCAATGGGAGATGATACCATCGATGCATCGGCAACGATCGGACGCGAGTGCAGCCGCCCTGCACGACAAGATCTACATCGTCGGCGGCTTCAACGGCCAGGAGGTTTTCGACTCGGCCGAGGTCTTCGACGTGAAGACCAACCAGTGGACCAACATCCACTCGATGATCAGCCCGAGATCCGGGGTCTCCCTCGTCGCCTTCCGCGACAGTCTTTATGCTCTCGGCGGATTCAGCGGTGTCGCGAGACTGAGTTCCGGTTAGTTCTCAGGTCTACAGATTTCAGCTGATGATGGTAGAAAGAGTAGAATTTTTTAAATAATTTTTTGAATGATTTTTTGAATAATTTTTTGACTAATAATTTTCTTTGACTAATAATTTTCTGACTAATTCCGAGACTGGTTCCGGTCTCTAGATTTCAGCGGATGATGGTAGAAAGAGTAGAATTTTTTAAATAATTTTTTGAATGATTTTTTGAATGATTTTTTGAATAATTTTTTGAATGATTTTTTGAATAATTTTTTGACTAATAATTTTCTGACTAATAATTCCGGCTCGAAGGAACTGCAATAACTGCAACTGCAGTTTGACAGCATCTCGACGCACGTTGTAGCGAAGAGAACAATGTTTCGTGTTAATATAAATAATTAATGAATAATTTTATTCGTATAAACGCAGGGATTTGCACAAACGTCGAGATTTTATACACGTAAATATCTCTCGCAGCCATTGTTCGCGTATGAATTATTTAACGCGTCAAACGGATGCTGGAAATTGTTTGTACGTGTCGATAACGTCACGTTAATAATTAATTAGTCGAGAGAAGTTTTCGCGGATCCGCCAGGATTTAGTTCCACGCGGAAACGTTTGTGCAACTCGAAATGCGATTTCGTTCCACTTAACCGTATACGTCATTTACAGAAACGATATCTCGCGTTCGCTCATTTATGCACGTACGTTTAACGTGGTCTTTGCAGACATGCGACTCTGCGCGTGTCGAATATTTTCCAAGTGACAGGTTTCCCGCATGTATCGAGAATTTGCGGCGTCGCACTCAAGAAAAACAAATATTTATTTTTCAGGAGAGCGTTACACCCCAAACCATTCGGACCAATGGCACGAGATCTCGGAAATGTTTAGCCCGCGCAGCAATTTTGCCACGGTGATACTCGACGATATGATTTTCGTCATCGGCGGTTATAACGGTATCCCGAAGGATTATAAAATATGTAGAGAAATTTTTTTTATAAATAAAATTCAAATATGGGGATGTTTCTTAATAAGTGCGAAAAATTAGGCTTTTATTATAATTTTGTCTTTGTTCTAATTTTTCCGACATTTACTCTAATTTTATCTTTATTTTAAAATTTAACTTCTCGTAACCTATGCTATTTAGCATTTAGATAACGTATTTTATTTTTTTTTCTTGAAAATTATTGATTTTATGAAAAAATAGAAGAAATATAAAAGTATCTAAATAAATCAAACTTTTTAAGACATATTTTTAGACGATCCTATTCCGGCCCATTAAAATGTTCTAATAAAAAATTGAATAGGGGTTGTTAGTTTCATCCCCTTATAACAATACGGGGGGCTGAAAAAAATATTAATAAATAACCTTTTTACTGATAGAAAATATCCACATAATTTCATTTCTCTAACTTGTTTCAAATTTGAAAAAAAAAAAAATGTATCCCCTTTAATTTTCGACAAAAAATCATCTATAATTTTTCGCACTTATTAGACTTAAGAAAAGGGGTGTACAGGTGGTCTAGGACACCCCGTATATAAGAATGTATATAATTCAAAATAGATACCATGAAGATTGATTCGCGCTTGCAATTACTATTATTATTATTGTTAATATTTTAGTTATTGTTATCACATTATTATTGACATCATTATTGGATTTTGTTTACGCGTAAAATATTAAATAATAAATTTAATTAAAGTAAGCGGTTTATGTTATTACGAAGCCAATTACAGCGCCCTATTAATAGCGACGTTATTGTTGCAGGATCGAGCACGATCGCGTACGTCGAATGCTACGACGCCGATTACAATGAGTGGTACGACGCATTTCCCATGAATCTCAGTCGCAGTGCACTCAGCGCTTGTGTCATAGCCGGTTTGGCGAACGCTCGAGAGTATTCCTACCTCGGCAAAGCGCGGGATCTCGGTCAAGGTGAGCGTAATATCTGGACTCGCTTACCCTTTGTCGCGAACGCCTCAAAGGAGATGATTAAAGTTCCGTTTCCTGTGACCGCTCCCTCGGCCCCCTCCCCCTCTCACCCAGCGTCTTTATACATATTTACGATGCTCTCGTGGATTCGATGGACTTGCGCTCTATAATCGACCCCTCCTCCGCGAATCACTGTATTTTCGATGCGAAGGCATCGTAGCGTGAGATTCCGGTAAATTCCTATTAGGGTCTTTCCCTTCCCTCGGTCCGCAATTAATTGTTAGAGTGTTTAAAGGGAAAATGATCGATTCGCTGCTGTTTAATTATTACAGAAAGTGATCGCTGATAATTATTTAATATCGCAGTAAAAAATAAATGCGTGGGAGAGGATAGGTCCATCCCTCCCCGAAAATAATCTAATCCAACTCAATCTAATCGTACTTTTTATTTATTTATTTTGGTTTTATAAATATTTCAATCATGTATTATTACATATGTTAAAGGTAGAGAGATATTGAATATTTTAGATTGAGTTTTGTCAAGTTTTATTTTGGGAAGAGAGCTTTTTTCTCACCTCGTAAAATTTTCATCATTATATATATGAAGAGAATTATGAATGTAAAAGCCAACAGCTTCTTCGTGATGCATTTTTTTACAGTGATTTAACATGAAAATGTAGCAGAGTTGGAAAAATTAAACTTTTTCACAAAGAGAGATTTTGTATCTCATTAAAGTGCCACGACTGGTGACTTTTCCCAGATTTAAAAATATCATAAAATTATAATTAATTACAAACCAAAAGAAAACTGCGAAAGATTTTAAGACAGATCGAAGGTAAAGACCCTAATAGTTATCGTAATTACTGTAAAAACGTCGTTGACAAGGAGCCAATTGCGTAGCAATTTGGATTCTCGTTTGCATCTCTCGCCAAAATAACGGAGAAAAATATCCATTAAAGTATTCCAAGCGCGGGGAAATAAATCTGAGCCAAATATGCACCGCGATATATTTTCGCGAAACGTACAAAGAGAATCCTTTATTCAGGATTTGCTTGTTTGCCGCGACTTTTCACCCTTTTTCACGCGAGAGGGACGAATTAAATACGATCTACGATCTTTTAGGGCAAGCAACTTCAAAGAATCGGGAAAAGTCTGATCAAGCTGGCGAGGATTCTGGCGAGACC
Organism: Camponotus floridanus; assembly: GCF_003227725.1. Classification (NCBI taxonomy): domain Eukaryota; kingdom Metazoa; phylum Arthropoda; class Insecta; order Hymenoptera; family Formicidae; genus Camponotus; species Camponotus floridanus. The sequence goes on along the minus strand of NW_020229459.1, from coordinate 226,761 downwards.
AACATCATAATCTCCGTGCAGAATGAACAAGAGAATGAACAGGTCGACGTAAGCGAGTCGGTGCACTGACTCGCATCGTGGGCCCCGCTGAACGAAACTTGTGCAAGAAAGAAAGATGATGAGGAGCGTTGTGCAAAAGCTCGATTAAACATCGTTAAAAATTCAAGCGTCAGTTGGCACGAAATTGCGTCATATTTTTCAAATTTGTAAATATCATTAAGAAGTAATAATTCTGCACGCTTGACGGAGTAAATAATTTCACGATATAATCAAGTTGACAATTAATAATAAATTATCATAATTGCAGAAAGTATGGTATTAAAATTGCAATCTCGCATTAAAAAAATATTTTAGCGAAAATTCCCAGAGAGAAATATAAATGTAAATTTCTAATATTAATAATATCATACATTATCGACCGTAAAAAAATAATTTACTCGGTCAAATATGCGGAGTATTATATCTGAGGAACATTTGCGAATTTGAAAAAGACGCTGCCAGGGCTCTTAACCGACTTTAATCCCTCCAAATTGCCCGACAGAACGTTGAAAGAACACGCAATAATGGAAAAAAAATATCTCAAGAGGGATGAATTCGCGGACGGAAAAGAAAGCGAGCGTTTTAATTGCTACCTCGTTTGAGAATTACTCCCTAAATGAGCTTCTAAAATTGTACAACGAAATTCAATTTGCCGGAGACGGGACGCGAGCAAACGAGGTTTAGTTTAGAGGACGAAAGAAATGGGGGAAATCGAATAGCTTTACGCGATTAGCGAGTTTTTAGAAATCCTTTTAGCCTTTCTCTCTTTCCCTCTCTCTCTCTCTCTCTCTCTCTCTCTCTCTCTCTCTCTCTCTCGCGAGATTAATTTATAATTGACGCGAATTACGCCTCGCGCGAGAGGCTTGGACGATTTTTGCGCGTTCTCCATTTTTAACTATAACTTTTTGTAGGCGATTTTTTTCACTTTTTTTTTTTTTTTATAAATCTACTTTCGAGACTAGTGTCACTCGTAACGAGAAATTGCGCGGCGAGAATTACACTCGTGACGGAAGCGTACGTTGTTATTTTTTATGAATACATTTTCTAGCCTTACACAAAGCCGCGTATTGCGATTTTCGTTCGTGAGATTCATGATTTATATAATACCACGACCTCTGTTATTTTAATCGAATTAAATCAGCTTCTTTATTCAAGCGCTGTCAGTCTCATTTTTTTTAATGTAATAAGTATCTCGAGCTCTCTCTCCCGACCTCGAAGGTGCTTATCAAGTAAGGTAAACGTGCTTTTAGTCAGTTAATGAATAATAATGATGACAATGGTTTGAGAGATTTTTTATTAATCTATCTCTGATTTATATGCATATGTAGATTTATTCATTCTTTTTATACGTATTTATATGTTACGTATAATGTATACATTGTTACTTCTTCATTGGTGTTTCTCCTTTAACGACGACGATATATCCTCTGTTTAAATCCCTTTCGCATTTTCCGAGTGTTGCATACGATTTTTCTTTCTCTCTCTCTCTCATACTTTTTCTCTTTCGCGAGTGATTTGATGAGTGATTACGTGATGGCTGTGGCTATTCGGACCTGGCTGTACACGCTCGATAATCGCGACACAAACGGAATACGGTAGCGAGTTCTCCTCCCCGAGAGCCGATGAATACTTCGACGCACGTTCCAAAGTGAAGAAAGAAAGCCGTTGTCGGACTGCCACTTTATCAGGCTCCCGGCACTTAACTTTCAAGAGTCGTTTCGAAATCCCCTGACAGTCCGGTTGACGACTCTTTAATTTCTTCTCTTACTGCAAGTGTAAAAGATGATGCAGAAATTTTGCACGCGAGTTTAATTTACTTCGAGCTCGGAGAAATTTAAATATTTTCAATATTTAAATATTATTTCATAAAATATTATTTAATTAATTATTCAATTAAATATTAATTAAATATTATTTAATATTTATTATTTGAATTGTATATGATTATTGTACAAGGAGTCCCATTTTAATCGATGACCCCGAATAACTTTTTTAATTTTGATTGTAGGAAAAAATGTTTCCGACAAAAGTTGTATGGCTTGAAGGGGGATATAAGATGGTATCATTGGTTTTATCTTGTCAATCACCAATTGATTCCTCTCATTATTTTGTACATAAAAGTATTAAGGTAGGATAATCGAAAAATAAATATTTTACTAGATATTTTACGGTTTATGTAAAATTAAGATATTATTTCAAGCCTCATAACTCGCAAAGTACTTAATGAAAACTAACTTAATTATAGTGTTTTGGAAAGCTCTCGAGATGAATTAGAAAAATATGCAAAAGCATACGGTATAAGGTGTCTCATTTAAAAAGTTGGATGTGACCTTTAGGTGACTCTTCAATGTAAAACTAAAGACACTATCTTATGTCCCCCTTCAAGCCATACAACTTTTGTCTGAAACATTTTTTCCTACAATCAAAATTAAAAAAATTATTCGGGGTCATCGATTAAAATGGGACACTCTGTATATTATATGAAAAAAATTGTAATATTTCAATTTTCATGATGAAAGAACAAAGTTTAGGATATTAAAATCAAATTAAATGTCGCAGGAAATAATTATCAAAAAAATACAAGAGATATTTTCTTCTATTTTGAACGACTTTACATATTTCTGTCTATTCACTTTTAATCTTCGCATCTTCACTTGGAAAAAGAAGATTATTATATAATTATAATTTATTAGAGAACTCGCTACATGCGTGTCAGCCGGGACGACGCCACGGGATGGAGGAAAGGAGAATGAATACACAAATTGTAAATTACACAAGGACACATCCACGACACTCGCGATAGCGACTTGATGTCCCCGAAGTAGTCCGAGCCGAAGAGACGATCTCTCAAAAACGTATATCCAGAAAAAACGGAACGATCCGATCGCGCCTTCCGATAAACTCCTAGAAAATTGTCCCTTAAGTGGTAAGTTAAAAACTTAAATTTACACGACGAGAGTACAAAGTGAACGACTTTGAGAGAGAGAACGCGCGTCGTAGAGTCGATTAGAATGCAAAACGACGAGTACATTGAATTGAGCAAACAATAGGACAGCAATGAAAATTCCTTCGTGATCGATGCTCCTCGCGAAGGAGTAATAAATCGGAGAGCTTCCCTCCGAATCCACCCCCGCTTTTCTTCCGTCGCTTTCTGCGTCGTTTGCAATCCTCTCTTTGCGACGATTTCCACCGGCAAAGAGAACAGCAGGACCTCTGGCTCTCGCGAATTGATCCGCGACGCGACATTTATTCGCAGTCGAGCGAACGAGCGGCGATGGCTATTTACCTGATAAACGTGTCGTTGCTGAGTAAAAATTTCATTACGGACATGCAGCTGGAATGTAAATTTTTCATTCACATGTGACGTTCATCGATGGCATACGAATGTATCATAAATTTCTGACGATCGACGTAAACGAAAGCTGCTCCAACATTGAAGCGTGATTGATGTCGCACGGTTATTTAATCTCATTTTTAAATTTTGTACATCAAATAAATCTTACACGATACAGGATGATTGCTTTTTTTTCATACAAAACATATAAAAAATACAAGAGTGAAAAAGAAAGGAGAGGAAGGAGGGGAAGGTCCTCGATTAGTGTCGAAAAACCGAGAATGCTCGACAAAAAAGTGCTCTACAATCGTCTTATTGCAAAGAGTCAACATATTTATCAGATAAACAGCCTACCTGTCGATGGTCTTATTAAAATCAGCGATGTAGACACAAATAAAACGATAGAGAAATGTTTCAAATATGCAGATTTTGTGCTTTCGAGTCCGATTTCTTATAGACGACTATCAAATAGACTCTCAGAATTCGGAGGAATTATTGAAGACAATTATTGGCGGCGGGCTCGATAAAATAGTACTCACGATGGCGACATTTTATAATACTTTTCATCAGCGAGTGCAATTTTACATCGCACTGGAAAAGAATCGTGAATAAATTTTCGCAAAAATTATTCGAGAAGACCATTAAATTAACAAAATTGCTGTCATTTTACGCAACAACTTTGAATATTTTCGAAAACATTTATCAAATAAAATATATTCCATTTTACCGCGTTATTAAAGAGACGAGAATCTCCGCGAAATTAATACGCTTTTTCCAGATAGAATTTGCGATTATCCTCCTACGCGTTTTGCAAACAGCTTTCAGCCCGATGCAAAGCCGCACTCGCTCATGTAGTTTTTTCACCATCCCACAATTATCAAGCTCGCATTTGTAATAATATTTATATATACGATCGCGATATACACGTTAACGGTGGTCGTAGGTGATCGTTTTATGACGATATATATGTATTAGACGTACATACATACTTGTTACGCATGTAAAAGATGGATTATACCGAGTGATACGGATTGATACGATATTACTCACATGTCTTGAGAGCCGACGTATGATCCGTTTTAACGCATGCGTTTACGACAGTGGAATCGCTGTAAAAATCATTATCTTCTACGCGCACGTTTGCGCTCGGGACAGTGTGTGTGTTTATGTTTACATAGAGATTTGTAGCGCGAGAATCGCGGGGTGGAAAATTGTCAAGAGCTATCTGTCACGTACAAGCGATCCACATGGTTTCATAATAAAAATACACGTCGTATCAAGTAAATTACTTACATGTTGTAAAGTAAAATTACATCTACATCTTTGATTAATAAATAGAAAAAACTTGATAAAAATCTAAATAAAAAAAATGACTAAATAAAAAAAATTTGATTAATAAATAAAAAAAATGATAACGTCAAATCGATCAGCTTTTTATAATAAAGATACATGTCGTATCAAGTAAATTACGTACATGTTGTAAAGTAAAATTACATCTACATCTTTGATTAATAAATAGAAAAAATTTGATAAAATCTAAATAAAAAAAATGACTAAATAAAATAATTTGATTACTAAATAAAAAAAAAATGATAACGTCAAATCGATCAGCTTTTTATAATAAAGATACATGTCGTATCAAGTAAATTACGTACATGTTGTAAAGTAAAATTACATCTACATCTTTGATTAATAAATAGAAAAAACTTGATAAAAATCTAAATAAAAAAAATGACTAAATAAAAAAAATTTGATTAATAAATAAAAAAAATGATAACGTCAAATCGATCAGCTTTTTATAATAAAGGTACATGTCGTATCAAGTAAATTACGTACATGTTGTAAAGTAAAATTACATCTACATCTTTGATTAATAAATAGAAAAAACTTGATAAAAATCTAAATAAAAAAAATGACTAAATAAAAAAAATTTGATTAATAAATAAAAAAAAATGATAACGTCAAATCGATCAGCTTTTTATAATAAAGATACATGTCGTATCAAGTAAATTACGTACATGTTGTAAAGTAAAATTACATCTACATCTTTGATTAATAAATAGAAAAAACTTGATAAAAATCTAAATAAAAAATATGACTAAATAAAATAATTTGATTACTAAATAAAAAAAAATGATAACGCCAAATCGATCAGCTTTTTATAATAAAGATACATGTCGTATCAAGTAAATTACGTACATGCTGTAAAGTAAAATTACATCTACATCTTTGATTAATAAATAGAAAAAACTTGATTAAAATCTAAATTTAAGAAATGACTAAATAAAAAAAATTTGATTAATAAATAAAAAGAAAAATGATAACGTCAAATCGATCAGCTTACGAAAAGCCTCGAGTCTCTGTTTCGAAAACACCGACAGCTCTCGTCATCTTCCACCCCCCTAATTGTTGATACGCGAATTAAAACAGACGCCTCGCACCTCAACCCTCAAAATTGATAACAGTTGTAATCTATCGTGGATATACTTATGTACATTCGCGATTAAATGGTTTATATCGTCTTACACATCGCTCACAAATAGGGACATATCGTATGTTAAAAGTTTTAAACGCACACATTCACATACACAATATAAACATCTAACATATATCCCTCCTCTGTTTGATTTTCGGAATTTTAGTTCCCTCGCGAAGAAAAAAAGATGCTTTCGTAACCGTCGAAGTACGAGGCGTCATTTTCGCGTCGTTTGAATCGCTACGATCGTGTAGCTTACACAGAGCACGTCAGGAATTGCCGCTTAAAGTTTAACGATAAAATCCTTGGCGAATTTAGGGTCCAATTTTTTCAAGAACAATCACTTTTATGCAGATATATTTAATATAAAATATTATTATTAATAAATTCATAATAAATATTATTAACAATAATTATATTAATTATAATTATTATTAAATATTAGTTATAAATATTATTAATAATAACGTTAAATATCGTTATTGACCTGTAGATGTATTTAATATAAAATATTATTATTAATAATTTAATATTTTATATTAAATATATCTGGGGACAATAAAAATGTTGAAAGAATGGAATATAATTTCTTAAGAATAAAATAAAAAGGATGATGCTATTCGATTCAAAATAAATAAGTGAATAAAAACATTATTGACATTCTTTTCTGACTGAAATATTTAATATTGATCGAAGAACTTATCGTTAAAAGATGAGCGATCCTGAAATGCCCTGTAGACTTGAAGGTGATCGACAAAAGCCGAATTCGCTCGTGTTACTCGAACGACGACCTCGACGCTTCGCGTTTCTCGCCGCTCGATTAATATATTTTTACGCGATTAATATATTTTTCTTCTCACTTTTTTCTTCTCTCTCGCGTTTTTCATCGATAGATTGTTCTGAGCAATTGAGATCTAGTATTGGAGGGATTTAATATACCTGAAACGTTAGTCACTCCCGTCGCATTATCGTCCGCACCCTGGACATTCCTCTTTTCAGGGCGCATCTTCTCGTTTCACTGCACTCGAGACACTCGTCGTTGATGAGAGGAGTCACCAGAATCCTCGATAACGCCGACAAGTGTCCTCCCCTCGACGTTTTCCTCAGCTATTTCGCTTTGTTATCTTGTCGCCTAATCATTTTCTCTTTCAACATCGTACTCGGCTCTCATCCATCCGTTCTCCGCACTCATCGCATTCAGCACTCACACTTATCTGAGGATAACAATTGACATACGTTTCGTAACTTTCCTATGCGACTAGACAATGTGTCGTTGCATTGTCTTATTTTTATTATTATATTATAATAATTATTTTCCCGTTAACGCGTAGAGTTCTACGGGCATCGTAGAGCTTACGCTGCTTGAGAAGAGGGCCTCTCAGAGTCCTCTTCTTTTATTTCAAAGTACGATTCTTCGAATTCGACCGCCGCGGATTGTGCGAATAATTCCCATCCTCCTTCCGCGATCCATTTCTTTGGCGACGACGCCGATGAAGCTGATGCGCTCGACGATCCTACCGCGTTTCCTTCTCGACTGCTCCATTTGACTAGGCCGCCAATCTCAATTCTCGTTCCGATCCTTGAGACTGGGGTGCATCCGATAGTGACGCACATTAGAGTTGTCCCATATACTTAATTTCCGCGTCTCCCCTACGTATTTCTCGATCTCCTCTTGGTCGAAGAGTGTCGCTACTACTATTACTATCGCCATCATCGCTACCACACTGGAGAATAGGTCCGTTTCACGGCATTGACATTGACTACATTCCCTTCTGAGTGCTCGAACTCTCGATTGAACTCTTGGCAACGCGAAGGAATCTGAATTCGACCGCTTATTCCAGATGATATCAAGATGATACGCGAGAATCTAACGCGATTGATACTAAAATTGACGACGACGTGCGTCGCGATTCGTGTAAAAAAGATCCGATTGCCTCGCTTCGTGACCCGAGGGGAGAGAGCAGCTCGAACGAAGAGGGAGGAAGCGAGGCAATGCCCGGTTGTCTACAAGTTACGCTAATTACGATCGTCGAAGAACGGGCGAGTACCGAGTGTCCGAGCGTGCTACAGTTTAATTAGTTTTTTCCTTGGTGCGCTAGACAGTCCTTTCCTTATCTGAAGTACTTCAGCCCCGCCACCAGCATGAACTTCTCGATGAAAAGCTCGGAATCGAGGACGGCGATGTGCGCGGCGCGACCAATCAGGGCGTTCGCCGTTGGCGGTAGAGCGTGATGCACGTCGTATCTGACGAGACTGACCCCGGGCGCCGACATCACGGGGTAGAGGATGTTGTGCACCATCTCGCGGTACGCGGCACCTGGAAGAACGGGATTATCACCTGAATCCCAACCGACCCCTTCGCTATTTCGATCGAGAGAATCGAAACGGGCCAGCAAACATCGAATAACAGTTACACAAATGTTACTTGGGGTTTAATTCCGCCGAAGAAACATGAGAATCGCGTGTGAAATGGGACAAGATGATACCTTGATCAGTCGGATCGCGAACGGCAGCCTTGCAGAGCTCGATTCGAGCGGAATGCAGGGGCACGTATCGATCCTGGGCGCTGCCGCAAAGCAAAACGTGCTTGAACTTCTGCAGATTGCTCTTCTGGCTCAAGCGGAACATGAAGGAGCGCCTCACGTCCGGCGAGTCCTTCATGGCTAGTTGCAGCAGCGATCCGGACTTCTTCCATTTCTGCATGAACCACATGCCTGACGAAAGAATTATCATTAGGATCAGTTCTCGAGGAATGCTCTCAGCATGTAAGCTTACCCGCGTTCACCAAACCACTTGTGTTGTAGAGAGTGCCTAAATGGGGTCCGCTCAAACTGAGGAAGGTGTGCAGACGAGGCAGAAGCGGGCGCAGCTGCGGTCGTGTCAGGGCGCTACGGATGATTATGGTCCCAAGGGAATGCCCGATGAAGCTCACCTTCGTCGGATTCAGGCCCGACGATTCAATGTGATAGAGGATTTCAGCCACCAAACGGTCGGTCATCGTCTCAAAGTCGGAGAAGGTGTCGCCCTTTCAAGTGATATACATGACAATTTGATATACTCTTGATTGCGGTCTTTAAAGATTCGAAGATCTCTCGAATAAAGTTTCAAAATTTAGACATTTATCTATCCACTTGTTGACCAGAATAAAATGTGAGAAATAATCTCACATGATGCTTCGAACGTATATAATTTACCTGATTTCTTTCGGACATGAGAAAATCCAGGTGGGACCCGGGCAGACCCAATTCCAAGTACGTCTTGACGAGACGGAGGTCGGCGGCGTTGCCATCGAGGCCGTGGACGCATATGATGAGATGCGCACCCTCCGGCGAGAAGAGCCGATACTCGTCGCTGATGTGGAAGTACGGCAGAGTCGAGGCCAGGGTTGGATAATCACTAAGAGGCACATTCGATCTTAATGATTGAACCGATGGCGAGGAGTTCAGGAGATCACCGTATCCGAGGGAATGGGCACGTTTATGCAAACGCAACTGTGCTTCCTCGCGCTCTCTAGAGGGTAGTAAGGTAGACAGAGAAGAGAACTTAACTACAAACGGAAAGATACAGACGAAACGACGTGGAAGCGAAACGCAAAACAGCACCTAGCGAAAATGAAATCGCGAGGATCATGTCACATCGACAAAACAATTCATTAAAAAAAAGAAGAAAAAAACACCACTGAAGCGTAATCATGATTTTGACAAATTAAACCTCAGCAGAAATTGCTTCTAAAGGTGAGTCAATTACAATTAGTTTTTGAAAATAATTTTAGCATCATTTTTCAAGCACGTTTCTAGCTTAATTTGATTAATCAGAGGTATCAAACTAGGTTAAACAATTCCAGTCTCATGAGTTATTCAGCAGGGTGCATTTTTCTTCAAACTTTGACTTCAAGTAAAAGTAAAACAAAGTGTTGTAAACAGGAAGCAGTTCTAAACGGGAGATGGCTGGCACTCGTGGGAACTCGACTCACGCACCTGTAGATTTTGCCCGAGAAGCTCATCTGTCGCTTGAACTCCTCCTTGCACTTTTTGAAGTTGATAAAGTCGTCTTGCGTGGACTGCAGTAACTCCTTACCCTCCTGATAACAGTCCAAGCAGATATCCCTGGCGCCGTAGACGTTCTCCCGGTCCCGGTTCCGTTGCGGGCTGCAGGGCGCCGTCTTGTTCTGCTTCGGGCTCCTAGTCTGCTTCACCGTCTCGTACACGTGATAAAGTGGGTTGTCGATTGGCGCCGGGGGATCGCGAAACTCCTCGGGCGGCGGCGGCTCGTCCTGGAACATCTTTGGCGGCGGTAGCCGCACCTCCTCGTATGAATGCTCTTCCACGTTGTCCTTTGTGGTGACGTTGGGACGATCCTTGCGCGGCACAATCTTCGATAGCTTCTGCCGCAGCTGCTCGCTCGTGAGCTTGGCCTGATTGCGACGCTGTTCCGAGCTGGAGGTATCACCGCTACTGACCCAACCCGAGCATTCGGACGTGAGATTGCTCGAGCTCGAGCTCGGCGTGGGGCTGCTGGGCCTGGTGGACGGCGGGCTCAGCAGGTTGGGGATGACCGGTAGATTGTTGCTCAGACTGTCCTTGCTATCGCGTATCGGCATGCAAGGCAGAGAGACGGCGCTACGTGGTACCACCACCTTGTTTTGGGCCACTGGCACGCTGGCGCATCGCAGCCTCTTCGCATTTGGCGGTGGCACTCCGACGCTCGTCGACGTGTCCGATGGTGTCGTGCCATTCGTCGTCGGCGCCTCCATGGGTGACTTTATGGGTTCCATCTGAGTGGTAAGAATTATTACAATATATGAAATTGGATATAAAATTATGTTGTACCATTTATGTTTCCACATTACACTTTTGGGATCCTACCTTTAGGATAATCTTATTGTTGTTCTCTACTTCGAGGACATTTGTGGCAGGCGCCGAAGGGGGATGACGGTACTTGGGCAACGGGGCGACAGCGGGATCCTGATACGCCGGTGGTGGCGGTGCTGGCTTCCTGTTCCTGTGACTGCATTTTCTATCACTTTTGCGACCGCTCTCCTCCACTGGGTGGTCTGTGTCGAGAACGGGTGCGGAATGCGGTCGCCTGCCGTGCTTCTCTCTCCTTCTCTCGACGCGAGACTCTCTCTTCGGCTCCGGCTTCGTGGCTATCACCTCGTAGATTGGCTCCTGAGATGTCTCCGCGCTCTTCTTCTCACGTCGTTGCTTCTCCTCGCTGTAATTCTGGTTTATACCGTTGCGGGACGACTTGACCGGTCGCTCGGCTCTTCTACGAGCCGGTCGATCCCGTCGAAAGTCGCAGCATTCGTTGCGTTCTACATCGTCGAGCAGCCGGTCCGTACTCTTTGGCCTCTTTGGCTTGCCCGTCTCTTCGCGTGCTCTTCCACTGGTGCTGCCGTTCGTGCGATAGAAGAACGAGTCCGTGGTCTTTGCGTAAATATTCGATCGTTTGTTCAGGGGATCCGCCAGATGCGAATGGCTACCGGTCAGCGCGCTGCCATTCATGGACTCTGGTATTTCCGGGCGACTTCTATGCGTCATCGATGTCTTGCCGAGGGTGTGATACCTACGTGTCTCGATACCGTTCGCTTGACTGTACTTGCCGCCCGTCTGGTGTCCAAACTTTCTGGAATTTCCTCGGTAGGTGACTCTGTCCAACGTCGCCGTATGCAGTGGTTGAGGCTCCTGTAAGAAGCTGTCGCCGTTTATGTTCGCCTTGGCTGATAGAAAGCTACTACTTTGGTCGTTTGTGGTCGTTGGCAACGGTTGGCGTGTTCCCAGGCGATGACTTCGCGGCTCCAGTCGTATTCTTCTAGTATCGAGGGAATGATAATCTATGGGAAAAGATAGATCGATCCATTATCATGCAAAGTTTTCTTTTTATTTTTTTCATTAATTTATTTTCAATGAATATTCCTCAGAAAACATGATACTCTACCTTCCACCATATTCGTCGACTTGCTCTCCAAGCAATCGGGCAACTGACTGAGGTCCAGGGCGCCTATGCAGGTCGGCACTGTCAGATTCTGATCGCAAGACTTGGACGATGGTCGATAACCGGGCAGATGTCCGCCAGGCGGCAACTCGGGGAACATCGCCGCCAGCAGCGAGGTAATGGAAGTGGAATGATGGTCAGACTGCTGTTGCTGCTGCCGATTCGGCACCAACATCTGCGTGGATTTGGCGCGAGGCAGGGGAATCACCGGCGTGGATCCGAGGGATGGATTCGGCGCGGAACAGGCCTGTTGACCCGAGGGTGGGAAGAGGGTACTACTGGACGGCACTGTCGATCTGGGCCTGCCTCTCGAGGGCACCGTCGCGGGCGGCGTGACGTTGCGACCGCCGCCGCGTTGCCCCCGGGGGAACAGCTGGGTCGACACGGACCTGGGCAGAGTCTTTGGCGACGTTCTGGGCTGCAAAGGTGCCGCCAGTTCGGGACCCAGCTGATCGAGAGACTTGCTATGCCTCGCCGGAAGCGTGGAAGGCGTCAGCATCAGACGGGCCTGGATCGATCCGATGTCCTGCGCCGCACCTTCGCTTCTAGGTGACCAGATGCCCAAGGAGCGTGACTCCAGGATCGCCGCTATTCCGCAACTGCAGTCGTCCATGCTGGGAACTGAAAAGAATATTAAAAAATAAAATTTTTTAATTTGCCATCATTTAAACTGGACTGATCTGAAGCTGATAATATTGCAGGGAATAGTCATATTGCGGCAAACTTACCGCTGTTTCTGTGCCTTTGCTGCATGTCAGCGTACTGATCCTCAAAGATCAAAGGCAACGAGTGAAGATCGCCGTCCAGCTCCGGACAATGGACAGGTAACGGTGGCAAGGATGCGAGATAGCGCGATCTCCGTGCAGCCTCGCTCACCGCTTGATAAGACTGATAATTCGCGTCGTAACAGCCCGCCGCCGATGTTCTCGGATTCTCTAACACGAAGAAACCCTCCGCGAATCGCTTTACCTGAAAATCAGTCGCGGATAAGTATTGTAAAGTTTTATAAAAGAATGTTAATCGTCGCATCTTAATATTTCATAAATCTCCCTTTACTCTCAACTGATGATGAACCCGTGCTAGATGCTGATGGACCGCTTCTCGGCCGGAGAACGCTTCGAGAAAATGCTGCCAAAGGACGATGTTTTGCGCGCAGAGCTGGGCTATATCGGCCTCCTCGGTGTCCATCAACTGCCGAGGACCAATATTTGAAGAGTGTGTCGCGAAGAAATTAAAAGCGCGAGGAGGACGTACCTTTGTGATCTCCTTGTGCGTGTTCTGCGCGAGTTCGAGCGCCCTTTGTTGCCAGGAGGGAAGCAGCCGCGCCAAGTCGGACAAGTCGTTGAGCAAAGACTCCCTCGAGGCCAGAAGCAGCCTCGTGACCTCTTGCTGAACCAGTCTCGCGTGCTGCAGCCTCGTTCCCGATCCGACACATCTGGTAGTAGTCTCCTGAAATCAGACTTGGATTTATTAGACGACCATGTCCCGTTTGATGGGCGATTTTCAGCAGACTCACAATGTTTCCGAAGGTCGTCGTGTTGTTGTCGCCATTCGCCGCGGGCTGCTTAAACTGTAGCCAAGGCTTTCCGCCTCGTGGTGCGCTGCAATTGTAATTGCAGAATATATTTAGACACGTAATTAATTTTTACGGCAAATAAAATATATAAAAGAATTAAGGTTTATCGAGAGCAAAAAGAAGAAGAAGAAAAGGAGAATAAAAAAAGAAGAAAAGAAGAAGAAAAGAAGAAAATAAAGTTTACCTCTATTTATTGCAAAGGGATAATTAAGTTATCTATCCAGACATTTTTCATGCAAAAAAGTAGATTGCATCGTTTACTTTTACGTGATTTTTAAAAACTAAAGTTGATACAAAAATGTAACTGTATAATTCATGGATGAAAGTCTAGTCGGTTGAGGAATTCAAAAGTTGAGATAAGGGTAATAAATTGTGCGACTACTTGTGCGAGAAGTTTTAGCCGGTTCTGAGCTTGTTTAAAGTACCAAGAACTCACCAGCTCTGCACTACGTGCAGTATGCTCTTCCTACTTTCGTCGAGGTGAAAAGACGCGACCATAAAACAGAAAGAGGGGCTCTCGTGAGGGACAACGTCGATCGTACATTACACGAGCAGAGTATTTAAAGAGTCACCGAAATGTGAACGCGATACTGACTTGATGTAGGGCTGATGGAGTGCCACGAGACAGGCGTGGATCGTGATAGACACGGCGGCTAGGTGAAAGTAATCGAAGAGCACCGGCAGATGATAGTGAAGGCCCTTCGTGGGTGTAAAGTTCAGCTGCAGCGCCCTGAAAAGAAAACCATCTGTCAAACCACCTTAAATCGATCGCTCAGTCAAGGTGGCTATCGATCAGTCTGGCGATTTCGAATAAACATCCAACAGAGATATCCAGTAGACGTCTAAAGGATGTTTGGACGCTTCTGCGACGAGTGTTGCGAAATTGTGTTGCCCGAGGTAATTTTCTTCAACGTCGTTACCGCGAATCTATTTTATCGAGTCTGCCCGAAGGAAATCAACTTTGAGACCTGACGGAAGAGTCACTTAGGAACGCAATTATGATACTCGCAAGGAGCTTGCGCAAATCCAATTTACGTCCGCGATATTAGAATTGCTCGTGTCGTGTCTATGAAACAAACAAGAGGCGTTCAACTCTTTAAAACGTCAAGGATTGGCAACATTATCTCTTATAAATATTATAAATACATGTCTCGTAAAGCGAGTTGGACAAAGATTGCTTGCGTGTTTTAATAGACAAATATTGCCCAATTATCTACCCTTTGCCAAATAACAAGAGCAGTCTGACTTAATTTCCTTCGCCTTCCTTAATCTCAGACTTGCGTTTATTTATCGTTTACTTAATAATAATTCGCAGGTGCAGGAGAGATAAAAATTGCGCGGTCGGCCGATTGCTCGGATTGTTCGTGGTCCGCCCTTTGCGTGTCTCCGCTATCAGAGGAGAAGAATGGACGAGGAAGAAGGGGGGAGGAGGAGAGGATAATTTACTCCGACGACCGTGTTAGACCCAGGCAAGAGCTTCGCTCACCTCGAGGACACGCAAGCCATGTTGCCCGGCTGCGTCGGCTCGCTGAACCATAGCTCGACACCAAGATTGAAGTGGGTGCGCGACAGAGCCTCCTCGATCTTGTGACTGTGCACGAGTACATGCGCCCGGAACAGCACGGAAGTGCCGAGTGTCACCTCCTCGTTCCTGTACAGGATCTGAAAGCGCTTACTCGTGCCCGGCGCCTCCAGGGAATCTGCAACAGGAATTCGCGAGTCGAGTTTCTCGTCCCCGGGATACGAGATCGCTACGCAATCGATCGGAATAAAGGAGCCTGGCACGACTGAGAACTTTGCTCTCGCGTAAGGAATAGAAATGTCAAAATTGCACTGAGAAAAATCGTTTGATTGTACCAACAAGATTGAAGGCATTTTGGTTAAATCGAACAAGAATTTCTAGTTATCATGATAGACTCGATTTTTTATAACTAGAATGTTTCATAGATTTTATTATAAGGATTTGGTTAGTATTTTTTGGTTGGATCTATCAAACTTCTTGTTACATTAATTTCTTTACTTGCCGCTAGCCACTCGTATTCAATATTTACCATAAAGAACTAGTATTAACATTAAATCCAAGATATATTTTTTTCTCTTACGAGCAGTAGTGTCAGAAAGAGGACGCTAGCTCTCTGATTGTGTGTGTTTGAACTGCATCATCTTCTTGCATCACTGTTTATCAATTTAATTTCTAACAAACTGAATTTAAAATAATTTATTGAATAATCTGGATTGAATTTATCCAATAATCTTGTTAAAATTCAGAATATTAGATTACAGACTTTTGAAATTAGATGGAAAAAATTTTAGACGACTTGGTGCTGGCGAGTTTAGTATTATTAACCAGAAAATTTGATAAATTTAACAGGAAGAAATTAATCAGATTCATCTGGTAATTCCTACAAGAATTCTGGTTCGCCCATTTTCCAACAGACATACTGGTTGAATCTACCAGAATTCTAATTAATGCAACCAGATTTTTTTCTCATTGCAGAAAGAGGACGCTAGCTCTCTGATTGTGTGTGTTTGAGCTGCATTCTCTTCTTGCATCACTGTTTATCAATTTAATTTCTAACAAACTGAATTTAAAATATTTTCTTCAATAATCTGGATTGAATTTATCCAATAATCTTGTTAAAATTCAGAATATTAGATTACAGACTTTTGAAATTAGATGGAAAAAATTTTAGACGACTTGGTGCTGGCGAGTTTAGTATTATTAACCAGAAAATTTGATAAATTTAACAGGAAGAAATTAATCAGATTCATCTGGTAATTCCTACAAGAATTCTGGTTCGCCCATTTTCCAACAGACATACTGGTTGAATCTACCAGAATTCTAATTAATGCAACCAGATTTTTTTCTCATTGCAGAAAGAGGACGCTAGCTCTCTGATTGTGTGTGTTTGAGCTGCATTCTCTTCTTGCATCACTGTTTATCAATTTAATTTCTAACAAACTGAATTTAAAATATTTTCTTCAATAATCTGGATTGAATTTATCCAATAATCTTGTTAAAATTCAGAATATTAGATTACAGACTTTTGAAATTAGATGGAAAAAATTTTAGACGACTTGGTGCTGGCGAGTTTAGTATTATTAACCAGAAAATTTGATAAATTTAACAGGAAGAAATTAATCAGATTCATCTGGTAATTCCTACAAGAATTCTGGTTCGCCCATTTTCCAACAGACATACTGGTTGAATCTACCAGAATTCTAATTAATGCAACCAGATTTTTTCTCAGTGCAGAAAGAGGACGCTAGCTCTCTGATTATGTGTGTTTGAGCTGCATCTTCTTGCATCACTGTTTATCAATTTAATTTCTAACAAACTGAATTTAAAATATTTTCTTCAATAATCTGGATTGAATTTATCCAATAATCTTGTTAAAATTCAGAATATTAGATTACAGACTTTTGAAATTAGATGGAAAAAATTTTAGACGACTTGGTGCTGTCGAGTTTAATATTATTAATCAGAAAATTTGATAAATTTAACAGGAAGAAATTAATCAGATTCTGGTTCATCCATTTTCCAACAGACATACTTGTTGAATCTACCAGAATTCTAATGAATGCAACCAGATTTTTTCTCAGTGTGTCAGAAAATCCGCCTTTAATATATAAAATATTTAATATAAAAAAATGATGTAATAATTTTCCTCATATTTTGAGACGTTAAAGATCTTGATTATCGAAAGGAACTTACGATTTCGCGGTTGATTGACCTCCACCTTAACCGGCAATTTCGGCGATACTCTGAGAGCAGTTCTGATCTGATAGTACCTGAGGATCAAACAAGACTCGTTATCGATGGGCAATCTCTCCCTGAAAAAAAATCGCGATTGCGAGGCATTTCTCGGGGGTTAATCTTACCCGCGCTGGAAGAGGTCAACATTGTAGAACTTGCAGAGCTCGAGAGAGAACTCGAGGGTGGCCTGTAGATCGCTCATCTCGATCCTCGCGAATGGAAGGAGCCACCCCCGTCCCGCGCTACCCCTGGCACAATCACTAATCGCACGAAGACCAGTCTCGCTCAACGCGATCTTTAGGGCCTTGCCGAACCTCCCGACTCGTTCCTGCCATCTTGAAGAGGGATTTCAGCGCCGGAGGTTCTCTAGAATATTTAGACAATGGATTTATAGATATATCTGGAATAGAAGATTTGCGAATAGAAAATATACACGAAATGAAATGCGCATATTTTAAGAAGGAGATTAGAACAAGCGAAGCTTCATATGCCTAGCTAAGATTATCCGACGAAAATAGTTTGGAATAAAGTACGCGATTTCGAGTCCTATGAATATTTCAATCTCCAGCGCTTTAATATTGATACGAACCTAGTGGTCGCAAAATATTTGATGGCACCTTATTGTCGAGGACAACGCGGAAGGCGCTCTTCATATTTCAAGACATACGCCGGGAGGGCCATAAACGTCTCGTTAAACTTTCATCGTTACCTTACGCGATACTATTCGTCGTCTCTCGCGAACGGAAGCGTGCCTCGTCCTGCGTTTGCGGCAAATAAATCGGCGCCTCGTCCGACTCGAGGACCAAATTGAACAAACTTGGGGAACAAACTTAGCCGGCGCCCGGTTAATTAAACTCGCGAAACAAGACGCAGATGCTTAATTATAACGCGAGACTCCGTTTACACGACGATGGATGTTCGTGAAAGAACAACGACCGGATGTGTGAACGTGCATGCTCGATAATGCATGGAGGATGCAGCAGGGGGATTTAAATAAGCTCTTCTTTTTGCATGTACGAATCGATATACCGAAGGCCGGTGCGCGCGGCCTACAGCTTTGACGTGTTGTACGTGTTGTAATCGTGGAAAGTATTTCACGGCGATCTGCGTTTCACTGTCAAGGACGGTCAGAAGCGTGCACGCGAGCGCAATTATCCTCGTCCAGCTCCCTGCTTCGTCAAGCTCTAAGGATCAATGGCCTATTCGCGGCGCGGCTTGATTTTCTTAAAGCGAGAGAAAGCGCCAGTCAGTCTTTTCTCCGCAAGGATTTCACCTGAAGCCTTCAGTCGCGAAATTATTCCGGAATTTATCGCTTTCAATCGCGACATTATTTCGGATAAAATCGAATAAAATATATGTGCTTTTCGATCCTGGTTTTTTTTCTATTTTTTTTTGATAAAAATTTCCTGTTTTCGACAGCATTTATTTTACGCCTGTCAAAATGGATAGGAATAAAATGGATATTTTGTCGGAAATGATATTCTATTCCCTATAATATTTTTGCTAAAATGTCAGCTTCAAGTTCGCTAATGCTTCGGCCATTAAACAAAATTCCTAAAGTGTCTCACATCATTTTCATATATATCGACTATGCATTTTTCATATATTTATCTCTCTTATCATAAACTATGCTCACCCTCCATCGAGCGGGCACTTTTATTATTTTGTTTCTCCCTCGGTATAAAAATACGCTGCAGTTTAATGCCTTTGGTACTGACACGAGCATGATAAGAAAAACCATGTATTAAAAAGTGACATTGTAATATATGTGATACATTCTTAATGCATATATAACTGACATAATTGACGCTAATTCAATCTAAATTAATCAATTATTAAAAAGAAATGCTATCTCGTTTTTGCACGAAATTTCTAATAAATAAATAAATGTAATACAGAAAGATGCATCAATCGAAGGAATAATAATCCCAAGATTCTGACGGAGGTTCGTATAATTTCCAGTCCATTATGAATGTCATATCACATATTCTTTATGGATTGTACATGAGCGATTGTGTTTCAACGCGACACGGGAAGCCTGGATTGCGCTTAGGGGAAAAGTTTCTTAATTTACGCTCGTCGATACTTTCAAGGGCGATATATTTTCTCGGCGGTGCACGCGACGATGCTCACGATGCCGGAAAACGCTTCTTGGCGAACGCACTCCACTGCCAAGGCTGTTCAAAGGCTGCGTAAGCTCGACCGCCTCTTTCCGTCGCTTTTAAAATAAGAAGATGGGCGACAACCCTCTTGGAACAGTAGTCGACACCGGCTCTCTTTGCAGCCTTCTTTTTTACACGCGAGCAAAAACAAAAGAGTACCGTGACATAGATCCGCATTTGTCTGTGTATAAATAAATGCCTGAAAAATCGAGAGCTCCCTCCACAAATTTCAGGGCGCAAAAGTATTTTTACCAAATTAAATTTTAATAAATTAATTTAATATAAATTAATTTAATATAAATTAATTTAATATAAATTAATTTAATATAAATATTAATTATATATTATTTTATATATATTAATATAATATATAATATATATTATTTAAATAAATTAATTTATATATTAATTTATAAATTATTTATTATAAATTAATTTATATATTAATTTATAAATTATTTATAAATTAATATAAATTAATTTTATAAAATTTATAAATGCTACATAATTTTATTAAAATTCGCAAACGTCGTATTAATAAGGAGGTTATTTTTTTGTATTTTTTTTTTTTGTTATTTTTAATCTCGTTCGAATATCAAGAGAATTTTCACCGACTAGATGATTACACTATCGCGTGAAGATAATTGTACGTTCTCAGACTCTCGTGTAGCCGATTTTAACGAGCGCGATTAATATCGCGATCTCTCTAATCGTTGTTCGCGTCACTGCCAAGGTCGCTCGAAGGCCGGCGTAGCCCGGAAGCCAGCTTTTCCAGAGCGTTTATCCACCCGATGCAAAGATCAACGACCTGGTTTCGGGCTTGGATAATTCCCGCGTTACACGACGGTGACTCATAATCCGAAAATTCGCATATTCGAATGTCTCCTCGAGGACGATTTGCTTAATTGTCAGAAATAAATCCTCGAGCTTTTGCGTCAATTTTTCTAAAAATAAATTCCAATAAAAAACTGCGAGCCACCGCCTGGAATAGTTAACCGTAACAAGAAAGCAAAAAGTGTAGCTCGAGAACTATCATCCGCTGAAAAGTTCGTTATTCCTTTTCCTATAAACCGCAGAAGCCCGCGGGTTATTTCCAGAGTAGTTGAAGCAAAGTCCGTGTAATAATTTAAAGGGACGGATTTTTCTTAAGTCGGATGACACTTGCAGGAGAAGAGGAGGAAGAAGAAGGGAGAAACGAACGCCAGCAGGCGACGCTGCGACTTTGCCACTTTTAACTTAGTCCTCCATAATCCGTGGTTACGTGTACATGTGTGTAACCGGTGAAAAATAACCGGACGACATTGAGCATTCCGCGGATGTTTCTGGATTCTTTCTATTCCGAGCGATGTCTCTCTTTAAATAATATTGCGAGGAAATGTTGGGCGCGATTAAAGTTAATACATAGAATGCATCTCGCTGTATTTCCTTAAAAATTTTTTCTTTTTAACATTATTTTCATCATTATTATTCCTTTGAATTTTTATTATCCCGAAAAGTTATATTTGGACAAATCTTCAGTCCACATATAACATTTTATTATTATAATATAATTTATTTATAATATAATATATAATTATTTATAATATAATTTAATTTATAATATAATATAATTTTATTTTATTTATAATATAATTTATAATATAATTTATTTAATTTGCACAATTTACTTATAATTTATTTATTGTAATTTTAATGAATGGAAAAATTATATTAAAAAGTAAAAAAGTACATATGACTCTTTTCTACGGTGTTTTGTATAATGTTTAATAATATATAATTTTGAATTTATTTCTATAACGTAATTTTTGCAAACTTTAAAATTATATCATAAGGAAAACTGCGAGTTGCTGCGTCTCTTACAAAAAAATGATTCTTATATATTCCATATTATTATACGTCATACTTTGATGCTTTTCGCATTACTAACGAGCAACATCTCGTTTTCTATACAAAGTGAGTTTCAAGTACGACTGTCTGTCGTTTTGATGGGTTTTATAAGTCGCATGCATTTCATTTGATTTATACACACACTATCGTAATTCTTCAAGCGACATTCTGCAAGTGTGAATAAAGTTCTGATATAATATATTATTGGAATAAAATTATATTAAAAAGTAAAAAAGTACATATGACTTTTTCTACGTTTTTGAATGTTTAATAATATAATTTGAATTATCTATAACGTAATTTTGCAACTTTAAAATTATATCATAAGGAAAAAACTGCGAGTTGCTGCGTCTCTTACAAAAAAATGATTCTTATATATTCCATATTATTATACGTCATACTTTGATGCTTTTCGCATTACTAACGAGCAACATCTCGTTTTCTATACAAAGTGAGTTTCAAGTACGACTGTCTGTCGTTTTGATGGGTTTTATAAGTCGCATGCATTTCATTTGATTTATACACACACTATCGTAATTCTTCAAGCGACATTCTGCAAGTGTGAATAAAGTTCTGATATAATATAGTTATTGTTTTTTTGCATATATTTAATTCTTATTTTTACTTTATTTAAAGAAAAACGATATTTATAAGAAATATAATAAAGAAATATATGCCTATTTTCCTAAAGTAAAGAAACATATATATTTATATATTTGAAACACACATTACTCCAACAACTAATATTAAAAAATGAATAGAATTACGTTGAGAATATTAAAAATAATATCAACAATTAAAATGTCAAAAAAATATAAATCAGAATCTTAATAAGATATTAATAAGAGATTGATTAAAATTGAAAAAAAAAAACAAATTGAAAATAAATCACGTTGCAATCGACCTGACATTAAATAATTGCATACCGGGAAAATTGTGCGATAAAATCAAATGCGAAAGATTGCTTGAAAAAAGAATTGAGAAATAATAAATAAGATTTAATTAAATCGGAAGCTCGACTGAACTCGCAATTCCGATCGTTCTATCAGCGCGTGTTTTCTCAGTAACTTACGACGGAATAAAATCATGTGCAACACCGAGTGCATTTCGGTCGCACGAGGATTAATCGCTCGCACTCTTGCTTCGTGTGTACTGCTGCCGGTGATATTTCTAGCCCTGAGGCCGACGCACCGTGGCCCAGTTTAACGGCTCTAGGCGACGTCGGCCTACATCGACCGATACGTATTAACGTACACGAAGGAAGATATACGATGCGAAAATGCGAGAGAGAAAGAGAGAGAGAGAGAGAAAAGAGAGAAATAAGAAATTTGCATGTATAAAAATCAAGCCAGGAAGCGACTCGGGCTCTTGTTGCAATCCCTGGCTTATCATATTTTCCGTTACTTCCACAAAAGAAATTCCATTATCACTTTGTTGCTATTTATCTTTTTTTGCCCGATATTAAGCCTCCATTTCTGTTATTTATTTTATTCAAATCCTTAGGATTAAAACGATCCATCGTGTTACACAATTTACAAGAAATGAACAGAATTTCCCTTGATATTTTACTCGAAGAAGAAAAGAGATTCCGACCTTATCAAAGAAATAAGAAATATCTTACGTTTCTCGTGATCCCTTGTAAAAATGTTCTCCCCTTCCAAATTAATTTGCTTAGAAAAACAGAAGAAAATTGCAAATATTTACATTTTTGTGTACTCTTGATACTTTGCTACCGGCGAGAGTTTAAACTACTGGAAGCTTAATTTTCCTCTTTGTACCTACATAACTTTGCTTTCGAATTTAACGAGTGCAACTTATAATTTAATTTAGTCACGAGACTGAATTCTTCCGGTGAAGTTGCTCTTCGATGAACGAAAGGGTGGAAGAAGGCGAAATTAATGCTGGAAAATGGAGACACACGATATCCATAACGGAATAAAGTCTCTCGCGTATTAACATTAATTATTGTGTAACATTTTACCGGAGAACGATCTTCCTCGTATAAAATTGATTTTCTTGCCGATAGACTTTGTAGGTTAAATTAAATATACGGAACTATAAATATACCCCGACGAGCATTATTATTTCTTGTATACCAAAGGTTCCTTCTATAACCGCGTAAGAAATGTGGAATTATAGAACATTTTTTTCTCCTCGGAGAAAAGAAGGAGGGAGATGATGCGCGAGTGAAATGTAAAAAAATATCTTGCAACTTTTGATTTAATGTAAGTCGGAAAATCCCCAGTCTTCAAAGCGCGTGTTCTGAAAAGAGGAGTAATTTAAAAAAATTACTGTATCGTGAAAAACACGCAGACAGCGTACAAGTCCATCTTTTACAGTCCCGTCTTTACTTTCTTTCACTCGTATTCATTTTTAGAATCCCGCAGATAACTACAAATCCACTCCGTCAACAACTTTTCACCGGATGAGTATCAAAGCAGCTTTTTCTGCGATGTGTAATCATCGGGACGCCATCGCGATACGCAGAGAGGACGCGAATAGCGACACATAATTAAGCAGTTTATTTTAAAACCAGCATCAAAATAAAATTCGAGATGCAAAATGTGTCGCAGCAGCAGCTATTTATATCTATTTTGTTATATTCCCTTCAAAAATACAATTCGTTATATCGTAGTTGTAAAAAAAATTTAACATGTTAATCATAACACATTTAATTTACTTAATTTATTTAATCTGCTTGCTACGATTATAATAAAAAGTCCTCTGAAAAATTTTTTAAATTTGATTTATTAGAGGATAAACAATTTGTTTATAAACACATTCCTGTAATTTATTTTAGCAGCTCAATATCCTTATTATATCGTCATTTCCAGCAACGCTTCCTCCAAGATTCGCAGTCGTCTGTAAAGTAATCAATATAACACATTTAATTTATTTAATCTGCTTGCTACGATTATAGCAAAAAGTCCTCTGAAAAATTTTTTAAATTTGATTTATTAGAGGATAAACAATTTGTTTATAACCACATTCCTGTAATTTATTTTTAGCATCTCAATATCCTTATTATATCGTCATTTCCAGCAACGCTCCTCCAAGATTCGCAGTCGTCTGTAAAGTAATCGCTCTTTGAATTCCGCGCGAGTGGTTGGGAAAACTGAAACAGTCTCTTGCTGCGAATGATTAAGCGACCTCGAAATGTCATCAGGGACTGATTTAGCCGATCATCGTTCGATCATAAAATCGCGCGCGCGGTTGAATTGAAAAAAACCGGACGCGTGAATCACTCGGGATCGCCCTTCTCTGACCAGCGACAGAGGAAACAGGCTCCAACGAGGAAGATTGAAATTTTCGTATCGATTAGTCCGTCGTTTCGCGACGAATTTCCATACCGCGCGAACCCTTCCCGGGTCGTCTACCTATCGGTCGACCGCCGCCCCTTTGGTCAGACTGGCACACGCGTTTTCCACTTTGCGATTTCATGTAATCGCACATTTCGTCCCTCTTTAAAATGTAAATCTTCATTTACATGTGTAAGTACATGAAATAATTTTTTTTTATAATAAAAAAGAAAAAAATCATCTAAATTGTTCAACGAAAGAGATTAAATTATTTTCAGAAATTATTAATAAAATTATTATTAAATATTAACAGAAATTATTAATGAAATTATTATTAAAATTTTCATGTATTTTTTCAAAGAAAGCTTGAAAAATACCGATGGAAAAGTTTGACGAAAAATCCTTAAAATAATTTAAAATTCTAGTATCCATCCTTCGATCAAATTTACAGCCAGCTTTCTCCTAGAAAATAATGCTTTTAAATTTTAAAGGAGAATAATACATGTATATGTATATGCATTCAAAAATTTATTTATATTTACTTGTCCATTTCATTTATTCAGAAATTCCTGAAACACTTTTATCTCCCTTGGTTCTGCAAACGATCGATCGCCTCGGTTACGAGGCGCACGGGGCTCGATCGTAAAAACGAAACCGGGGAGATTCACCGAGTTTCGTGACTCCACAGAAAATGGGAAATTAATCATTTTGTCGCGGGAAGGTAGATCGAACGAGAACCTCGATCGTGCCACCCCCGCTTGCGTGCCATCCCCCTTTCTCCCCCTTTCGTGCGACGTTTCTCAATCTCTCCCACGTCTTTGACCCTTTTCGTCGGTCGTTTCCCTCGGAGCGCTTAACCCCCGACCTTTTTCCATTCGGTCGCTCGTATTTAGTCAGCGTCCCGTGTATATACGTCCTTGTATTATTAAATTCCGTTTCTCGATAGGTTCATGCTTTCCGGACGCGAGCCCGGGCTTCGAAAGTTCAAAGCGAAAGATGAATGAGTAATTCAGCAAGTTTCCAACGACTCTTATTGAACGAGATTGGAACTCGGGGACTGTCCTATACGATGCACTTACGCTAGAGTTTTCCACGCCACTTGGCTAGCTTCTCTATCCTCGACATCGCGTACAAACGCGAAAGCAATCTTGTATGAATAATATCGCGTGCCATTTACGTAAGTTATTCTTCGGCCGATCCTTTTTATCGCCGTCATTTATTATTAAATAATTGTTCACGTGATTTGCTGTATAATTTTTGCAAAAGTGTAAATAATATCATTGAAATAATTACACTGGTGTAGGAAAAGAAAGTAAAAGCCTTTTCCTCTTTCTTTGTAAAATTAATCAATTCTTATTAAAAATGAGACAAGAAAAGAGAATATGACATTACAATATTCAACTTTTTTAACAAAGTAAAATATTTAATCTAGTAAGCTTTGCGGGAGAACTCAATATTAAGACTTAAGATGTTTCCTGACCAATTTCCATGTCTTTATCGAGCTCAAGGATATCAACTCTATTATTCTGATAGAATAGAAACAGGCAAATCATCTCAATATGATACTGATGTGACTAATGGAATATTTGACGACCTACTTTTTTTCGATATTCCATAAAAAAGATAAATACAAAAATAATAATTATTAAATATAAAAAAATTTCTTCGATAAAAATCAAATATTTCTCTAAATCTTGAAGAAGGCTCCTGAAAATAAGAGCTAATCAAGTGTTTTAAATATTTTTTTTCCTTATATAAAAATCAATAAAAAACATTTATTTTACAGGTGGAGATATTTTTCAAATTTATCAATTTTACAAAATTCGAGTTTATAAAAATATTCGTATTGTTTTAAGGAAAATTACGTCTAATCCCGATTCGTGACGCTCGCGTATTTTTTACCCGGAAACGCCGATATTTATACCCTTCCGACTCAAGTAACTTCGAGGAACAGTTCTACAAAGACGCGAAAGCGCGCCTATACTCTTGCCGATGAATTTTTTATTAGCTCCTCGCGCGCCGCTCTTAAAATAGCGTCGCTCTAGATTTGTGCCCCCCGTGCGCCCGCTTTTAAGATATTAAATCGTAGTCTGTCGCTCCTCTCCCGGCGAATCCGCGTGACCTTTAGAGAAAGTAGGCCCGGAGAGGTGGCGATGAAATTTCGTATAAATGGAAATTTCTTCCCGCGACGGGGGATATTCACGTTTACCCTTTGACCCTCGTTCCGCCTTTCGCGAGACCTGGATATTTGATGGAACTCCTTGCCCATGGCAATGTATATAAGCGTTGCAAATTTAAAGATTGCATCGACGGAATCAATAAGAGCGCAGGAAAGCACGCGACGAATATCTTTGAATTTTTACCGGTTTTTTTCTCCCCCGATAAGTTCATTAAATTATCACGATGACTTTTGAAATGAAAATCCAACATGAGAGTTGCTGTCGTCGCTAATGAAAACATTTCCATACAATATTCATCCTTTATTGCTATACGTAAAGAAAAAGAGAGTAATTTAGCAGGTAATTAAACAAATTGCGCGAGCGAGAAAGCGTCGCATGACAAGTCATTCCTTTGAAAGCTTTCTAGTGCGTAAAAAAGAGATGCCTGAATGGATGCAACGCGTAGTAAAAAGCGTTCGATCGAAGGAAATTTAAGTATGGGCTTTTGGAAAAAATTGACGTTTGAAAAAAAAGAGATCGGTGTATGTATAACACGAGTTATATAACATATATATAACATATATATATAACATACAGGGTGATTTTAATCTTAACAGACAAATATTTTACAAAAAAATATGCGAGATACGAAAAAATGTTTCAGACAAAAGTTATATGATTTTAAAGGAGACGTAAGATGGTGTCATTAATTTAACGTTAATTAATTTGACCTTAAATATTACTTATTTTTCTAGCTTATCTCGAGAGCTTTCCAAAATACTATAATAAAGTATTTCTTCATTGAGTACTTTTCGAATTATGAGGCTTGAAATAATTTCTTAATTTTACATAAATTACCATAAAATATCTTAAATATTCATTTTTCGATTATCTTACTTTAATACTTTTATGTAAAAAAAATATGTAATTTGGAATTAACAATTACATATTTTTTCCTAAAAATAACTATATGTTTTCTTTAGACCAATTAATTTCTCTCATTATTTTGTACATAAAAGTATTAAGGTAAGATAATCGAAAAATGAATATTTTACTAGATATTTTATGGTTTATGTAAAATTAAGATATTATTTTAAGCCTCATAACTCGGAAAGTACTCAAAAAAAAAAAACTTTATTATAGTGTTTTGAAAGCTCTCGAGATAAGCTACAAGAATAAGTCATAAAAAGTAGGGAGTTCCATTTAAAAAATTGAAGGTAGTCTTCACGTGATCTTCAAGTAACCAATTAAGGTCAAATTAATGACACCATCTTATGTCTCCTTTAAAACCATATAACTTTTGTCTGAAACATTTTTCCGTATCTCGCATATTTTTCAAAATATTTGCCTGTAAAGATTAAAATGAATCACCTTTATAACACGAGTATAAAAAAACCGCGCGGCATAAAGGGGGCATTAACCCTCGAAAAAGGCGATCCTCTGCGAATCCTCTCTCATTGACCCACGTCCTCGCTCGCGGGAGTCGCAGTAGTGAGTATTTGGGCAGATGTCTAGACGACTTCCACCCGATGAAGCGTCGTCGTCTAATCGAAGGTACTTCTTATCTCGACAGCAGATCGAACCTTTCTCGAGGTAATCTCGAGATCCGCGTTGCTCGATTTCCTACCAACAACTTCCCTCCAACGCCATCGGCTTATTGAGGCAATAAATAAATCGCACGAGGAACTCGTAACCCGCCGGGGAAAGAGCTGCAACGAGGCTAACCACCGATCGCCTCGACGATTTACTCGACACTCATGGATTCAATTCGCAGGACATTTACGGATTTCTTCTTCAAACACCATGAATCATAAAGGTATTTTATTATATTATTAATAGAGTAATAATAATTCATTTTATTATTTCGTCAAGTTTCTGATTTTCTCCGATAATAAAATTATATCAAAAAGTAGAATTATTTTATTAAATAATTAAATAAAATAATATCTTAATGATTCTTAAAGAGAAATCTCTAAAAGAGAGAAGGGATATTTTATATACATATATAAAAGACATAGTCTTAAGTATCAAAAAAAAGAGCCGATGCAAAATATATCCTCTGCAGAAACAAAATAAATAGACTTCTGTTTTTAAATGTAATCAATGAAATAACTGTCATAAAATTCCTAACTGATGCTCGTATTTTTATTTTGAATTAAAACACGAATTATAATAAATAAAGAAATTGATGATAAAATTATATTACTTAATTATTTTTATAAAAGATGATATTAAAACTTCGATATATGTCTTAAATGTCTTCAATCAATTAACGAAGTATTGATCGAAAAAATGATTAAGCGATACGTGATAAGATAAGAGGGGAAGACCGATGTGAAATCAGCGTCGAGTTTCCTATACAAAGCATCTTGTTCGATTCCTATCGCAAAAACGTTGTTATCCAATGTAATGTAAATTGAAGATGCAAATTGACGGCGGCTGGTTCGTTCACGGAACATCGACGTCGTACCGTATTCGTAGTACGGTAATGCAAAAACCCTCTCATTTGCATCTCGGATTTACATTAGTGTTTGCTGTAAACGTGACTCTAGTGTCTACCGTAAACAAAAAAGAAAAAAAAGGAAGAAGGAGCGATGTCGCAAAAAGTGACTTGGTAACAATCGCGTCGCCTCTGCCTGTTCGCTGCGCAAAAATGTGAACTCCTGTCGAGTTAGTGCGATAAAACGTTAAATCCATTTAGCTGGTAGCGCTCTCGAGTAGAAATTTTATCATCGCGTATTCTCCTCCCGTGAAATATACAGCCCCGGTCAAAAATCTGGAGCGCTTTAATGAATGGCAAGCTAAGCCAATTATAGAGTTCGTAAATTAAAGAAGCACAATAAATTTTTTATTTGCATTTATATATTAATTATAATATATGTTGTTATTAGTAAGAAATCTTTGAAAAATTTTCTTTTAATTTGTGAGAAGATTATAATGAAAGTTTTATTTATCACTAATAAATATCAATAAAATTAATATAATAGATATCAATAAATCAATAGGAATAAATAAAAAATTGGTATTAATTGGTAAAAATTAATTTTCATTTTACGAATAAATAAGATATTTTCTTTCTATTAAATCATTAATGTATTGAAAAATGGGAAGGAAAGGTTGGATAAACGATTTCTCAAATGAACGAAAATCCTTAGCAAACTAAAAAATTGTACTTTGTCAATCGACCAGCTCGAAGAATTCTTTTTTCTTCTCATTTTATCCGAGTCCGCTCGAAGGATGATGCTCTTTTAACGCTCCTCTAGTTTCTCGGGACGAGAATTTCTCGTCCCTCTAGCGAGAGATTAAATGCGCGTAAATTGTCGGCAGAAATCTCCGCCGACATCGTTATGGAGGCGATCATTTTGACGTTTTAAATATAATCCATAAAATGTCCTGCGGCATTCTTGTCAATTTTAGTAAAATGTATTTCGATTAATTAATAATTTTTTTGAAAATTTAAGGGCAGCAGTTATTTCGTTGATTGTGTACTTCCAAATAAAATTCCATTGATTTTATTTCTAAAAAAAAAGGATACATCTCGTACCGTCGTTTCTCGCGAGAAGATTCTCTTCTTTTTTTAGACATATTTTTTTTAACAAGATATTATTTCACTAAATATGATTTTTTTAAATATTATTTTAATCTTCAACGATTTAAAAATGTACGTATGATGATAATTGCGTCATTTTAATCCGAGGAAATTTCTGATATAAATGAGACACCCACAACTTTAGCCATGAAAACTGCAAGGAGCCTTACAAGATACACGTCACCTAGTTTAGGATCCATCTGAGCATCGCGCATATAAATACGCGCGATCGTATACCTCGGCACGTGTTTTCTTCTCGAGCCGATAAACCACTGGTTCAACAACCACGCGAGCGTGCTCGAGAAGTTTCAACCCCTGACGACGATAAAGCGGCCTTTATTGCCGCGACCAGAGTTACAAGCACACGCGCGTGCACGTAATCCTTTTTTTTTCTTTCTGGCCGGCCTGCGACCAGGTCGCCTACGTATCGAGAACCCCCGATAACCATCGGGGTGCGTTTCGTGCACGCCGTTTTTTTTTCCTTTCACGTATCCATGCAAGACGATAAAGGGTGGCGATAACTTTCCCCGCGGCCTTTCGGCGTCCGATGACTAATCTTGCGAACTCGTTTTAACAATCAAGGCCGTAATTTCTAAATTTGTATCGCGCGCCAGGCTCGTAAATTACCAGGAGACGTGTACCTCAGGCTCCTTCGAAATTTTCCCGGCTAATCTAAATTAAATTTTGCTTATCAAAAATCGCGACTCGAAACGCGCAGGTTTTCGAATTGAAAGCAAAGTGCTTCGCGATTAAAATAGAATTCTTTGGAATTTGCTCAAGGAGTATCGCTCGTTTAAATTCAAGATTAAATTTTAATTTTAATCATAATTTTAATCATAATTTTAATTTAATCAACATTTAATTTGTAAAATATATCATCAAGATGTCATCAAAATACATCTATTATCAAAGAGTTACAATTGAATAATATTTGGAAAATATTCGAAACCTCAAGAATATGCCTATATAATTCTTTGGAATTTGCTCAAGTAGTATCGCTCGTTTAAATTCAAGATTAAATTTTAATTTTAATCATAATTTTAATCATAATTTTAATTTAATCAACATTTAATTTGTAAAATATATCATCAAGATGTCATCAAAATACATCTATTACCAAAGAGTTACAATTGAATAATATTTGGAAAATATTCGAAACCTCAAGAATATGCCTATATAATTCTTTGGAATTTGCTCAAGTAATATCGCTCGTTTAAATTCAAGATTAAATTTTAATTTTAATAATAATTTTAATCATAATTTTAATTTAATCAACATTTAATTTGTAAAATATATCATCAAGATGTCATCAAAATACATCTATTATCAAAGAGTTACAATTGAATAATATTTGGGAAATATTCGAAACCGCAAAAATATGCCTATATAATTCTTTGGAATTTAATCAAGTAGTATCGCTCGTTTAAATTCAAGATTAAATTTTAATTCTAATCATAATTTTAATTTAATCAACATTTAATTTGTAAAATATACCATCAAGACGTCATCAAAATACATCTATTATCAAAGAGTTACAATTGAATAATATTTGGAAAATATTCGAAACCGCAAAAATATGCCTATATAATTCTTGTAATTTATCAAGTATATCGCTCGTTTAAATTCAAGATTAAATTTTAATTTAATAATAATTTAATTTAATCAATATTTAATTTGTAAAATAACCATCAAGACGTCATCAAAATACATCTATTATCAAAGAGTTACAATTGAATAATATTTGGAAAATATTCGAAACCGCAAAAATATGCCTATATAATTCTTTGTAATTTATTCAAGTAATATCGCTCGTTTAAATTCAAGATTAAATTTTAATTTTAATAATAATTTTAATTTAATCAATATTTAATTTGTAAAATATACCATCAAGATGTCATCAAAATACATCTATTATCAAAGAGTTACAATTGAATAATATTTGGAAAATATTCGAAACCTCAAAAATATGCCTTTAGGGATTAAAATTAAAAGTTGAAATTTAAAATGGAGATTTTAGGGCATCTTGTATACAAAGCACAAATCAAATAGATAGTCGAGACGATTCTTCTCTCGTTTCTTTTCGTTGTCTTTACTCGATCTCATTTTGAGAGACGAAATTGTTCCGCTCGTGCCAAACTCCCGTGCAATTCGTTCGCTAATCACCGCGATGGGTCGAGCCAAGAATCAACACCAGTCTAGACTCTTAACCGCATTGCCACTAATAATTCTCCGGGATGCTTCTCGAGCAAGTCGTGGATTATCTCGATTTGCCGATACATCACGATATCGGAAGTATATTGATAATGGAAGATGAAATACAGTTTCGCTCTATTTATTTATGATTTCCACGATTGTATAAATATAAAAAGAAAGAGAGAGAGAGAGAGGGAAAAAATAAATTACCTCAGCTATGACAATTATATTTAATGGAAGATTCCCATCTATTATTCATCAGCAGAATCAAGTCGATTCGATCTTTAGTACTCATTACGCGAAGTGTTTCAATCGTCGATAATTGCAATGTTACTTATGCAATAAAGTGATTTATCGTTTATTACTTAATAAGACAAACAACTGATATTCTCGATATTACGAAACTCTGACGTAACGTGAATAAAAGTGTACTAATAAAGCCTGCAATTACTGCCGCACTGCCTACTTTCAATAATATAACGTACTATATGTGCCTAGTTTGTATTCTGATGTTCTTTAAGAACGTATATATACGTCGGTTCAGTGACCATTCTGATCAAAAGATTGAAAATGACAACCACACAGCCTTTTCTCTTCGAGATAAGGTTTCAGGTCGGATAGAGCACTCCGGCTGATTGTTGTTAAGACCGGAAGTAGGGCGAGACAACAAGAGGCCCGCAGAGGAAAGTTATAATTCACGGCAGCGAGGGAAGAAAATGGCGAGGGTAGCAACCGAGAAATATGTTTTTGGCGACAATACGGGAGCACGTTGGCACCGGTACCTGTCGGGAGAAAAAACGAGAATGGCTTGGCAGAAAAAAGTTCGCTTTTAAGATAAAACATTAAGAATGATGTGGATCAGTGAGCGAAAAACTTTGAGTTTAATTTTAACTACGATTTGTTGGATTTTTTGTTTAAATAATTTCTCTGTTAATTTTAATATTTAAATAGGCTTCTTAAAGTGACTGAAAATTTTCGAGCTTTTGATTGAAATATAAGTAATATTTTTAAAATTCTTTATCTTTTTAAAATCCTAAAAACTTTAATTAGCAAGATTCTTAAGGATGTTTTGTACCTATTTTCAAAATATTGAGACTTAATGAAAATTGTACAGAATGTCCTTACATGTTTAGAATCTTCAGTACAATTTTTAAATCGATTCACAAGTTATAAGGATTTTAATTTGCATCGAATTAACATATGTTCTTATGGGAAACGTATAACCACGTCGATTCAAATGACAAAAACACATGGAAGTAATATTCAGAATTTGTTTAAAATTTGCAAAAGTTTAGATACAGAGGAAATATTTGGTCAAATAATACTATACAAGTACTAACTGGTTAAAAAGATATTAAATATAATTTAATGAAGTTAGCCATGTATATGTCACAAGGCGAAATTCTTTGCCAAAAGTTAATAATTTCGATTAACAAAATTCGGAATATTTCAGTAAAAACGCAATAAATATTAAAAAATACATCTCTGCACTGTAGCTAAGATCAAATTATTTCACACAATTTCTCATATATTCATCAATATTGATTTTCAGCTACTTTTTGCTGGGATTGTACATACAAAACATCCCTAATTGAAATATCAATAATATTTTATAAAATTATTTATCTTTTTAAAATCCTAAAAATTTTAATTAGCAAGATACTTAAAAATGTTAAATATTGTATACAATTTATGATAAATAAGACTCGTTCTCTCCCTTCAAAATTCGATACTAGGGCTAAATATTTGTCAGTATAATTAATGTCAAAGGTTTAGAATATTCGGTTGACGTAAGCTGCAAGGGGCAAAGTTTAAAATAAAACGAATTAATCTCTCGAATCCGTATAATCCTCGATCACTCTTAAATACGCGGCGATTTTTCACTCGTATTTTTCATTTCCCGTCGCGGGATCTCGCGGGACCTACGGTGCTCTTTCGTCAATTCCTCATGCACGAGCCACCATTATCGGCATCCTGTTTAGGTATTCTGCCGCATGCATATTTTTTGCCGGGGAAATCTGGGACGGCAGGGGAAAGAGAGCGACTGTTCCCAATGGAATAGTCTTTCCGAGCTGTCTTTCCTATGCCTCTCCCCTATCCCCCGAATGCTGCTCCATATCGATTGACCTTTTCTGAAAACGCTCGCGTCTGAGAAATGTCAGGGTGTCACTACTACCGTTCCACCGAATGGCTATGAACTTTGGGCTATACATCTGTTACGTTATTGAAGTCATCGAACTGCTCGACGCGAATGGCCGGCACGTTCCGTAGGAGGAGACGGAGACGAAATTTCTCTACGGATCGCCGCTGTGCCCTTTATCTCGCCCGCGCCTCCGCTAATCGAATGCGACTCCACTAGTCGAACAGTAGTATAATCGATAATGGAGAACGGTACCCCCGGAATATTGCGGTCAGAGACGCGAAGTAAAAGGGCGCTTTGGGCGGAGCGCGATTTAATAATAGCCAATTGATTTTAGATTCCATTCATCTCTCGAAAATTGATTTTCCGAATAGCCGAGGTTTATTCAATTATCAATAGCCACGCGATATTCTGAACAGGGGGATGAATTGAACATGAGTCAATTTCTTTCAACCTTCTTCGGTCTTGTTTCAAAAAATATTTACTAATTTTTGCTTTAATTAATTACGAATAAAGATTTAAAGATGTTT
This sequence comes from Camponotus floridanus, assembly GCF_003227725.1. Taxonomy (NCBI): domain Eukaryota; kingdom Metazoa; phylum Arthropoda; class Insecta; order Hymenoptera; family Formicidae; genus Camponotus; species Camponotus floridanus. Next base: position 191,626 of record NW_020229459.1, on the reverse strand, counting down.
TGTATTTTTTAATATTTATTGCGTTTTTTACTGAAATATTCCGAATTTTGTTAATCGAAATTATTAACTTTTGGCAGAGAATTTCGACTTGTGACAGATACATGGCTAACTTCATTAAATTATGTTTAATATCTTTTTAACCAGTTAATACTTGTATAATATTATTTGACCAAATATTTCCTCTGTATCTAAACTTTTGCAAATTTTAAACAAATTCTGAATGTTACTTCTATGTGTTTTTGTCATTTGAATCGACGTGGTTATACGTTTCCCATAAGAACACATGTTAATTCGGTGCAAATTAAAATCCTTATAACTTGCGAACGCTTTAGTAAATCGATTTAAAAATTGTACTGAAGATTCTAAACATATGTAAGGATATTCTGCACAATTTTCATTAAATTCTCAATATTTTGAAAATAGGTACAAAACATCCTTAAGGAGATCCATTGCAAAAGGAAATTAATTAAAGAGAGAGAGTCGTGATGTACAATTATAACTTATATTGAATATATCATGCGCGTCGACAAATTTGCTGACATTAAGGCAAATTTACGGGGGTCGAACTTCCGATTCCGATAAAATTGATGCTGCATTAACGCGTTGCATGATTCACATTATTGTGCGTAACTAAATATGCTCCCACGCGTATGAGAGAAAATAACATTAATTATATATAAAGATTGCAAAAGTGAAGCCCACCAGGTCAGTTGTGATCCATCAGCGTAAATCCCTTTAATGATCTTCATTTCAATAATTATTATAAAACTTTTTTCTTATAATCAAATGTGGAAAATATTGTTTCGTCGGATTTGCAAACAATAGATAATATTTGAAATAATAAATTTGATTGTAATCAATATAAAAAAAAGATTATATATATTAAATAATTCTTATTATATATTAAATACTTCTTAAAATGTATATTAATTATTATTACTTGAAAAATAATAAAAATAATCATACAGAGCACTAATAATAATTTGAAGATTCCCAGCAGATAATTTGTGATCCGAATTTTTAAAGCGATAAAAAAAAATAAAATATGGGGCAAATATATGTCCGATTTAGATCTCGGTTGAAATAAAAAGTTTATGGAAACTAAAGCGTTCGATTTATACGGCAGTATCGTAATTCCATATGTGACGTTTAAAACCTTCCACTCGTACGCACACACAAGTGCGTATACGCTACTTATTACTTTGCAGATACTCAGAATAGCGCGACTGTAATCCTCTCGAGGGTGATAGTGGCACGCACGCGACAAGAGGGATTGGCGGTTGCAAAGTATATATCGAGAAGGGGGAGGAGGGCAAGGGACATCATCTTATAGCCTAGTGTGTCCTGGCTGCATCGCAGAATCGCATGATCGATCACTTCTTACAGGCCTTATCGCGACGATGGTTATCGATGATGTGGGGAGGTAGCCGTAACCTTGCTAAATTATTGAACACCGTAGTCCATGGGTGATTTCGCAGGATATATATATTTCCGGCTCGTATAAACTCGACATGTCAGAAATCATATTGGCGAGTCTAGACTCGTTAAATGACAGATACTAGGGTTGCATAAGATACCAAGGTTAATCTTGACATTGTCTTGTCTTGTCTCAACGATTCGACGAGATTTTTAATTAATTGTCATGATAAAACCATGATTAAAATTATTGTAATCTTGTTAGAATTATTAATTTAAAAAAACATGTATTTATAAACTTTATTTATTTAATGAATAAAATTTAAAGAATACAATTTTAATAAAATTTTTTATAAAAAAAACATTGTATTAACAAACATTTACATTAACAAACAATTAATATAATAAATAAAATAAACAACGAAAATTGTTAAATAATTATTTAGTAGCATCAAAGTTTGCATACAGCACTTATATACAATAGTGTGATTTTCGTGTGAGTCGCATTCTGGCTTTTTCATAAAAATAATCATCAAAAGCATTTTCATAATATAATTTAAGACAATTATTACTACTCGTGAACGAATGAGAGATACATAAACAGTAATAATTGTCTTAAATTATATTATGGAGATTATGTTAAATATATTATTTTAAACAATTGTCCAAAATTATATCAGATAAAAATTGTTAATAAAATCGAGAATACAATACAAGATATTTTTGTTACAAAGATTTACTCAAGATTTAAGTTTTCGAAAATTTTCAAGTAGTACCATTTTTTACGAATATGATTATACCTTGAATCTTGTGCAATCCTAACAGACACAAAGTGTATGCAAATAAAGGGACAGATAATGATATTAAAAAGAAGCGAGGACGAGAAAAATAAGTGGAATAGTAGGCATGCTCTCATTTTAAATTCCTTCAAGTATAATCGCTGTGTTTTATAAAAAGTAATTTATTACCCAGAAGAGTATCGTTACATGTCTGAATTATGAATATAATCCAGATTCGCATAGTCAATTTTATCCGTTTTATTTCAATGATTAAAGTCAATAATGTCAGAGGGTATCGAATATGCTTTGCGCGAGTGAAACTTTCTCCCTTTTTTTGGTACGAAATTGAACGTAATATCGTTGAAAATCAAGGCGCATTAAAAAAGCTCATTGAACTAACTCGCGTTGAAATAAATTGAAATTTTCCGTAATGCACACGCACGTATATGCAGGAAGTTAGATAGTAGCTGGTCCCCCCTAAAGGCAGGAGAGGATAAACGTTGACTCGCGAGAGGGGGATCAAAAGCCATGACTCACCCGGAGCATGATGACGTAATTAACGTGCGGCTTCTCTTTGTCGCGCTCAAAGAGCAGAGGGAAAAGAAAAAAAAAAAAAAGAGAGAAAAGAAAAAAAAAAAAGAAAAAACCTCATAAGATAATCGTCAAGCATAAAAAAAAAAAAAAAGATACAAGATCTCGAGCGGTCGCGAGCTCGATACACCTGTACGCTACTACGTGGCGAAAGGGATGAAGGGATGAAGGGGATGGAGAGAGCAAAGGGCGGCATAGTCGCGCACAATACTCCATCGTCATGAGCGTCGTAACCTCGCGCGAGATGATTCCGGTTTACCCAAAGTTCAAGCAAGAAGGGGACAAAATATGAGGGACAGAGGGAGAGAAAAGGGGATGAAATGGATGGCAGAGAATCGGGAGCGAGGGAAGCGATAGATAGAGCAATATCCCTGCGTATATATGGCGATTCGCCTCCCCTCTGTCCCTCCCCGCACCCCGAGGGTGCTCGTCGAGGCAGCGTCCCCTCGTCCCAATTACCGTGCCCAGCGCGCATCGCCTCCCATCCACGCTCGTAATTTGCATCCGACCTCTATTTCCTCGCCTGTGAGTTTTTTTCTATCACCCGGACGATGCATCGCTGATCGTCCGGAAAGTGTAAACACAGCGGGACAATATTCAAGATGACTTCTTGCGTTGACCAAGACACCTCGTGTCGTGGACACTCGTAAATATTTGTAAATATTTATCATTCCTTTAAATAAGAACGATGATGACGTTCGTGAGCAAAGATTGGGCGGAAAGGAGGAGCGTGACACTCGCGCAGAGCCGAGAAGAAAGCGGAGGAGAGGATTCTAGGGTGCGATTACTCACGAGGCGCGAAGTGACGGGCCAAGAAGGTGGGCAGCGACAGGCCGATGCCGACTCGGGGCTCGACGAGCATCCTTCCGGTCGCCCTCGGCCTTCCCTTATCCCTCTGCCTCCTTTCTACGGGAAGCACCCCGGACTTCCGTCGCCGCTGCCGCCGCCGCCGCCGCTCCGGCAACACCCACTTTCTCCCCTGGCCTCGTAACCTCGAGGACCACTTTCCTTCCCTCTCGCCGGGAACGGTACTCCAAACAGCAGCAGCAGCAGCACTGCCGTCGTCCTCGTCGTCACCACCACAACCACTTCCACCATCAACCGCCGCCGCCACCACCGCCGTCGTCCTCGTCGCCGCCGTCGCTGCCACAGTCACAACAAGCAACTACGGCAGTAGTAGCAGACGCTCGATGTACTACTGTCTGACAGTTCGCACCCCCCCACGTGTCACGTGAGCTCTCTCTCTCTCTCCCTCCCTCTCTCTCTCTCTCTCTTTCTCTCTTTTCCTCTTCCGCCCTCTTTTCCCTTCCAACCCCTTCTTTCCCCGCTTTCCCTCTTTCGTGGAAAGCGGGAGCTATCGACTCACCCCCGTTAACAATTAATCGCAGCCGCGCCGGATCTCGCGATGCTGATCGCCGAGTGACAGGGCCTTCCTCTCGCGTCCTCGCATCGTGCGCGCGCGCGCGCGCACGACAGCGGAGCGGATGGAACGGAACGGAAGAAAGTGCGCCGCGTTCGTTCCGCCACGGCCGTCGCAGTGGCCGGTGTGGCTGGTAACCCTCGCTACTCCGAAACCACCAGCCACCCCCCTCCAGCACTCCCTACCCACGCTATCCCCCCGTCGACCCGTTGCTGACTGGTCGCCGACTGTCCTAGAGAGAGCGTGACCGTGGCACGCGCCCTCAGCGCGCGCGCGCGCGCGCGGGAGTGCGAGCACCCCTGGCGCCATCTGGGGTCGCGCGTGCACACTAGTCAAGCACTGAGTTTGATTGTACCAACAAGAGGTATATGATTAAAGCATTTTTTTTGGTTAAATCGAACAAGAATTTCTAATTATCGTGATAGGACTCGATTTTTTATAACTAGAACGTTTCATAGACTTTATTTTCACTTATAAGGTGAACGTTGTTGAACGTTAATCACCAAAAGACGTTTAATTGTGCGAGTGACGTTTAAAAACAATAACATACACTCCTTATAAATAACATTGTATATCCGCGCAGTCAGTATCTATCCGTCATATCCGAGAAACACAATTCAATATAACATCAATGTTAAAAATAGAATCAGAGATTCGTGTTATTCTTCATAAGTCTCTGCAATAAGAAATGCGGAAATTGATAAGAGATTTATTTAAATTATGACTATCACCTAGTTTTGACTTTAATAACCACATCAATCTGACAAAAATCGACATCTTTTACATAGACAAACATCAATTTCTACAACAATCATTGCATTCGGAGACCGACCGAAGACACCATCCGACACTTCCAACACACTTTACAAAAATGCGTAACGTCAAGTAACTACAAGCTCGATCTAACGTCCAATTTTAATTAAAATTTATTAATATTGGCTGAAGAGACAAAAGTAATTGTCGAAACGTCCCAATGCCTTTTTTTTATATTTTTTCTTATGTTTTGTTATATTTTTATTTCTAGGTTTGTAGGCGTTCCCATCTTAGATTTATCACGCTTTGATTTCAATTAATAAAAATTATATTTCAACATCCATTTGTTTAAATTGCTCGTATAAGTCTAGATTAATTCTTATAATTGTTTACTATAAGGATTTGATTAATTTCTTGTTACATTAATTTCTTTGCTTGGCGGCGAACCACTCTTGATTTAACTCGTATTCAATATTTGTCATAAAATGTATATAAAGAAAGTATTAACATTAAATCCAAAGTATATTTTTTTTCTTACGAGCAGTAGTGTCAGAAAGAGAACGCTAGCTCTCTGATTGTGCGTGTTTGAGCTGCATCCTCTTCTTGCATCACTGTTTATCAGTTTAATTTCTAACAAACTGAATTTAAAATAATTTATTCAATAATCTGGATTGAATTTGTCCAATAATCTTGTTGAAATTCAGACTATTAAACAGACTTTTGAGATTAGATGGAAAAAATTTTAGACGACGTGGTGCTGGCGAGTTTAATATTATTAACCAGAAAATTTGATAAATTTAATAGGAAGAAATTAATCAGATTCTGGTTCGTCCATTTTCCTACAGACATACTGGTTGAATCTACCAAAATTCTAATTAATGCAACCAGATTTTTTTTTTCAGTGAGGGGATGATTGTAAAATGTCTTTCCATTTTTTTATTTCGCCATGGAAAGCTATCGTTTTTTCCTCCATGTGCGAAAAAAGAGACTGTTAGGGGATCAACAATCTCAAAAATTTACTTAAAAAATTGAAATTTTTTACTCTACGTAAAAATTCGAAATTTTGCGTAACTGAAAAATAAAGTAGTACAATTAAATTAATAAAAAGTATTAAAATTACATAAATATTAATTCTCTTGTAAATTTACAGTAAATAAATTTGAAAAATTACGGATTTTTATATCAAAGTAAAAAAAAATTAATTGATAGATATATTAAAAATTAGTAAATAATTTTCTTAAGATGTCGGTAATGTAGTTACTTATTATTATTACAAAGAAATATAAAGTATGCAGTTTTTATATCTTCTCATGGTACGACTAGTTTAGACGTTGTCTACAAACTAAATTTAACATCGTAAAAATTAAATAAATATACTACGTCAATTAATTCGAAAAACAAGGCAAACAACCGTGATATCAAGATTATGTAAATATGTTCAAACATTTATCATATTTATCACTTTTAATATAATAAAAAATTATTATTATTATTTTACTCCGATAACAAGACATTAACATTTAACATTTAAATTGTGTTAAATTAAATTAGATTAAATTATTTCATTTGATCGCGCACCAATTCGATCATTGAAATCGAATGAATTGATACTTCGATAAAGTAATTGAACTTTGACATATTCATTAAACTCTATACACAATCAGAGAGAAGACTGAGAGATGTCATGGCCCGCTTTTAGCTGATCCCTGGAAGCGATACTCCCTCTGTGGATATTAAAAACGAGAACATGAATTACAAAGCCAATGTCCACGAATGTTCTCAAAGGGTAACATATATGTCTCTCTGCTAATATAAATAATATAAATAAAAATAAAAATAATTTAATTAATAATAATTTATTATATAAAAATATTAGTATGTTCTCTCTTTCCACACTATCATTTATTTATTTATTTATGTGTCTTCTTTATCTTTTCAACATCATTTATTTATTTATTTATTTAGCTCGCTATAAGTCAATCTTTTAAAATATAACTAAAAGCAAAACTAAATATTATAGAATTTGACTTCGGAAAAGCGCGGTAAAAATAATCGAATAAATTTCAAATAATTAATCCATAAAAATTATTAATAATAAATAAATAAAATTATTTTGCAATAAATAATCAATTTTATCAATAAATTAAAATACTTCCATAATTTAATATTCCATGTTAATGTATATTTTATAATTTATAAAATATTTTGGCAACGAATTATCGACATGGCATTCGACTTTGGCAATATAAACAATAGCGCGCTATTGTTAAATATGTTATGGCTTTATTATCATTCGCATGGTGACACTTGAGCGATAAAGTAGTGATGCGAAACGCTTCGCATATTGTCGAATTTTTTTTCTAAACACGATTACGATTAGTATCAAAACATAATTTGATATAATTACTAATAATCAAAAATAAATTAACTTATGATAAACGTCATGAAAATGTATCGGAACGATAAATCTTTATCGAATCGCGATCATTCATTACTGGGAACAAAAATTGAAACAGGTTATACATAAAAGAGGATAAGAGATTATGTTATGATATTTCGATTATCGAAACTTATTACAATATTTCTGTATAATATTAGAATATAATATTAGAATTAAATATATTTCGACGAATGCTTTAAATTTTCTCAATCATTGTTAATTAAATACACAATTTAATCGAAAATTGATTAAATTATAGAGAGCTGAAATATGAAATAATCACTTTGATAATTGCGATTTTTACGGACAATAATTATTATTTTAATATTTAGAATTACAAATATATTTCGTCCGTGTTACTTTATCGTTCTACTTGATAATCTAAATATAATTTAGGATGTGAAAGAACGCGAAGTAAAGCAATCGAATTATAGATACAAATAATTAGCATAACGGAAGGCTCCGTGATAAATTGTTTAATAAATAATCAATTTTAATCAATAAATTAAAATACTTCATTAACTTAAGATTCTGCGTTAATGTATATTTTACAATTTATAAAATATTTCAGCAAATTATCGATAACACGGCGTTCGACTTTGGCAATATAAAATATAAACATTAGTGCCATAAACCTTACCGCTTTATCATCATTCGCACAGTGACTCTCGAGTAATAAAGTTGTGGTGAGAAACGCTTCGTATATTATAATTTTTTTGTTAAACACGATTATGATTAGTCTTGAAACATAATTTGCTAAGAATATTAATAAATGTGAATTAATTGAAAATTAATTTAGGACATGAAACTGTATTGGAACAATAAACCTTTATCGTATCGCAATCATTCATTACCGCGATTTAATTAAAACATGTTATACATAAAAGGGGATAAGAGATTATGCTGCGATATTTCGATCATCGAAACTTATTACAATATTTCTGTATATTAGAATATAATATTAGAATTAAATATATTTCGACGAATGCTTTAAATTTTCTCAATCATTGTTAATTAAATACACAATTTAATCGAAAATTGATTAAATTATAGAGAGCTGAAATATGAAATAATCACTTTGATAATTGCGATTTTTACGGACAATAATTATTATTTTAATATTTAGAATTACAAATATATTTCGTCCGTGTTACTTTATCGTTCTACTTGATAATCTAAATATAATTTAGGATGTGAAAGAACGCGAAGTAAAGCAATCGAATTATAGATACAAATAATTAGCATAACGGAAGGCTCCGTGATAAATTGTTTAATAAATAATCAATTTTAATCAATAAATTAAAATACTTCATTAACTTAAGATTCTGCGTTAATGTATATTTTACAATTTATAAAATATTTCAGCAAATTATCGATAACACGGCGTTCGACTTTGGCAATATAAAATATAAACATTAGTGCCATAAACCTTACCGCTTTATCATCATTCGCACAGTGACTCTCGAGTAATAAAGTTGTGGTGAGAAACGCTTCGTATATTATAATTTTTTTGTTAAACACGATTATGATTAGTCTTGAAACATAATTTGCTAGGAATATTAATAAATGTGAATTAATTAAAAATTAATTAACGACATGAAACTGTATTGCAACGATAAATCTTTATCGAATCACAATCATTTATTACTGCGATTAAAAATTGAAACAGATTATGCATAAAAGAGTATAAGAGATTATGCTGTGATATTTCGATCATCGATCCTTATTATAATATTTCTTTATAATATTAGAATTAAATATATTTCAACCAAATTTTAAATTTTCTCAATTTTGTTAATTAAATACACAATTTAATCGAAATCTTATTATGCAAATTTAAATTTATATACTATATTTCAAAATAAATTCCAAATTATATATATATTATATTATATATTATATATTATATTATTAAATGGAGTGAGAGTAAAGGATTTGAGAGCTTTTACTCTCACTCCATTTAATTATTTTTTATAGAGAGCTTATTAATTATAATTATTATATTATATTATATTATATATAAAAAAAAATTATATATAATATAACCCTCCCATGGGGTACACCTTGTCGCGGTGGGAGGGCTTAGTACTTGGATGGTGCCTTGAGATTTATTTTAAATTTTTCTATTTATGATAAATCTTATGGTGCCTGAAAGGGAAGCGAAGTACCCTTTCGCGTCGTCGGTGCCGTCAACGTGCCGCGGACGGCTGTGCTTCGTAATCGCGTTTTCGCGTTATAGTATTCTCGCGTTATCGCGTTTTCGCGTTTTCAAAATCCCAATTTCGTTTTTGTCAACGAGTCTCTCCTTCCGACGCCAACTAACTGGGATGTTTCATCGAGTCGTTGCTTTGCGACGTACTCGCGCCTTGTGCAACGTGGCACTTGGTGATGCCGGCCGCGCAGAACGTAGGTCCAGTATAAAATGTACATGGGCGCGCGGGTTCGAGCTTCGCGCTCGATCGGCTTAGTGATGAACACGCTCTGCTTCGTCAATTGATTTGGCCCGAATCGGTTAGAACTCGATCGATTGTTCGAAATGGTCGTCAATGGGTCCCTTCTCTTTGCTCGTCTACCCTACAGCCACACGCCTAGCGTGTGTTAACCCTGTCGAGGAGTCGAGTGGATTCCCCTAGGCACGATTTTCGCTCGGTAAAAGGGGTTGCCTCCCCATTTTCTAAATTGCTGAATGTTAGCTTTTAAAAAATGTGGGTATCCTCTTCTTTTACCGTCTATCAGCCTTGTGTACTGCGCTAGTGATATAGCATCCGTGCGGGTCACCTGAAATCGTGCTTAGCGGGTCCAGGTTCGATACGAGATAGGATAATTATGCGCGAAAAAGAGCTGGTGAACTTTATTTTCCTCTATTCCGTCAATCGTTTCGTCTTCTTTCCGGTTCGGGCCTAATCTTTGCTCGTTGTATCGTTGCATTCCCGACCTGTTGGCTCGAAATTGATTCTCGCGAAATGAAATGGGATTTTCGCTCGTACCGATACCGGGAGTGTCGGACAAAGTATATATATATTAAATATATACATCGCGCGACAAAATTTTTAATCGTACCGAATTAGTGCGGGAGTGCCGTTTAGTATCGCGCGTAAAATAACGAAAATAGCGATATAAAAATATCGCTCGCGAGTGCGGGAGTGCCGTTGAAAGTATCGCGCGTCAACAACATGAGAGGAGGAAGAGGCCTGGGAGAGGCATCTTGCATCGGCGGAGCAACCTGATGGTGAATATTTATTATTTGTATATCAATTGTTATAAATCGTACGCATAATAATTCGATCTTATTATTCAAATGAATTAAAGAGAAAATTAGAGAGAAAGATTTTTATAAAAGTTATATAAAACTTTTTAAAAAACTTTCTTAAAAAACAGTTTTAAAATTTTATAAAAATTTTCCACACGTGGTTATCTCTGCTTATTATTTTACACATCGGATATAAAATTCCGCGCGATAAAAATTTTTTGAAATATTGATTGCATTTTGTGAGCATTAATATAAATGAATTTTATATTTGTATGTTACAGACAACTAGCTTCGATAACAATAACTCCGCTGTTGCGCATCAGTGCCGGTGAGTGAGAAAAACTTTTATTTAACTTTAAGGTAACGGATTCGTAGAGATTGTAGATGTAGATTGTAGATTGTAGATTGTAGATTGTAGATTGTAGATTGTAGATTGTAGATTGTGAATTGTAGAGTAAGTCCGTTGCCTTAAAATGGATGAGCTAGGATAGATTAAATTAAATAACTTTTAATAAATTCTTTCGAAATGCTTTGCATCTATTGCGAAAATATATTGAAGTATTAATTTAAAAAAGAGAATCAAGAAAAGACAATTTTTTTTGTAAAGACTTGACTAATTTATTAAATCAAGAGCACGCATTAATAATTTTAACAATTTTATCAATTTTTGATACTACTTTATTCTTATAACGCGCACTTATTTTATTCTAATTTCTTATATCATAGCTCATCCATTGTAGAATTTGTTTGTAGATATTGTTTTTAAATTTTACTTTAACTTAAAATAAAGCCAAACGATTAATTAATTAAATAATTTGTAATATCATAAAAGTTATACACATACATGAATTTTATATTTTATTAGAAAATATAGTATATAGAAATTTGTAGTAATTTGGCTTTATTTGAGTTAAAATAAAGTTATATTCAAATATTTAAGAAACGATCGTAAAATCGAGCGATCGTTACGATGAGTGTGAAATATTTACGCTCATTTGCCGGTAATTAATCGGCAAAAGAAGGAGTGTTTATCTCCTTTTTCGATCTCTGATTAGAGATCGAGCGAGAAAGTGGCCAGAATCAACGAAAAGTAAGTTCAATTGGCCTGAAGAAAAGCTTACGTACAATAGTACGTAATGTCGGACATTTATTCACGCGGTTAGGGCATGCGGTTAGAGAATGTAATTAGGGCACGTAATCAAAATATATGTGATTAAAGATAGGCTTTCCTCGAATAATTTCACTTAATCGAGAAATAGGATTGTTAGGGCTATTAGGTGATCATTAGGATTTTTTAATTTTCCATTCAAAAAGTAGAGGATTGTTAGGGCTATTATGTGGTTAATTTAGATGATTTTATATTATGTATCTTTTAAGGAATCAGGAAATGTAGGTTTAAATAATATTAGGGAAAACAAATTAATAAATATTTCAATAATTATATTAGATATAAGAATTTTTAAGGGATCAATATTTTTTGAGTATTTTCTAAGAGAGTTTTTTTTCCCCACGTAAAAAAAAAGGATTGTTAATTTATTTTGTATTACATTTCAAATTATATAATATTATATTTTACATTAACTTTTTTTATTAAATTCTGTATTGAAAGAAAATGAAAAATTTTGCCTTCTCGATGATATCTCCATCTTAAGGAAGGCATTTGCCGGCTGAGGAGGTTTGAGTATTTTAATGAGCCTGAGAGCTGTGCCGGCGGTAACATACACCGATATTCGTATAGACTTTTCTTATATTTAAGATAATTTTAAGTATGATCTTAAATATAAAAGTGAGTAATGAATACCGATCGTAGTTATTGATAGAGTCATCTATGCCGGACAAGTCGAAGGGGAAGTGTCAGACTAAGAGAAATACCAAAATTATATAAATATTTGTTATATTAATTATATTAATATTTTTAAATAAAAGAAATTTTAAATGAAAGAAAGATTTAAATGAAAGAAAAAGGGACAATAATCGAGAAAAAGGCAACTACAGTGATTTAAATATCTATACCTGAGAACAAATAGAAAGTATTTCGATGGACTCCATAGGAAGGAATAAGCATGACACAAATGATAATAATTTTTATAATTTTAACACAAAAGAATACAATAAACCATAATAATCCAAGAATTCGAAGAAGAGAATATATTGGATAGAAATGCATAATGATTGAAAATAATTAGAAACTAAAAGACAGTGTGCAATCTATTTATTAATAATAATACTATTTTGTAATTATATTAAATTTTATAATTTAGTACATTATATTATATAAAATATTAAGCATAAAAATATTATGCTGGTAAGAAAATTATAATAAAAGTATATAAATAATGTTGACTATATTAGAATAGAACATATAAATTCTTTATATTTTATATAAAGGAAGAGATATTTAAAATATTTTGCGACATCTATATTTTTCGAATCTTAATTATAAAAGCTTCAGAAGAATCAGTGATTACTTTAACAAATTCTATACATGTATTAATAATTACATTTTTAAATAATTTAAAAAAATGATAAATATCAAAGATCATTTTACTGCTAATTAAAAAAGATTTATAGAAATACGGTTAAAAAGGTTTTTATTCCACAACAGACATTTTGTTTTTTTGTAAATAAAAATATATAAATATGACATTGAATGTATAGAAAAATATTTATTTTATCTTTGAACATTACATTGGAAGATCACAGTATTTTTCGATTGAAGTCAAATTTTAACTTCTTACTTTGTGATACGACATAAATAGATATGAATCAATTAATTAAATATATATTATATTTAAATTTTTCAATGTTAACATATCTTTCGAAAAGAGATAATATATCTGTATTTATGTACACATAGAATATATACATGTAATTCCAACGCGTGTATTTCATGTAATGTTTTAAATTGAATATATATATATATATATATATATATATATATATATATATATATTTCTAAACATAACGCAAATATTTCAGAATAAAGTTGTAGCGTCATACTATATATACATATATATATTATATGTGTGTGTGTTTATTTGTGTATGTGTAGAGAGAGAGAGAGAGAGAGAGAGAGAGAGAGAGAGAGAGAGGGAGAGAGAGAGGACCACAAAATTTATTTAAAAAATTAAAATTAAAAATTTATTTATATTTATATACGTATGCGTTTTGCTATACAGCACTGATGGCATTTCGTGTATTACAGGCATTTTTTACATAGCACGGAACAGAATCAGAAATTGTGCACATATATGTTATCCTCTGAGAACTTTCGTGGACTTTGGCTTTGTAGTTCATGTTCACGTTTTTTAGATTAACAGAGGGCGTATTGCTTTCAGGGATCACCTAAAAGCGGGCCATGACACCTCTCAGTCTTCTCTCTGACACAATGAATGCCCAGACCTGAGTCATCTGAGCAGACTTTCTACTTTTTAACAATCTTTGTAGTGTTTACATTTGAGCGGTCGGTCGGTCAGGCAGAACAGTGTCATGGCGCGACAACAATGACCGAGGGTGCGTTTCTCATCGAGGAATCCAGCACGAAAGCCAATATGTGGGGCGGATTGCGCTGCAATAGGGCTTTCGTGATACTGGTTCTGCTAAATGTCATCGCGTTCCAAAGCATCGTATGTGAGTGTTCATCTAGCTTCGCCTCGTCGTATTTCTGTGCCAGCACGTCAGCCTCGATGCTGTCTGCACGCGCGTGGAAAGATGCGTGCGTCGCGCGTTTGACAAAACATAAGGCGCGCGCGTCGATACGAATTTCGGTGCGCGATTCAAAACTGATTTTGATTTTTTATTTTCCCTTGTTTCGTTTGAATAAACTTCTGTGCACAGTGTAAATTAACTAAGCTCTGCGAAAATCAAGTAAAACAATTTTTAGAGGAAAAATTATTCTATTCCCAGATAGCACACATAGATATCCATAAAATATTCTACAAATATCCTTGAAGGACATTGAAAATATCCATAAAATGTCCGTTTTATGTTCCTCAAATATACACTGGATATCCATAGCATATCCAAATATGAAATTGGTGGTCATAATTTAATCCCTGACGTGTCCAAAAGACATCCGATGGATGAGTAATGGACATAAATTAGCAACAACAGATATACAAAACGGACTTTATATGGACGTAATAAGGAGCTGAAAAAGGGATTACATACAAAATTTGAATTTACATATTAAACAGATGAAATATATATTTTTTTAAGCAATACATTTATTAAAGAAAATTTATATCACATATACATTAATGCAATATCACATATTATTTAAATGTTACTTTTTTTTGCACAAAACGATTATAAAACAGATAATTTAAAAAAAAATGTGTATTATATGTGTGAAAAAAGAACAACCTTTATGATCTAAACATATCATAATTTTTAAACGAAACATATATATTTCAATTCCTAAATAATAATATAATTTATCTATTTCATATAAAATTTTACATAAACATTTTATATAAAAATTTTATTTATAATTTATACTTGCGTATTGCACTTTACATCTTAAATAGATAATGAAAAATTATTTTCGTTTATTCGCCGGACATTTACTTGTCCGACTTATAAAATCAATTTAATATCTGAAACCCGTGCTTTTAGATCAGAAATTAAATTGAGCAATACATTTTTAATTTTATTTGTTACCTTTTGCAAACTTTATATAATTCTCATAACTGAAACTTAAATACGAGAAAGATAACGTATCGCGTAACGATAAACGAACAAATTAATACATGCTTGCGTGCTCGCGAGAAACTTTGATCTCCAAGACCGGACATCTTGTGGACGTCCAAATATTGACCAAATAGATGTCTTAAATCGGATGTACGATGGACGTGCGGACGTAAAATGGACATAAAATGAATGTCCATAGAATGTCCTTCGCTGTCTGGGTTATAATTAATTTAATTACTAAATATTATATTAATAATAATTAATTATTTCTATAACAATGTAGTTTAATTAATAAGAATTTTGAAGGAGAAAATTCTCTTAAATTATAATAATTAATATTATTATTAATAATAGATATAATAAAATAAATATAATTATTAATATATATTAATATTTTTCAGAAAATGGATATTTCTATTTTAATATTTCCTCTATAGATAATAATAAATTTATAAATTGACATGTATATGTCTTACTGATGAGAATAAATTACTATAATTTGTAAGACGAGATATAAAAAATATTAGTTGCGTGAATATTCTTTTTGGGGGAGGAGAGGGATATTGGAATTTTCAAGATGCTATAGCGTGTTCAAAATTACAACTCTATTTCCCCGCTGAATAAAGTTTCTATTCAAAAACAGGGATGAGGAAAAACGAGAGGATAGTCGAGTAGTTTCTATGCAAATTACGCAGCATCTGTAGAGATTGCGAACAGCGTACTTTCGTACTTTATTACGCTGTTTCGAAGCCTTGGCTATTTATATCACACGCTTCATCTTGTGTCGCTACCTCTGCGCATACCATTATTTCTACGTGACGTGTAATACATAATATTTTAGCCGCGAATCAAATTTCCAGCGAAGAATTCCAAGCGTGACTCGATTAATCGCAAATACACGAATCTATTATCGATCAATTTCTAGATTATCAAGAACACAAGAAATGGGAAGAGGTGAGATCCCAGTTGGAGCCGGTGATTGCGGATCTGCGGGATATGCAGGGTCTGACGTACAGCTTGCTGAAGAGGCTGGAGGCGCACGGCCTCTTCGTCGAGAACGTCCGCGGACGAGGAGACGATAATCGGCCGGTCATCTACGTCATCACGCCCACGTTCGCCAGGCCTGTGCAGAAGGCCGAGCTCACTCGACTGGCGCAGACCTTCCTCCACGTGTCCAACGTCCACTGGATCCTCGTCGAGGACGCGCCGCAAAAAACTGCCCTGGTCACCCGGTTTCTGGAGACCAGTGGCCTCATCTACACCCACCTGTCGGCGGCCACCCCGCCGAATTATAAGCTGGGCAGGAACGATCCCAACTGGAAGAAGCCGCGCGGGGTCGAGCAACGAAACGCGGCGCTAAGATGGCTCAGGGAGAATCTTAGAACATCCGACAGGGGTGTCGTTTACTTTGCCGATGATGACAATACTTATTCCATCAAGCTTTTCCGCGAGGTAAAGGCAGTTCGCTCTAGGAACTGATAGTTTCCTTCAATAGGGTCTTGTTGCTGCAGCTGTTGCTGTTGTTGTGTTGTAGTCATTTCTTTTCTCGCAACGATTCCAATTTGTCATATTTTCTTAAATATATAGCGAACGTTAAGTTAATTAAAACATCCTAGGAGTCTTTGTGATCTAGCACTATTAGATACGTTCAACTGAAACGTAAACTGAGACCTTTATAGAATGATTTTAGTTTCATTTTTCTTAAATATATAGCGAACGTTAAGTTAATAATTAAAACATCCTAGAAGTCTTTGTGATCTAGCACTATTAGATACGTTCAGCTGAAACGTAAACTGAGACCTTTATAGAATAATGATTTTAGTTTCATTTTTCTTAAATATATAGCGAACGTTAAGTTAATAATTAAAACATCCTAGAAGTCTTTGTGATCTAGCACTATTAGATACGTTCAGCTGAAACGTAAACTGAGACCTTTATAGAATAATGATTTTAGTTTCATTTTTCTTAAATATATAGCAAACGTTAAGTTAATAATTAAAACATCCTAGGAGTCTTTGTGATCTAGCACTATTAGATACGTTCAGCTGAAACGTAAACTGAGACCTTTATAGAATGATTTTAGTTTCATTTTTCTTAAATATATAGCGAATGTTAAGTTAATAATTAAAACATCCTAGGAGTCTTTGTGATCTAGCACTATTAGATACGTTCAGCTGAAACGTAAACTGAGACCTTTATAGAATGATTTTAGTTTCATTTTTCTTAAATATATAGCAAACGTTAAGTTAATAATTAAAACATCCTAGGAGTCTTTGTGATCTAGCACTATTAGATACGTTCAGCTGAAACGTAAACTGAGACCTTTATAGAATGATTTTAGTTTCATTTTTCTTAAATATATAGCGAATGTTAAGTTAATAATTAAAACATCCTAGGAGTCTTTGTGATCTAGCACTATTAGATACGTTCAGCTGAAACGTAAACTGAGACCTTTATAGAATGATTTTAGTTTCATTTTTCTTAAATATATAGCAAACGTTAAGTTAATAATTAAAACATCCTAGGAGTCTTTGTGATCTAGCACTATTAGATACGTTCAGCTGAAACGTAAACTGAGACCTTTATAGAATGATTTTAGTTTCATTTTTCTTAAATATATAGCGAATGTTAAGTTAATAATTAAAACATCCTAGGAGTCTTTGTGATCTAGCACTATTAGATACGTTCAGCTGAAACGTAAACTGAGACCTTTATAGAATGATTTTAGTTTCATTTTTCTTAAATATATAGCGAATGTTAAGTTAATAATTAAAACATCCTAGGAGTCTTTGTGATCTAGCACTATTAGATACGTTCAGCTGAAACGTAAACTGAGACCTTTATAGAATGATTTTAGTTTCATTTTTTTTAAATATATAGCAAACGTTAAGTTAATAATTAAAACATCCTAGGAGTCTTTGTGATCTAGCACTATTAGATACGTTCAGCTGAAACGTAAACTGAGACCTTTATAGAATGATTTTAGTTTCATTTTTCTTAAATATATAGCGAATGTTAAGTTAATAATTAAAACATCCTAGGAGTCTTTGTGATCTAGCACTATTAGATACGTTCAGCTGAAACGTAAACTGAGACCTTTATAGAATGATTTTAGTTTCATTTTTCTTAAATATATAGCGAATGTTAAGTTAATAATTAAAACATCCTAGGAGTCTTTGTGATCTAGCACTATTAGATACGTTCAGCTGAAACGTAAACTGAGACCTTTATAGAATGATTTTAGTTTCATTTTTTTTAAATATATAGCAAACGTTAAGTTAATAATTAAAACATCCTAGGAGTCTTTGTGATCTAGCACTATTAGATACGTTCAACTGAAACGTAAACTGAGACCTTTATAGAATAATGATTTTAGTTTCAATTGAATATACCACACAGGATACTTTTTATAATATAATTTAAATGTAATTATTTTCAGATGGAGAAAATACAAAGAGTCGGTGTGTGGCCGGTCGGTTTAGTTGGCGGTTTAATGGTGGAGAAGCCTATTTGTGATAACGCTACTAAACAAGTACTCAGTTTTAATGCGGCGTGGAAACCGGATCGACCGTTTCCACTCGACATGGCAGGTTTCGCCATTAATCTCGAGCTGTTGCTCAAGCACAAAGACGCGTGGTTCTCATACGACGTGCAAGGTGGTTATCAAGAGAGCGAGATACTCAGACAGATAGTCACGAGGGATCAATTGGAGCCATTGGCGGACTGTTGCACAAAAGTATCGCTCGATTCATCTTTTCGACATCTTTCTTTTTTTTTCTCAAAATTTTCGTGCGATAAAAACTTTGCATTTTGCGTATTTCAGGTATACGTGTGGCACACGCGAACGGAACAGCCGCAATTAAACGTCGAGCAGATGTTAATTAAAAAGGGCAAACGTTCTAACGTCGGCATCGAAGTATGAAGAGGTCGGCCAATTTTATGGCAGCGATAATCTAATAGATATACAGTAAATTCATTGACATCGATCTTACAGTATTATAAATTTCGTACTCTTATATTATTATATATGTATACATATACAATAATACAGTGCCATACTGTATAGCCGCTTGTAGCTAAACGGACGTAATAGGGAAGATAAAAAAATGTACCAATAATTCCGACAGCTCAATTTCAAAGAATCATGCGACAGGGTGTGCTTTTTCAATTTTCAACAAATTTGCACACCGCTACCATGATATTGTCGTTATTTCATTAAGATGGGTCAACGACTTTTTGCCACACATTGTCAGACGATTGCCCAATTTCGTTATAACGCGTCGACGTCATTTGATAAGGACTATTGTTTATTGATTATTGCGTAATAAAATTTTTCAGGCAAACGAGAGAGGATTTCCATTGAACCAGCCAGCTTGCTTTGACCTTGAAAACATCTTTTTTTTTTTTTTTTCACTTTTTATTCGAGAGCACGTGATTTCTCGTCGCGCGTACAGAAAAAGCATACATAAAAAATACGCCTTACATCTACGAAACTTCAATATAATACTCGTAATAATCTTCAGATTGGAAGATGCGCAGTAATACTTTTTTTTGTGGGAAGCTATTTATTAAGGATTACGACTTTTGGCAACGGATACAAAATAGCTAGGTGTGCTAGAAACGGTGATGCGTCTCGCTCGCCGATGCAAAGTGCCGCGCGAATTCTGCGGCTCTCATTTCTCCTTCCATATACATATATATCATTCTCATGTATAATATATATATATATATATATTTTTATATATGTATTCCTTGACTCTTACGTGCTAATAAGTACTATGGTATTTGGCAAATTGTCTTATGTAAAAAAGCTACTCGCACGGAAAGCGTGTTCGCGTACATGAAGCAATCAATTTTAGACGTGCAAGATGCAATATCCTAATGACGGAAATTCACTCTTTCGCTTTACATTAGATTCTGCATGAAAGTGCAATGTGAAAATTGCACTTTGGATGACGAACATAACTAATGTAGTCGAGTTTAATTTCGATAACATAATTCCTTTCTAATTTCAGGAAGCGCTGGAGAATATCTTACACTTGAGATGCTAAGCAGCATTGCTAAAATCTTCCATTGAAATTCGCAGAGTTGGTAAAAAATGTCGAAATTCGGTTAAGTCCATTGCACTTGAACGCACAGTGATCCGATGGAGCGCATGCTTCTTTATTTCTCGGACAAATCTATCCACTTTTCGCGAGGGAACACGCTTTCCGTGCTCGCGCACAATATTCCCTAAACCTACTATCAAGACTCTCTTTCTTAAGATTTATACTTCTTACAGTTTTAAGGGAAAACGTTTACAAGCATTTACAAAAACTTATCACATTTTTAACTGCGTTTCTTTCTGCAAAAGCCATCTTAAATATTACGATAAGAGAGAGTGTAATTTTTTTTTGTTCCTTTACTCGTTATAATCGGATATAATTAATTGTATATATGGCAGCTTTTCCGATATTCATTCCTCGCACTCGGATGACTGACCGAGAAAACCCGATTGGCAAGCTTTTCCATACCTGTCACTTGGTAAATGCCACCTGCATTTCATTAAACTATACATACATATTCAGAGAGACTTTTTTTTTTTAATGTCAAGGTAAATACATCGAGATCTCCGCGTCAGAAGTCTATCATAATTCGATTGTTTAATAACGTTTCGGCTTCCTGTTACGAATACGAATGATCGCAACACGATAATCATATTGACTTCTGCAATACAAGTCTAGTGTCGCAAGAACCGCCCAATCATTTATCCTACTCATTCCATGACGTCGCGTCAATTTTATACTAAAAAGATATTTTTTTATCTTAACAGAAAAAAAACTGGAATTTTCTAAACAATAAGAGGAAGAAGAAAAGAAGAAAAATAAAGTAAAAAAAAGCAAGAGACATTTAAGAATGAAAAGTGGGCCGTTCTTGCGCACGTCGCAAGGTAACTATAACGTCACAAGAAACATATATTTTAAATTATCACGATTAAACAAAAAAAAATGAATTGAGAGCTTTTCTCACTCAGAGTAAAAGACGTAAATATACGAATACAATCGCGATTAAATGCACGAATGACGGGGATACGCGAGATTTAAGTAGGAATTCACTCATAACTATAGCGGACACATACATCGATTGTAAGACTTAACAAGAACACGCGCATAACGATACTGAATAGAGGGAAATGGGGAGAAAATTGATATTTATCTTGAGCTGCTTGAACAACATTCCATCGATTTGGCATATAAAAGAATCAGTCTTTGGATTAAGAAGGGATTAAAAAAAAAAAAAAACATGCAAAGGATTTGCAACGTTACAATCGCGGAGTCGGAGATGTCGGATAATAGTGCGTAGAGCTTCGGAAGCTAATCGAAAGACACGGAATGAGGTATGAGCGAGAGGGAAGAGAGATAATAGATTGTTCAAGAGGCTTATGTACAGTTGTCGAAGGTGGCCGCAAAACCGAGCACATCTTCGTTTAAGAAAGGGGAGAGACAGGGAGTGTGTCTCTCTGTTGACGCTCGCGGGATATACAAGAGCAACGCTCATCTTCTCTTCGAGATAGCCGAAAATGGAGAGGGACCCTTTTTATTTCGGTCAAGTTTCCAACGTTTTCGAACTTGAAAGTCGCCCGAAATAAATGCGGCGATTCAACATACCTTGTTATTAATCTTGAAAAAAAAAAGATTGACGACTATAAATCTGACTCTCCGCTTTCTCCATTTTCCCTACCATCCAAGGATACCTCGATTCTTTCAACACTACTGGAGAACATTTGCATTCCCTCAAATTCTCGCATGACTGCGAAACAAACCTCTCGCAACTCTCGACCAAGTTAACGATAATGTTTGAAGAATAAAAAAAGAAAAGATTCTTTTAATAGCGATGAGACAATCGAAGTTGCCTGACATTTCGCAGAGCTGCACTCCTTAAATGCGATATTTTCCTTCCGAATGTGGTGCGTCTTTCCTCCATCTCTTTTAAGCGCAACAGAGTACGACTTCTCGCGCGACTTTCTTAAAGTCGCGCGCTACAAAGGGACGATACTATCCAGCGTACTAGACTGTGACAATCTAAAAGGTGCCTCGAAGCGTTCATCACTAAATCGGCCTCTATCAATTTCACGACGAATTATTTTCCTCTTTTCTTATCTGTTTTGTACATTCCTCTTGCCGGCTTCTTCTTCTCGCGCAAGCGATCTACCTACTCCTCGTTTTCCTTTGCTAAGTTTACAATTATGTTCACAGCTTCCTCCTAAAAAACAATCACTACATCTTGTTCACTTTGCACTTTTCGTCTTCGTAAGCTATCGATTATCCGTACTCCTTCCTTGCTTCGGCGAGTACACCGACGGGGTAAAAACAGGCTGTTTTTTTTTTTTTATATTCACGGGAGAGGCAAACCTTCCGAACGCCCGACATTTCGGATTTCAAGCTCAAAATTCCCTCGTCCGTCTTTCAACATTACCTTTGCGATGATTAATCAATTATAATCATAATAATTAATTATAACTGCGATTGAAATCCTAAAGGGAATTTCGTTCAACGGCCCGAAATGTCAGATTTTCCGAGGCTCGCTCTCTCCCCCCCCTTTATTGGCCTGCCTTCGAAATTAGACGCGCGGTGGGAACTTTGCGACAAAGTGTTCGGCGGAGGGCAAGTTCGCCAATAAACGCGGGAAGCGCTTCCGAGAGGGATCCACGAGGGTGTTGTAGGAACAGGCGGTACACGAGGTAAGAGGCGTCGAGAGGGGAGAAGGAGAGGCGGGTCGGGCTGCGACCGTGAAATCGCGAAAAGCAGAGCTGAGAAAGCGCAACCGGGAGAGGGGGGGGCGAGAGAGGGACCCCCCTTCCACCCCCCCGCTTCGGGCAAAATTCCGGGCGAGCGACTCGCTGAAACCTCCGTCTCGTCTTTTTGTCAAGCTCGCGAACGACCGACCGACGATCCGCTCTGCGCGTTTTCCTCTTCGTTTAAGTTTTCCGTTTTTATTTCTGGATTTTTTTTTTTTCGAGAACACTTTAGTCGGAAACCGCGCGCCGCGCTTTCCGGAAAGGGATTTACAATCTAGTACGCCGGAAGAATATCTAGACGGCCGAGTCCTTGCCGACGAAGCCGGTCTTGGAGATGGACCTCTTGCCGTCGAAGGTGATGGAGGTCTCCCGGCGCAACCCGGAGTCGATGATCGGCGTGATCTTCTTCTCCTCCTTCAGCGGCTCCTTCTCGTCTCTGGAAAAGCATCGTGGGTATAACATTCGTCGGGCGAACCGCGACTTTCGTCGGACATTCGGATTAACTTCTAATACCGGGCGACAAAAAAAAAAAAGAAAAGAAAAGAAGAGAAGAGAGCATGTCCATATATGCGGCGCGTGGTGCGACATCGAATATACACGTCAGGCATGCTTGTCACTCGCAAAGTAAGAGAAACGTCGCAGCGAGAGGCTCCGGAGAGAGAAACAGGTGCGCGAGACTCGCTACGCGCGTGTATAATATACGGGGTGAGTCTGATGAAAAGTGTATTTTTCTTGAAAACGATCAGAGATGGGACAAGACACTCATTCATCAAAATTGTAAGACAAGTAGGGGCACGATTAAGTTAATTATATTTATAATAATGGTGTTCATTTTTTAATTATATTATATTTTAATTATATTATTTTCAATTAGGAATTTAACGGTATTTTATTTAATCTCGGAAGTAAATTTAATTTCTACTTTTATTATAATTATTTATTGGGACTATAATTAAGGACTTCATTTTATTTATTTAATATATACAATATTTATTTTCTTACCATTATCAGCTTGTATTATAAAGTTATTTCAAGTTAGACAAGCTTTTGAAATAGAGTCATTGAAAATAAATAATTATGCGAATTTAAGATTGATTATCTTATTTTATTTATAGCATTTTTAATTAAAATACCTATTTTTTTTATTTCATTTTAGCTGCAGTTTTATTAATTATGATGATCTTGACGAATCTTGAATGTTCTTCATTTCCAAATTATTAACTATGTTTTCAAGATTACTATGTATTTCTATTTGTCCTACAATTTTGATAAAGAGCATTTTTCTCTATCTTTAACCGTTTTCGAGAAAAATGTGCTAAGCTTTTTATCAGACTCATCCTGCGTACATGTATCATCTTTTTCGATAAATCCCGGAGAATCCGCGCTTATTACGGTATATTTACCTCGAGAGTTGCATTTGCGTGTCAACATGCACAAAACACGCGAGAGATGAAAAAAAAAAAAAGACATTTATGTGGGGAAAAAGAACATTTTCCCTCTACATTTTTTATAAATTCAATAGTTTTCAATTGTGATTACGTTTCAAATTTTCAATACTTTGTTTCCATTAAAATGAATTAATTTCTGAATTAATCTTTTCTTAATTAATTTCTAAATTAATACTTTTTCCAACACTTTATTTCTATTATTTTTTTTTTTGTAACAACTCGTGCTTCGTACATGAATTGCGCGTATTTTCGGAAACATAAAATTCATAAGCCACGATCGAGTAAAAAATCCCAGACACACGATTCATTTTTTTTTTTCCAAATTATTTCAAAATAACGAGCAAAATTTGAACGAAATAGTGGTACACGTGTTTCCGTGAATTTTCAAGAAATCTCGCGCATTCTTACCTTCTCTTTTACGCATAACGCATAAATATGTAAGGAATTTCCTCCGCCAATTTATACCACAATTTCGTTCAAGGACACATCGAGTCGTTTTGCGACTCGAGCGTTTACTCGTCAAGTTTACGCGTAAAGAACGTACGACACCTCGGGGAAGGCGATTCGCGTGCTTGCCGTGCGGTGACGGAATGGACTGTAGAAAGACTGAAGGATGAGAAAAGTGAGCATTACATACTTGAAGTGTATCGTGCATGCGGCATGGCCAAAGCTCAGGCGAGTACCGGCGCAAAAACAGAACTGTCAGACTGCGCGTCCGCTCGGCGGCCAAAATGATCCCCGCCCACCGGGTATAAATCCTCCGTCGAATATATTAAAAACTTAAAAAATCTCCCATTTTTGATAATTTATTTATTTTCCAGCGAAGCGAAACGAAAAACTTGTTCGTGAATTAAAACGTAATTCCTTTTTTGTTTTTGTTTTTTTGTTTTATTCCCACTCACCGGGTATAAATCCCGTCGAATATATTAAAAACTTAAATCTCCCATTTTTGATAATTTATTTATTTTCCAGCGAAGCGAAAGGAGAAACTTGTTCGTGAATTAAAACGGAATTCCTTTTTTATTTTTGTTTTTTCTTTTTTAATCGCAACTGGACGAGTCGGTGCAAAGATTTTCCGTCTCTTGAAAAATTCCCATCTCCACCATATCGCAAAAATAAATAATCCGGAGCTTACGTTATGCTTTTTTCCAACTTTTTTATAAGCTTTCCATTTTTCCCTCTCTAGCGCAGTTATTCTTACGCGCTTTTATTTCGCTCGAAAAAGTGATCAGCAAAACACGTAGCCCATTAGACCGGTTGCTAACTCGTCCAAATTATCCGCAACCCATCGTAGAAATTGAACAAAAAAAGGGAGAAAGAGAACGTTTCATCGCCGATGGTAGCCACGAGCGAACACGCAGCCTCTGGCGCAAGGCAAGAGTGTAAAAAAGAAAAAGAAAAGAAAAAAAGTCAACGTGTTGCAGTACGAAGAGTGGTTGGCGGCACAAAGAATGCGTCGAATCGAGCCGATATTTTCTCTCATGCTCATCGAACTCCCCTCGATGCGTATCGGGACTTCCCTTACGAGATTCGCTCATCCGCGGGCGCCGCTGGCGAATTCAACGGCGTGCAACCATCGTCGTTGCGGGAAGTCAAAAAGAGAGACGACAGAGAGAAGCAGGTGGGGGAGAAGAAAAGAAGAAAAAAAAAAAAAATCTTCATGCAAAGTGGAAAGCCGTGTCGGAGCCCCTTCGTGAGGAGCCATGCTTCTTACTGATTTTTCGCTTATAGATCGTTTTCTCTCTTACATGGCAGTGTGTTTGACCAATCTAATGGTACTTTTTCCACTACCCGAGTCTTGGATGGCCGTGACCCCGGCGACATTGGCCATTTTTTGGTCGCAATACGGCAACGGAAACCGCCAACCGTAAAGACTATCGGTAAAAAAAAGAAAAAGAGAGAAATACGAGAGGAGTTAAAGTGTCTGTCTCGCTCTTGTCTAGCTGACGGGCTACTCTCACGAATAGTTTTCGCGCCTCTACCACCGTCATCGCGTCCGTTCACCATATCCCTTGCTATCCCCGAGGACAAGTCACGCGAGCTACGCACATGTGATCAGGAATTCGCGCAACAATCTCGGGAACGCGCGACAAGTTCCGGACGAGCTATGATCGAGTTATCTCGGGAGAGGCTGAATAATGCTCCAACGTCCCGACGAGCGACGTAAGAAAGAAACGCCCCGAAATGTGTCAACGACGTGTCAAAGTTCGACGACGGGTGCAAAGTTTCGATAACGCGATTAAGTAGCGCTAGACTTGCCAAAGCACAATGTAGAGTACATATGTAATGGTATGAACGAGATGCGGTGTGTAGAGTGTATGTATATAATATATATATATATATAGAAGTATATCCAAAAAAGAGTATCTCGTAAAATACATTTACATGTCAAATAGCGGTAGGTTTCGAGATACGAGACTCACCTGCCGAGCTTTGCATCCTCCTCGTCGACTGGTTTCCGCCGAGATCGCTCGCATATAATGAAAATGATTCCTGTAACGTACAAATATAGAGTAAACGCAAATATTGTAAAATATTGTCAACAATTAAAGAGCGATGAAATTAAATTAAAAATGCAATGATGAAATTAAATTAAAAATGCAATTAAAAATGCAATGATTTTACGATTGCTTGGAATTTTTCGAATTCATTTTTTAGTACATTTACAGAATGTCTATTTTCTGGAGAAATATGAGAAACGTGGAATTTTTTGAGATTTATGCAATTTTGAAGAAAATTCTTCCTGACAAAATAATTAGAAATAATTAAAATAATTTAATCAATAAAGAGTGAATCGTGTGTGTTTAAGATTTATTATAAATATATATCTGTCTCTGTTTAAGATATTCAGCGTCTTAAAATATTGAATATGCAAGAAATATACTTTATTTTTAGCGACAAAAAAAATGAAAAGTTGTGCAAATGAAAAACATTTATCTTAGGAAAATTACTCAGTTTTCTTTAATACACTTTAATCAAGAAAAGATTAAAAAAATTTATTTTATAAAATTCAGATAGATGTTTAAAATATTTTTATTATTTGGAATTTTGAAAAAAATTCTTCCTGACAAAATAATTAGAAATAATTAAAATAATTTAATCAATAAATCGAGTGAATCGTGTGTGTTTAAGATTATTATAAATATATATCTGTGTCTGTTTAAGATATTCAACGTCTTAAAATATTGAATATGCAAGAAATATACTTTATTTTTAGCGACAAAAAAAATGAAAAGTTGTGCAAATGAAAAACATTTATCTTAGGAAAATTACTCAGTTTTCTTTAATACACTTTAATCAAGAAAAGATTAAAAAAATTTATTTTATAAAATTTAGATAGATGTTTAAAATATTTTTATTATTTGGAATTTTGAAAAAAATTCTTCCTGACAAAATAATTAGAAATAATTAAAATAATTTAATCAATAAATCGAGTGAATCGTGTGTGTTTAAGATTATTATAAATATATATCTGTATCTGTTTAAGATATTCAACGTCTTAAAATATTGAATATGCAAGAAATATACTTTATTTTTAGCGACAAAAAAAATGAAAAGTTGTGCAAATGAAAAACATTTATCTTAGGAAAATTACTCAGTTTTCTTTAATACACTTTAATCAAGAAAAGATTTAAAAAATTTATTTTATAAAATTCAGATAGATGTTTAAAATATTTTTATTATTTGGAATTTTGAAAAAAATTCTTCCTGACAAAATAATTAGAAATAATTAAAATAATTTAATCAATAAATCGAGTGAATCGTGTGTGTTTAAGATTTATTATAAATATATATCTGTCTCTGTTTAAGATATTCAACGTCTTAAAATATTGAATATGCAAGAAATATATTTTATTTTTAGCGACAAAAAAAATGAAAAGTTGTGCAAATGAAAAACATTTATCTTAGGAAAATTACTCAGTTCTTTAATCAAGAAAAGATTAAAAAAATTTATTTTATAAAATTCAGATAGATGTTTAAAATATTTTTATTATTTGGAATTTTGAAAAAAATACCTGGAAGATTAAGAAATGTTCAGAGGATTTCTTTACAAGATTTTAATAGACTTATACCCTGATTTATACAATTTTTATAATATTCGATAATAAAATGTCGCGTATATAAATTTTTATTACGTTTGATAAAAAAAAATCCGGTACAAATTTCCCTGGAATAAATTCGGAATCTCGATATTCTCTTGTAAATGTTCACCCTACATTATTTCCATCATTATCTTCATCAATTGTCGAATGCAATTCAATTGACATCAAAAGTGACGTTTATATATTAATCATAATGACCAATATCGAAGCTTCATAATTGAATGCGCGATCGGCAAATAATTAATGACGAAAATAATGACTATAATTGGTACGATCGTGCATAATTGACAACACGAGTCAAATACACGTACACGTGTGCTCGCGTTGTATAATACATAATGGGAGAGAGAATCTATTCGGCGAGTGATTTAATGCCGGCTCACCTGTCTTGCGCACGCAGCAGAAGATGGAATCGATGATGATGAAGACGATGAATATCATCGCCACGACAATACCGATCACGGCCCCGCTCGTCAGCAACGGGCCCTGATGCTGCAGGACGCTCGCGTCTGTACCTTGAAAGACGACAAAATGGTGATCGCTCAAACGTATCCGTCGTTTGCGCTTGCATATTTATGTAATATTATGTATCGCAGTCCGTTAGTGCAAAAGCGACATGGGACGATGTCTGGTGATGATTGACAATCGAGCGGACGGACCGAGGTCGGTGATTCTCATCAGCATCGCCGGTTGCGAGAGAGCGAGACGAGGACGTGCTTTGAGAAAACGTACTGGTATGTTTTTTTTTTTTTTTCCTTGGAAGACATATAGAGGCTTCATCAAAGCAATTAAATTGTTATCGAGCAAGAGAGAGAGTCGTCGACACTTTATGTTTGCTCAAGACGAACGGTTGAGATAGGAGACAAGTGTGTCTAATTAATACACGAGATCATTATCACGTGTGCGATTGATTAATGTCGGTATAAATAATATTTACACGACACGTGATGACACGAGTATAATTTAATGTACAAATATACGCGGAGGGAAAAAAAAAAGATGCGCCACGTTGATGCAGTAATTAGGATAATTGGTACCTCGAAAGAGAGATGACGAGTGTCGCATCACCAAACACGTTCCACGAACAATGATATTTTAGTCTCCTGAAAAGAAACACGATCTCGGCGGGGGAGGGTTGTGTGTGAGGGGAGGGGGAAGATGCGGCAAAAATCCGTCTTTCAAAATCAAAGAAGGAAACCAAAAACCAGAAGGCAACAACGGCATACAAGACATACAAGTGGTGATTGTCGATTGTTAAAGAGACACACAGAGCGTATGAATGTGCCAGTGAATGTGTGTGTGTGTATGTGCATGGGTGTGTGTTACGTATACAGGGTAGGCTATTTTAATCTACGCACTCTGAAATATCTCAAAACCCATAAGTTTAAGACGAAAATGTTTCAGACAAAAATTGTATGGCTTGAAGGTGGACATAAGATGGTGCGTTAGTTTGATCTTGAAGAGTCACCTGAACTTTTTAATGGGACACCCTACATACTTTTGCATATTCTTGTAGCTTGCCTCAAAAGCTTTCCAAGACACTATAATAAAGTATTTTTTCACAGAGTACTTTTCGAGTTATGAGACTTGAAATAATTTCTTAATTTTACATAGACTATAAAATATCTAGTAAAATATTCATTTTCCCATTATCTTGCCTTAATACTTTTAGGTACAAAATAATGAGAGGAATCAATTGGTGTAAAGAAAACACATAATTGTTTCGAAGAAAATTTGTAATTCGCAATTAACAATTGCATATTTTTTCTTAAAAACAACTGTGTGTGTTTTCTTTACACCAATTGATTCCTCTTATTATTTTCTACATAAAAGTATTAAGATAAGATAATAAAAAAATGAATATTTTACTAGATATTTTATGGTTTGTGTAAAATTGAAAAATTATTTCAAGCCTCACAACTCGGAAAGTACTTAATGAAAACTAACTTAATTATAGTGTTTCGGAAAGCTCTCGAAATAAGCTACAAGAATATGCAAAAGTATATAGGGTGTCCCATTTAAAAAATTGAAGGCAATCTTCACGTGACTTTCAGATGACTCTTCAAGCTCAAACTAATGGCACCACCTCATGTTCCTCTTCAAGCCATACAACTTTTGTCTGAAACATTTTTGTCTTAAACCTATGGATTTTGAGATATTTCAGTGCGTAGATTAAAATGGCCCTGTATAAATGTGTTACACGCCAGTTAATGGATCGCAATAATTAGCGCAGAGCGACAGAAAGAGACGGAAGAATCCCGCCTTGAACACCGCACAACGCGAGAGCCGTGCTAAAAAGCTCGAGGAAGGTGGGAGAGAAGGGGGAGAAAAGTATTCACTACGCCAGGCACGCCCTTGAGACTACCGCACCCACAATCTAGAGTCCCACCACTCCGAGTACCTCATTTAGTTTTGTTCCACGCACACGCACACGCATTCGCTTCTCTGTCACTCGAGCCTCTTCCTCTCTCTCCCTTTCGTTCCTGCTGCCAATTTCCCACAGAGCTCTCAACTACGTTAGTTAGCGGCCACATCTTGCACTTGCTTGTACTTTATTTAGGGGATATTTACCGTTTTCGGCGGCGCGCGTCGCTTCCCGTGGTTTAGTTTATGGATTATCATTGTAAAGTAAAGAGAGGCGGTGAAAAATGTATGTAAGAGCGAAAAAATAAATAAGACCGCCGAAAAAGAAACCACCTCAAATTGCGAGCGATCTCGAGAAGGATCTCTCTCTCTCTCTCTCTCGTTCTCGATCGACCCTCCTCGTTTCGAGAGAAGGATGATCCCTTCGAAGGTCTCCGAAATCGATAATTCTTTTTCTTTTTTTTCCCGACACAAAGAGACAATTTGAAGGTGGCTTCCTCGCTGGCTCGGATCGTTCATCCGTATCTCTTCTTTTCTCCTTAAACACTCACATATATTTTTTACGTCGTTCCGTTATATTTACAATGTTGAATGCGTCGCACAGGGAAAGAACGAGTTATACGAGCTTTATCCTCCTCATAAATACGAACATAGTAGGCACTAGGCTAGTACATATCCTTAAACGTATGTAAATGTTCATCTATCTATCTATATATATTTATATTTATATATATATATATATGTTTGTACATATACATGTCGCGTATATTGTATAATAAGTGTATCCTGTGTGTGTGTGTGTGTGTGTGTGTGTATGGTGTGTTGTAACATACCCTCCGAAGCTACGGGCGGAGAGCCGGCGATATCGTAGTAAAAAGTAAAAATGAAATAGAAATAAAAAATAAAAAATAAAAAAGGGGGAAAGAACAACGATGGGACTCGTAACCATCAAATGTCTCGTAAAAGCAAACGGGAAACGTGGCGGCGGCCGCGCTCACGCAAATTCGATTTCGCATTCCGGTTTATTTTCAGTCCGTGCCTAATTCCGCGTCGCGCGCGATCATTCTTTAATCCCCGTCGTCGATCGCGCAATCTACGTGCGTGCCCCCCCGTAGCCTGAAATTACCCTCCCCCGTACGCGGTGCACGCGATGTGTGCGCACATATTTTCCTCCCCCTTTCTCGAGTATGAAAGAAAATACAGACGATAAATTTAAAAAATTAAAAAAATAAAAAGGACAATATTATTTTACGTGCGTTTTCTTTTCTATTTTTTTTTCAGGAAAGTAGTTTTTATTTAATGCGCTGGACAATGTCTGAAATTTGTCATTTGTGAGGAAAGTGGAGAAAAAATGCTTTCTCGAGTATTGTTCATCAGCTGATAATAATACAAGTTTTCGATTTTATTATTTCGATATATCTCACTCTTCTCTTTTTCTATGAGAGGCTGGTAAAATAAATTTGAGTGAATTGACAAATTTAATTTTGAGCACTGAAGAATTGCTGCGAAGAATTAACCGAGATAGATCAATAATTAACAAATATTTTGCGCTTAATCAATTTAAATAACAAAGATATCTGAACTCTAGTAAAATTTCAAAGAAAATCTATATATCGAGAAAAGAAAATGTTAACTTGACTAAATCGTTCAACTAAATTATTATTTTTTTAATTCAAATATTGAAATATTTAATTAAATAAATGTCATATTAGATCAATATTATATAATTTATCTAATATATATTATTTAATTAAAATTCTTAAATTCCTTGCTCTCCAACATGTTGCAGGTTGTGACAAATAAAAAAAAATAGCTTTTATCGCGAATCTAAAAATCCAGCGTCAGCAAAGTATTTTTTTTTTTCGAGTGAGAAGAAATAAGAGTTTTCATCTATCGCCCAATAGTATCTACGCGCGAAGCTGCGGAGATGCAATTTGCCGCGAAATTAGAGTACAACGAGAAAGAATGCGAATTGCGGAGGGAAAAGCGATCTCGATAACAATGGAAGAGTTAGAGAAGAGTCGTTTCGGCGCGCGAGAACCATCCATCGGAAATAGATCTCGCGCTTGCCCCATCTCTCTCTCTCCGACGATTCTCGTCGATCATCCTCTTCCGACGCGGGCGAGGGTGCTATTTATAAGCGGCCGGCTTCACGAGAGGGTTCCACGAACGCGATTCGCTCGCGAATCTATTCGGAGGCTCCCTCGTATCTATCGCCAAGTCGCGAGGTGCTCGAGGATGGACCCGGTGCATCAGCCAGCGCAAACACAGGCTCTCGAGCGATCCATTTGCACGCGCGCGGGGAGATTATCTCCGTAACGAGAAACACTCCAGCTGCTGCTGGGAAATTTCTTGCTCCAACATAGACACGTCGAGATTACACTGAAAAAACTGATTGGTAATAATTATCAAATATATTTAGTTGTGAATTTTAATTGAATGTTTGATAAATATTACCGTATTTTATAATAATTATTAAATCTTCAATTGGTCTGGTTGCAAACAAATTTTGTTTGCAATTGAATCAATTAAGCAATTTAGTAATAATTATTAAATATTTAATACTTATCATAAAATCTTTGATGATTGTTATTAAATGTGTATTAAATTGTTGTAAATATTACTAAATCATTCAATTTAAGATTATTAGATATTTGATAACTATTATTAAATGATTTAGTTAGGTCAACATGTTTGATAAAATAATTGGTAATTATTAACAAATTTTGGTAAGATAGTCGTGTAAAGTTTCGCGTAAGCACGCAAGGATATGTTAGTTTGTTCGTTCATCACTATACGATGTGAAATACCTTTCTCGTATTTAAGTTTAGTTATGAGAATTATATAAAGCTTGCAAAGAGTAACAAATAAGATTAAAAATATATTGTTCAATTTAATTTCTGATTTCTCAATACAAGAGTTTCAGATATTAAATTGATTTTATAAGTCGGATAAGTAAATGTCCGGCATATAAACAAAAATAATCCGTTCATTACCTATTTAAAATATAAAGTGCAATATGCAAGTATAAATTATAAATAAAAAAATAATAATTTAAAAATTTGATTTTAATTAATTTTAATTTTTTAATTTCTCATTATCATGATTTAGTTAAAATTACCAAATACCTGATAATACTTATTAAATATATTATTTTCTGCTATCAAAGTTTGATTGCAGTTATTAAAGTTTTGTTAAACGAATCAAATTTGTAATTGAATGAATTAAATTTAAATAGTCTAAACTAAATATTTTATTTACTCAATTAATTTTTTCTGTAATTGTTACCACACATTTAATTAGAACTATTTGCCCAAATCATTTAGTAATTGTTATTAAATTCTAGTGTTTACTACTAAATTCTTTTTTCAGTGTACGCGTTGTACCCTATTATTTCGGCCCTATTATCTCCCGAGGGAGCGGCGCCGGTTCTGCTCTTGACATGGTGAAAAAAAAAAATTTGACAGTTGGAAAATTGAGTGAGATTTTCATTCCTTAACCTTGAGAGGGCCGCTTAAGTGATTCAAAAAATTTTTGTCCAGTTTTTATTTGAAAATATGTATCCAAGTATTTTTAACGTCTCTGATGACGAATCCGTTATTATATTTTCGTAATTCAAAATGGCGGATCAAAGATGGCTGGAAGATCGGAAAAATTTAACATTTGCATTACCCTTGCGGAAAGCCACTATAGTTGCTCGACTTTTGATCGATACTTTACCCATGATCAATCCAGGATATAAGATAACTTTTTCATGCATTTTGTGAGGGGGATCGAGTACCTCCCCGGCCCTCTAAAGGTTAAAATTGTCGGAAAAAGGCAATCGATTGTCGAAATTATCGGAAGCTGGACGAGGCTACTGGGAAAATTGAGCGAGATTTTTATCCCTTAAAATTGTCGAAAAAAGACAATCGATGGTCGACGAAATTATCGGAAGATCGACGAGGCTACTAGGTTTCTTCCCCCGAGAGGCGAAATCCCGGGGGATGATGGTACAACCACCTGATCGTACAACCATTGCCACTCGAGGCGACTCGGTCGGAATAATCCCGCGTTCCCCGTTAATTGATTTCCCCCTTTCGCGGAATCGCGTCCTCGACGACTCCGAGGACGACTCGGGGGTGAAAGCAAACACTCGCGTGCGGAACAATGAGTCGTCGTCCTCGTCGGGAATCGCGAATGGAGCATTTCTACGCTCGCAATTTATACCGGGAGGGGGAGTAGTTTGCGCGAGGGATCGATCCTCGAGTAACGAAACAAAGCCGGCGCGAGAGGTGAATCCCTGTTCGAGAGGGATCGTCGATCGATTCGCCCGAGGATCATCTTCCATTTGAATCTCCTCCCCGGAAAGAGGAAGGAGGAGGGAGAACAAACTCTCGTGCTCTCGTAATTAGTTCCCCCTCATCCACCCCCCCCGGGCGCGAATCGCGAACACACGCGAACAATCGCGCGGAAAGAGCCATTTGTACAGATTGTATACCTATTCCGAGCGCTTTTGGCGTTTAATACAGCCCCGTTCGCTTCCGTATCCTTTCGACGCGTGTACAAAGGATTCGTATTTTCGCCAACTCGCCAAATTTCATCATCCAATTTCCGAAGGATCATCCAATCTTGCGAAGGATATATCCGTTACAGGTGTCTTTCCGTCAACAAATCGGATATCCGGGTATCCCAGGACTTGAACGTCGAAGATTTGTACGCTAATGTTCTCCGCCCGAAATACAAAGGGCCCTGAAGGAATGTTCGAAGCCAACAGCCGGTCTAAAAAAGTTGTCAAGTCGCGGAAAAGGTACCTGAACGTAAAGATACCCATTCATGGGAAGGGTGACAAAGTGTGATTCGACGGGAAAATAAAATAGTTTCTGGACAGCGTGAAAAATTCCGCGTACAAGATCCTTGTATCCGGAGACCCCCTAATGGGAAGGAATGTTCGAAGGCAACAGCCGGTCTAAAAAAGTCGTCAAATCGCGGAAAAGGTACCTGAACGTAAAGATACCCATTCATGGGAAGGGTGACAAAGTGTGATTCGTCAACGGGAAAAGAAAATAGTTTCTGGACAGCGTGGAAAAATTCCGCGTACAAGATCCGTGTCGATGTAATTCGCATTTTCAGGCAAATACGCGGTAAACGACTTTACAACAGTCGGTCCCATCCCCGGGAAACGAGAAAAGTAGATTAGACTCGGGCCGAATTGCGCGCGATTCCGTTCGCAAAGTGAAATGACGGAGGAGACCCGAGTCTCTCTCTTTGTCGGGGCTCCGACGTGCTAAATCGATGGGATATAGTCCACTTGGCTATTGCAATTCCATCCTGGATCCTTTTAGCGAGACAAAGTGTGAATTTCCGTTGGCCGGTTGCGAGAGCGCGTTTTCCTGGCGGCCGGGAATAGAGGAGAACTCGTCGAGGAGAGGACAACTATCCCATTCTCGCCCTGTCCTCCCCTTCTTCTGGCCCTGCTATTCATCGTCGACATTGTCTCAACGATTTTAAAGCCTTCCACCCGCGCCCGTCGTCCTTCATCGCGAACCCAAAGCCATCAAAAGGCCTCCCTTCGGTCGTCTCGGTATTTCCAAAGTTAAGAGATAGATTGTCCTCGTGGCGTTTGCACGTGACTGTCGTTTTCCGTAAACTGATCGTGAGTCTAGTCGACATTTTTCCGATTAGACTGGACCTGATGGGATTAAACGCAAATAAAGAGAGTGCTTAGTCGTGGTTCATCTATCACGTGCTATCTAATCATGGCTGAAGTCTCGGTACATATCGGCTTTCGCGTTATCGATACGTACACGTCGATACCCTGAAGTTAGATTGATCAATATACGAGTTTATACCACTTATCTTGGAAAGATAAGGAGTCGAATAAGAAGAGATTCAACTGCCAACGTGATGGATTCGCGTTTCTTGGACGTATCTTTCTTCTTCCGAAGCAAGATCCTTATTGGACAGTCTGGATACCCTCGGGGTATCTAATCGATGTTTGCTAAGCTGCAAA
Organism: Camponotus floridanus; assembly: GCF_003227725.1. NCBI lineage: Eukaryota > Metazoa > Arthropoda > Insecta > Hymenoptera > Formicidae > Camponotus > Camponotus floridanus. The sequence goes on along the minus strand of NW_020229459.1, from coordinate 154,601 downwards.
TACGCAAATATTCATAGTAAGGCCACGTGCGCTTCAATCTTGGTACAAGCTCGCTGCGAACGTCAGTGGGTATCTCGGTTCATCGACAATAATACCGATCGGGTGATGTTATTCGGTAAAATGATTAATATAGATCGGATTATTCTTACGCTAACATATTCGCCTATGTTATTATGGTCCATCGTCCATTTTCGTCGCGTCAAATTTTCATGACAGAATTTTGACGAGCAAATTTACGCGGGATCGACTTTTCATTAGCGCCAATTTAATTTTCTAATATTTTAAATATGTCGAAATAGCATCTCTCGATTAAAATCGGATCCGCTCAAAATAAACGGTACAAAATGGCTGTCTCTCTCTCAATCAATTTTGTGCAACTTGCAGGATTTTTTAATTCTCCTCGCTGCGAAAAATCGATCGCGGAGAAATCCTGGAGAAAAATCCGTCACAAAAATCCGTTCCTCGTATCCGTGGAATTCGCGAACTCGGGTTCCCCACGTTCCCCGATGCCGGGGAACATGTCGCACGCGAATCGGGAACACCGCCGAGTGGAACTCGGCGCATTGCTAAGAAAAAAAAAGAGAAAAAAACAGGGAGGGGAGGGGAAGGGATGAGATAGGGGGATGGTAACGATAATAAAGCGCATGCCATGCGTTGTGGGCTAATATCTAGGAACCCAGGCATTTGCGAACAGACAGTAAAAGGGACAAGAGAGTGAGAGGATACACGGGTCGAAGACCTCGTCACATCGAGATCGATCGTCGGTGTTTTTCGCGCGAGCCTCAGGGAGCCTCAGGGTCAACGTATGCGTGTACGCGCGCGTGTGTGTGTGCGTGTGTGTGTGTGCGTATTGTACGCGTGTGGTTACAGGCACTTGAGGTAAGAGACGACCGCCCGGATACGACCAGGCCTTCGAGATCGAACCGCGTTCCTTTTGTAGTCTCTTTATCCAGGGATCGAGACTGCATAATTCCGCCGAGTTCAATTCCCGACAGGATACGGCCAGCCAGCGATACTTTAACGTCGATCGGAATAATTGCAGTAACAAAGAAACAAGTGGAAAAAATATTAATCATTTAATCATTAAATTTTTTTATAATCCTGTAAATTGGAGGGAAAAAAAAAACAGGACACTCAATGCTTCATTTGAATGAGCAATCCTTATTTAACTCTGCTCCAGTTTGACTCGAAAATGGCATTTTAGTGTCTCATTGAAAATTGAACTCGTCGGAATTAAATCGCTCTCGATTCCTTTTCTCATCTCGCCCGAGTAATTAGTAATTAATTAATCACGACAGTGGCTTCTAATGATAATAATTAGGCGGTAAGTTGCGGCTATTGTCGGTAGCGGCGATTATGTAAAATACAGAAGAGAAAACTACGGTAATAATAATAATAATAATGATAATAATAAGAGTTGATAATTATAATGTAAATGTAATAAGAGAATCGTATAATCGTAATGATATATCGCAACACACAGATCATGCGCACACTAAACACGTATCTGAAAAACTAGTCAAGCGAAACTAATGACTGCACGAGCTTTCCCAGAAAAGTAAAAATTACAAAAAAAAAAATCAAAGGCAAGAGAGGAGAGAAAAATCATATGCAATCACACTGAAATCAATCCAACTGAAAGAATTTTAATTAGAGCCAGTCTGTGCCAGTCGTGTGAGTCATCGTTTGTGCGGACTCTCTCAAATTTTGCCGCGCGATTAATCCTAGAACTCGACCTCGTCGAGTCGAGAACGCGCTTCCACTTCGCGAATCTTTATATAATCTTTATATAATTAATTGTTTGCAATGAGATTTTACTTTGAGTAAATATTAAAAAAAAAAACATTTTTCAGAAGAACGTATTTAATTTTTCCATACATGTCAAACAGCCCAAATATACGCTAATCAGCTGTTATAATACTTTATAATCTCGATATAAAATATTTTTTTAAAATTCATATTTCTAAAATAAAAAAAAACTTTCCAAAATAATTCCGTGTGAAAAGTGCAAAAAAAACATTTTTCATAAGAACGTATTTAATTTTTGCATACATGTCAAACAGCCCAAATATACGCTAATCAGCTGTTATAATACTTTATAATCTCGATATAAAATATTTTTTTAAAATTCATATTTCTAAAATAAAAGAAAACTTTACCAAAATAATTCCGTGTGAAAAGTGCAAAAAAACATTTTTCATAAGAACGTATTTAATTTTTCCATACATGTAAAACAGCGCAAATATACTCTAATCAGCCGTTATAATACTTTATAATCTCGATATAAAATATTTTTAAAAAATTTATATTTCTAAAATAAAAGAAAACTTTACCAAAATAATTCCGTGTGAAAAGTGCAAAAAAAATATTTTTCATAAGAACGTATTTAATTTTTGCATACATGTCAAACAGCCGAAATATACGCTAATCAGCTGTTATAATACTTTATAATCTCAATATAAAATATTTTTTTTAAATTCATATTTCTAAAATAAAAGAAAACTTTACCAAAATAATTCCGTGTGAAAAGTGCAAAAAAACATTTTTTATAAGAACGTATTTAATTTTTCCATACATGTAAAACAGCGCAAATATACTCTAATCAGCCGTTATTATAATACTTTATAATCTCGATATAAGATATTTTTAAAAAATTTATATTTCTAAAATAAAAAAAAAAACTTCCAAAATAATTCCGTGTGAAAAGTGCAAACAAACTTTAGCTTCGCAAAATGTCAAAGACTTCTACCACTTGAAATCTATGATCGCGCTGACAGGTCGAATAGAGTCGGGTTCTAGAATTAAGGTTCCCGGATCCTCCCTTGTGCAAGGAGGGATTTTCGCTCGTTCGCGTGAGATTCTTTGGCCCGCGAAAGAATGTCGCACGGATGCGAGTCACGAGGGCGTCGTCGACTCGAGCGGGAGAGACTTCCCGCCTCGTCGACAGGTATTCTTCGATAAAAACGGATTTTTTCCTGCCGTCCACCCCCTCCCGCTATCATGTAAAGGACCGTACTCGGTTCTTATCGCGTTTCTTATGCATTGTACAACTCGATTAATCTCTTTTTTTTTTTTCCCCCGACAGCCCCATGATGGATCGGCCGAGTAGTCCCAGGTACTCGAGTTTCCTTAATCGCTCTATTGTCCCTCTCTCTCTCTCTCTCTTCCTTCTGCGTCGCGTTCCCCTTATCGTCTTTTTAAAACGTTCATTATCGACTTCCTCTTCGAGGAAAAAAAATCAGATCGCCAAAAAGACACGTGAAACAAGGTTTCCCGGCGTGCGCATTAATTGATGCAAACTCGGTAAACGGTTCTGGTGCTCCGATTGCAGGCATTCGAGACGAGGATTGCATTTCGCGTGATTTACGGAGTCGTCGCGATTTTCATCGCGGTTGCTCGCCTTTTAATATCGACTTTTCCGCTCTCGTCGCCGAGCTTGGCGCGAATCGTTGGCAATCGAGGGCAGTAGCACCCTTGGTACACCTGTCTCGCTGCCTCGTGGTCTCACGCTCGTATAAAGCCAGACATCCATTCGATATAAATCGTTCACGCATCGAACCGACGTACGTATATATATATATATATATATAAGGAAGCACATTCTTTTCGTGAATTATCGCTATAATATAACAGCACATACAAAAGTTTGTAAATTGCAAGAATCTGAAGATCGTCAGTGACTTATAAATACCTCTCAACTCTCCGCGTATCGAGGAAAAGGTCAATCTGAATGTTTAATTAACAAAAAAAATAGAAATTATAACGCGTTTGTGCACAAGACGAGACATTATAAACTGAGATACAATATACGTTATCGTTTTGGTCACCTGAGTTCCCTCGCACCACGACGAACAGCTGAGTCGCATCCGTCACTTACAAGAGCCACCCAAAAAGGGTGTAGAGCCCGGAGGCTCGAACATCCGGAAAGGAAAAAAACGACGAGGAGGAAAACCTACCAGTACGTTTACACTAGACACAATGAACGCATTTATAACAAATAATCAGCATAAATATACGCTTCGCTTCGTGGGTCTCCTTCTCTCGCACACACGCGCGCTTCTGTCTTTCTTATATAAAACCCTACTTAAACGCTACCTCGGAATGTGATCTTTTGCCCCCTCAGCTCTTCGTTGTTGGCGGCCTCCTCCGTTAAACGCTAAATGGATGTAAATGAACGACGCAATTGCGTGTATGTGTGTGTATAAATGTCGCGCGATTAACTTTGGTCGTCGTTTCCCGCGCTAAATATCTCGCCGAGATTCGCGTTCGACTCTCGTCCGATTCCCATCAGATTCGAACGAAACGCGAGACTCGCCAGGAAATCACGAATGCTTGATATTGTATGCTACATTAATAGAACGTGCGTATCTCTCTTTCTCATCCATCCGTGGTGTCTCTCGCTTGTACTTGTCCACGAATTCGCCTCGCCTTCGTTCACGCGTGCGATCACGACGGTTCAGGATTAGCGCGCGAGGAGCAAATATTCCTTACGGCGACTCTAAATGGCTAGAGATAGGAGAATTACTGCTGCGGTAATGGCGGCGACGGCGATCTTGCGAGTATCACCAGCAGCAGATATTACTGTGTAGTCCACAGTGATGCCCGCAGATTCTGAATGGATAAAAAGGCTCTGTGTAAAAAAAATCTTCCCCGTCTTCCAGTCGAGAGAGAGTTTCGGTCATGGCGTTAAAAAAAAAAAAAAAAGAGAGAGAAGTGGAAAAAAAAGGAAAAAAAAATGTCTGACATCTCTATGAAAAAACCCACGGTCGGTTGGGTGGCTTTTAGCTAATTGATGCCTTGCGTGAAGGTTCAAGGGATTTGAGGACTTCTTCAAATTCCTATAACCCTTGATTAACGTCAGAATGGCCACGTGGGGTTTGCTACTCTCGCAGAAATAACATTCCACTTTTTGCGTACAAAGGATAAAGAGATTGTAACGTGCAAAAGTATAACACACTATCTATCGAAACTGACTGTTTCGAGTATTGATATAAAAGTGATTTATTCCTATGTAAGACGTGCGTTTTGTAACGAAAAAAAAATAAAAACAATTATCTTTACCTTGGAAAAAAGTGTCTATAAAATAATAATGATAGATATTTTTGGGGGGGGATAAAAAAGAGCGAGCGAACAAAATCATTCAGGCCTTTCTGGCGATAACAAGATCGTTTTCGCCATCGACAAAGAACCAATTAAAATTACTGGAGAAAAGAATAAAACGTTTAACTGAAGACGAAAACATCTTAGGCGAGGAAAGGAGAGGCCTCAAATTACCCTTTCCCCTCTTTTTTTTTTCGAACAAAAAAAAAATAGGGACGACAAAAACTGACAAACGATTTAAAGATCGCGAAGAAAAAAATATCATTCGGTGCAATAGCTTCGTGCACATATATATATCTCAAAAAGGGAATTATATATCTCGAGTGGAAATTATTCAGAGAAATATAGATACGTCATGGCAGTAATTACGTTGGATCGAAGGAACATCGAGAGTTCATATTGGCGAAGGTCGCGGACTTACCTCTGTTCGTCCTGAATGTGGCGACTCCAGCCTTGCTGTAGCCCATAATGTTGTGAGCCTGCAGCTCGACCCTGTAAAAGGTATCGGAGCTCAGGCCCTTCAGATAATGCCTCGTCCTACCCTGCTGGGACTTGTCCTCCAGGCAGGTGTCGTTCAACACCTCCCATTCGCCCGAGACCTGTCTTGTCTGGCAGTACTTGATACGATACATGTCGATGGGCTCGCCGTTGTCGGGTGGCGTCAGCCAGCTGAGCTCGTACTGGTTATTGAACGTCGACTGCTCGTACTTGGCGTCGGACGCAGTCAAGATCTTGGGCTCGTTCGGCACCGTCTTGCTAGGCGTCGTCTGTTGGAGGTAGGTGCCCCAGTTACTCAGACCGACGTCGTTCCTCGCCGCGAAGCGAAACTCGTAATTCGTCAACGGCTTCAACTTATCGACGACGTAGAGGGAACCTAAAGTACGAGGCATTGCTTTCAGTGTTTTATATATTTCAAGAGAAACTGCCTTCACAATTTAAAGCAACTATTTAACACATAAATTGCCATTAATTTTAAACATTGTTCCGTTTTATTTTTCCCTTTCTATTTCGCGCAGTCCTCATGAATAAAAAGCAAGTTCCATGTTTCTTATTAACTTATCATCTACATATTTAAGAGCAAAAATTCGCGACAAATCTCTTCAAAGCGTATTCGAATTAACCGACTCGTTAATTTAGGTAAAATTAGTTGCGTAAACTCGTTAACGTATTTGCTACTCCCGCTATGTTTGAAGGGGAGAAATTAAAATGTAGAATTTCAAATTGCCCAGGTTTTTAGTAGTTTCAAAGATACAGTTTTACATTCTCTTGCTTTCCCAAAAAGACAGAGACTCACCGACAGACCACGTCCTGTTTTGCGCCTGATTCCAATTCTGCAAAGGATATATCCTGTATTCGACGCTGATGGTTTCGATGGGTAGATCAGGAGACATCGGTGGTACCAGATCGAATTTCATCGACGTGGCAGTTTGCTCGATAATTTTGGCGTTCAAGAGTTCACTCGGCCTCTTCGCCTCCTTCAGCTCGATCAAGTGTTTTCGCGACCCATGAAGATTCGTGGCGATGCATTTGTAAATGGTATAATACCTGTAATCCTTCGGATATACCTCGAGAGTGGAGGTCGGTCCGCTGCCAATCACCCGGATCGCGTCGTCGCCTTCGATTTTTTCGTTGTGCTTCTCCCAGTAAATCGTCGCGTTCGGTATGCTTTCGGCGGTGCAGGTAAGATTCACCGGCCGCTGCTCCCACGAGTAGATCGTGATGTTTGCCATGTTACGGAAGGTGGGCGGGTACTCGACTGTCAGGTGACCGTTCTTGTAAGCGACGCCGCCCATGTTTTTGGCCACGCACTCGTACAGGCCATCGTCCTTGATGATAGCGTTGTGGATCGACAGGATGCCGATCGTCTCCCAGGACGCTTCGTTCACCTTGTTCGTCATGATGAGCCGATTGTCCTGCGGCTGAGAGCCCATCTGGTACTGCCTGTCGGCCGTGAGCTTCCTGAAGACCACCACGGGCGGCGGCCGGCCGAAGGCCTTGCACACGATGTCCGTGTCGTTGTGCTGCACCACGGTCTTGTTCAGGAACTCCATGATCTTGGGCTTGACGATCACGTTCACCTGGATGTTGGCGGTGGCTATGCCAGCGGCGTTTCCCGCTCTGCACTGGTACTCGCCCGAGTCCTCGCGGTTCACGTTGATGATGGTGAGCACACCCGTGATCGGATCGACCCCAAAGCGATCGGTGATGGAGAGATTTTGCTTAGTGAGAGTCTTGATCCAGCTGAACGTTGGAGACGGCTTGCCGATGGCTTTGCACTCGATGTTCGCATTCTCGCCCTCGACGAGGTCTATCGGGCTAGAAATCTCCTCGATGGACGGTCGCGTGTGCACCTATATGAGAATCATCGAACAAGATTATTAGGCAAAATTTATCAGATTATTAAAGATAAATAGATTTATCCAAGTTTCTCTTCGCATCTATTTCGATGTATGTTAAATCTAAATTAATGTATATTAAATTGGAGAAATATATTAATAAACTAGTGACACAAAAAGATGACAATTATAATCATCGGAATAAGAAGTGTATTAAAGATAAAAATTACTCCGAAAGATTTGTAGAAATATTTCTTTATTTTTCTCTTCTGATTCCAATTTTTCTTTTCTTAAACTTGAAGTTTAATTAGTGCTTAATTAATATAGTTATACCTCAACGCGGATAAGTCGCTCTTGCAATTCTCCCGTGGTCTGCACCGACGCGCGACAAGTGTATATGCCATCATCGGATTCCTGTACCTTCGAGATCGTCAAGGAGTAAGCGTTTATGATATAATGGTCGTTTGTCTTTATCAGTTCCCCATTATAAAGCCAATCGACCGATGGCGAAGGCCTAGCTCGTACTTTACACATAATAGAAAAGTCTTCTCCGAGAATGGGATATTGATTTGGCGGCGCGTTGTCCCACGTGATCCCAACTAACAAAAATTAACAACAAATTAATAGTTGTCGTCAATAGTTTTTAAAGGAAAGTTATTAAAAGTTTCATCTCTGATTCAACTGTAAATTTGCGTGGAGCTTTTTTTCAGTTTACAATTAAAAGCTGGGAAATATATGTCGTCCTTGGGGGAAAATCATCAAGTGACATTTTAAAAGTATGTAAAATTTCATTTTACAAAATAATTTATTTTTTTGCCAATTAATTATTTTACATTTTTAATTGGATATATTTTTGCATTGCAATTTTTAATTTGAAGTTTAATTAGTGCTTAATTAATATAGTTATACCTCAACGCGGATAAGTCGCTCTTGCAATTCTCCCGTGGTCTGCACCGACGCGCGACAAGTGTATATGCCATCATCGGATTCCTGTACCTTCGAGATCGTCAAGGAGTAAGCGTTTATGATATAATGGTCGTTTGTCTTTATCAGTTCCCCATTATAAAGCCAATCGACCGATGGCGAAGGCCTAGCTCGTACTTTACACATAATAGAAAAGTCTTCTCCGAGAATGGGATATTGATTTGGCGGCGCGTTGTCCCACGTGATCCCAACTAACAAAAATTAACAACAAATTAATAGTTGTCGTCAATAGTTTTTAAAGGAAAGTTATTAAAAGTTTCATCTCTGATTCAACTGTAAATTTGCGTGGAGCTTTTTTTCAGTTTACAATTAAAAGCTGGGAAATATATGTCGTCCTTGGGGGAAAATCATCAAGTGACATTTAAAAGTATGTAAAATTTCATTTTACAAAATAATTTATTTTTTTGCCAATTAATTATTTTACATTTTTAATTGGATATATTTTTGCAATTATTTAACTGCAAAAATCCAATTAAAAATATGAGACAATTAATTGAAAACTAAATAAATAAAAATAGAATTGGATTAGATTTTTTCAAAAATAATTCATCGATTTTTTAAATATAACATCTGAATGCGAAATAATAGAAAGATAGATTTACCCCGGCTTTAAAATATCCTATATCTGATATAAATTTTACCGAATGTTCCATTGAAATCTTTTTCTAACAAAAAAAACCGCTTTTCAGTGGCTATTAAAGATTAAAATTAAATATCTATTTTTTCTTTACCGGAAAAAGTTACACATGGCTTCCGATAGAATTTTAATCGAGAAATTCTGTTATCGTTTTTTTTTTTTTTCTAGATTTTTATAAACGTACAATGTACGTTTCCCGCGTATCGCTTCCGCCTTGAAATTAATTAAACGCTATTCGATATCACTCGGGACGCTTCGTATATCGGAATATAATTTCTCTCGGAAATTAAAATTCTATCGCGCTCCTCTAATCCCATACTTACTAATGGTATCGATTGTCACGGACTTGTTCAAGAACTGGGAATCCGCATAAATACCCTTGCAGGTGTACTTTCCGGCCTGCTCCTCCTGCAGAGAATTAAAGAAGAGAGACAGACTGTGGTCCTCCTGGTGCTTCTCGGTGTACATGGCAGGCTTGGAGATACCCGTGTGCGTCCTGTGAAGAATAACGTCACGATTTGCCGAGAGAAAACTCGAAATGTCGATCCAAAACATTTTGTACTTCTGTCAAAATTTTCTCGTGTAAAAATTTTTGTGTTAAATTTTTAACATACTCTTATGTTAATGTAACATATTATCGTCGCGTTATTTTGACATTTCTGCGTTAATATTCACCGTTTCTAAGAGTCAAAACAACACAATTAATATGTAAATGCACGAATTTTGATGAAATATGTTATATGTTAAAATGAACAGACAAGTTGCGCTATTTTTCTATCTATAACAGTTTCCATATGTTAAATCGACATATCTCCTCTGTCATTTATCATAAAAATGTAAGAATAACATCTTCTTTTAATTAAATTTAACATTATAAATATGTTAATTCAACATAAACTTTATTTCCAGATAAAGTTGAAGCGTTACACTTTTGTGTTAATTTTTAAACATATTACTTGTGTTATTTATTTGCATCCTTGCCTTCTGTTAAATTAACATTAAAATTAGAGTGGATAAATTGGGACATGTGAAATATGTTAAATTTAACACAAATTTTTTATTGCACGGTAAAAAACATTTTGTATTTCTGTTAAAATTTTCTCGTGTAAAAATTTTTGTGTTAAATTTTTAACATACTCTTATGTTAATGTAACATATTATCGTTACGTTATTTTGACATTTCTGTATTAATATTCACCGTTTCTAAGAGTCAAAACAACACAATTAATATGTAAATGCACGAATTTTGATGAAATATGTTATATGTTAAAATGAACAGACAAGTTGTGCTATTTTTCTAACTATAACAGTTTCCATATGTTAAATCGACATATCTCCTCTGTCATTTATCATAAAAATGTAAGAATAACATCTTCTTTTAATTAAATTTAACATTATAAATATGTTAATTTAACATAAACTTTATTTCCAGATAAAGTTGAAGCGTTACACTTTTGTGTTAATTTTTAAACATATTACTTGTGTTATTTATTTGCATCCTTGCCTTCTGTTAAATTAACATTAAAATTAGAGTGGATAAATCGGGACATAGAAAATATATTAAATTTAACACAAAATTTTTTACTGTATAAACAACAATACGTAAAGGGATCGATAACGATCACGCGTCGCGCGGTGACGTTAACGATATCCCTCGTGGATGACGTGAGAATGATGCGATCAACGAGATGCATTCACGTGATCTCGTATTATTCAATGTTGCACGGTACGGACGGTGCAACGTATCGGCGGATGATAGCGAGCACAGGTGAGAGATGTGATGTATTCAAGCAATTTCCATCTAGTGCGCCGAGCAAGTATGAGATGCTGGATGTAATATCGCGCGACATCGATGATGAAGGTTACGAATATGGATATTGCGGTTTATGAAGGTGGCTCGAGGTGACAGAGGCACGGCTGCTCCGCGACATAATTCCATCCTTATGCAGCGGAAAATGATTATAACGCTTCAAACGTGTTGAATAAGAAGCATCGAACAACACCTGATGGAGAAATATTAATTTATCGCGAAGCAGCCGGATAATGATAATTTACAATGATGATTGCACGAGTAGAATGGAACGCAAGGCATTGCGAACAGAGAGGAGATAGCGTGAGAAAGTCATTGGGAAAGATTACGTGACAGTCTGTCGATTATTCTAAAGTCCCGACAGAAAATTCCTATCCCGACATTTTTCTGCTTTGATGAATGGCACGTGAATTTTCTCCAGCTTGGAGTGTCTTAAATCTTGTAAAAGAATTCTCTGAAAATTCCCTAATTTTTTTCAGATTTTTTGCTCAAAATTCTGGATAAAAGATTATTTTAGATCTCTTTCTTTCGAATGCAATTTTTTTAATTCTTTCGACTCATACAAAGGAAAAATAAAAAGTTTCAAGTGCCAGAAAATGTGATTGATAAGAAAACCGAATAGCTTTCATAAGATAAACATTTTTACTTTTTCATCACTAAAAATTATAATAAAAAATACTGCAAATTCTGTCAATTGACATCAAATATACAAAGATGGTTATAAATTTATATTTTAAATATATATAATACACAATTTGACCAATGGATAAATTACTGAATCGTCTCTTCAAAAATTCCCCGAGTTCCAATAAGAATCCATGAGAGTTTCCTGAGATTTCTTTCCAGATAAAAATAATTACCTCAGATTCTCTGACAAGGTTCTCTCTAGGTTCTCCAAGGAATAAATACCTTGTTCAATCTCCACTCTCGATTTTCGTAAATAAACTTGTAACGGACGCTATCGAGAACTTAATTGAGTGACTCGATTGCGGGACCATTTTGCCCGGAAATGTCACGCGCGGCACTCTTGACGACGAATGTACTTAATTATGCAAATCGGGGTAATTCGTGCAAACACGCGACGCGATGAATCAGTTACCGGGGTTAACGTTCGTAACATTATTTGATCGCCGGATTAAATACTTGCAGCGCTAGCAACGCGCGGTACATACATTAGCTGTTGGCGATATCGCGAACGGACTTGCACGGAACGGTATAATGTACAAATGTTGCAAATGCTGTTTGAAATGGAATCTTTGCTCGAACTGCGCCAGTGCGGAGCTGCTTAATTGCCGTTTATAAACGCCGTGTCCCAGAAAGTTCATGTTTCATTTTTAATTCCTAGCGCTCGGTTCAGTCAAAGAGCTCGTTAACATAAAAAAAAAAAAAGACTTCAAACTGACTTTAACGAATAAAATTTCTCTTCTCTGTATTTTTTATTACGTCAAATAAATTTTCCTTTTTTTTAAATAATAATTTATGCATAAAATTAATATAATTAATTAATTTTAAAAAAGTGTTCAAATATTTGACGAATTTTTGCGAAATGCAAAGCAGCGAAAATCATTGAGAAATAATTTCAGGGAAATTTTCAACGATGAGAATTATAAAGTAGGATTGGTAAAAAAATCTAGAGAATTAGAAAAGGAATTTAATTTGTACACATTCGAAACGCACAAAGTCGGCAAGATTTTTCACAGAATCGTCGGAGAGAAGTGCGATTGTTTCAAGTCACTCTGTATAACACGAACGAAAATTTCGTTCGCCGACCGACGAGTATTTTTTTTTTCTTTCACGAGCCAACGAGCTTTTCCGCTTCGAGCGTGCGTTCAATAAGTCAGGTTCGAATCGTTCGGAACTTTTCCGAATGGCTTAACGAGCGATAGCCAGTTCGCGAACTACGATACGGCAATTAAGAGCGTAGAACCGGGAAAACGCAGTGGCTGCATCGTGAGAAAATGATGGTGTCGAACGCGAAATGAGGGTGGATGTATCGCGAGTGAGAGAAATGAAAGTAGGAGGCACACGGTGAAAAACATTTTGTATTTCTGTTAAAATTTTCTCGTGTAAAAATTTTTGTGTTAAATTTTTAAACTCTTATGTTAATGTAACATACTATCGTTGCGTTATTTTGACATTTCTGCGAATTAATATTCATCGTTTCTAAGAGTTAAAACACAATTAATATGTAAATGCACGAATTTTTGATGAAATATATTATATATTAAAATGAACAGACAAGTTATGCTATTTTTCTATCTATAACAGTTTCCATAAGTTAAATCGACATATCTCTTCTGTTATTTATCATAAAAATGTAAGAATAATATTTTCTTTTAATTCAATTTAATATAAATATGTTAATTTAACATAAACTTTATTTCCAGATAAAATTGAAGTGTTATACTTTTGTGTTAATTTGTAAACATATTACTTGTGTTATTTATTTATATATTTGCCTTCTGTTAAATTAACATTAAAATTAGAGTGGATAAATTGAGACATGTGAAATCTGTTAAATTTAACACAAAATTTTTTACTGTGCAGAGAACGAGAGTTACTATATGATTGCGACGTTTAAATCTGCAGTGGGTTTTATACTCGCCTTTCGAGCGGCAAGACGACCAGTCTGCGTTAAAGAAGTGACAGAAAGATTTCTCAAATTAGTGTGAAAGTACGCCTTCTTGTTTACGCATAAACGCAATGCGATATATTGTTGAATTAAAGCCTCTTGACTAATGATTTTTATCTATAATCATTGGCATCAATTGAGCATAATCGAAACCGCAAAGTTGTGCAAAATACAGTTGCAATTATTTTTCAATATTTTAATCTAAAAAATTCTTAGAAGAATCATTGAATTAAATTAAATACGTTGAATTAAAATTGTAATTAAAATCTTAAATTTTATATATTAATAAAAAATAAAATAATTATTTATCATTATTTATATATAATATATAATACACTCTCATTTATCAAAGTAATCTAAATAAAAATACTTGTATTAAAAATAAATACCTTATTTAAATTCATGTCATTCATTTCGTCAAGAAAATTTAATAAATCCTTTAATATAAAATTATTTTAGCGATTACGGATAAAAACTGATATAGCTCATACTGGATCTAAATTAAAATCATGCGAAATTTAGTAGTTGAACAGACTAAAATATTAAGTTTCTTCAATTAATTTCTACTTTAATTTCAACATCGAGAGGTCCCATACATTTTTAATATGATTTTATTTTTAAATATTACATTGTGGTCTCGAACGTTATTAATTTCAATATAAATTTTATGAAAAATTTATCAAATTGTTCACAAATTAACGATTTCATCAACTTGTATTTTATTATTGAAAGTTAATAAAATTTAATTATCTTGTCAATAAAATATTAAATTCATTACGGCTACGTTAAATTTTCTCCCCCAAATAAAATAAAACTGTAGTGTATTTTAATTAAATCTGAATATATATAATCGATTGATATGACAGCAATGAATATCAATAAAAAGAGAAGGTAATAAAATTCATTAATCTTTTAATTATTCAACAAGATTCTTTTACAAAAATAAAAAAAAATTGCAGCATCGTCGCACCAACGGCATGTCGCAGCTTATATCCCTGATTGCTTGCGGCCGTCATCTCGAGAGCCGATTGCAATACAGACGGAGGCAACGTCGTTGGTGCGAGCGTTTCGAAAATGTCATTTATAAGCAACAGAGCCGACGTAATCGACTTACTGGAGGGACTCGATCGTGCGATTCTGCGGGTCCAGCCATTCCATCTGGTTGACGAGACTCGGGTCGACTGCCTTCGGTTTGCACGTGAGAATGATGCTGGAGCCGATCGGCTTCGTCTGCGTCTCGCCGCTCGGCAGGATCTCCAGGTGAGGATGCGTCTCGTTCTTCGCGTAAGCTGCAAAAGAGTGAAACCGCAAACGGTTATTATAATCGGAGGATACATGTTCGCGTGTTCGACAAGAGACGCCGGCGAGAAACACCGGTCTCGATCCAACGATTAGAGTGATTGCGCGTAACCCACCGATAATGACAGCAAATCGCCTCTAAGGAAAACACCGGGAAGATGAGAGGAATATGAGAGGAAAGTGCTTACGCACTTGCGCGTTCCCTTCCCTTTTTCAACGATGATTATCCCATGCGCCTCGCCGTGAACGTGTAATTTCTCGTTTGCAATTAAAATGCCGCTTTAAATTCCTTTATGAGGGATCTTTATAATTCACAGTTTTACACGTATCCACCTTTTAGTTTTTTTATCATAATAAATATTAATTAAATATTACACGGTGGATAAATAAATTAAATATATACATTAATTTATTACGTCATTATAATTTAATTAAATTATAGTAATGTAATAAATTCATGTAATTTTAAATTAAATAATTAATTAATTTATATATTATGTTTTTCTTATAAAAAAATTAATTATTACATTTTTGTTGCGTGACTCAATCATACTTATAAAATTCATTTTTTTTTTAATATTCAAAAATACACCAGTTTCTCGCAACACACTTTCACCTTTGCTCGCGTCACACCTTCATGTTAATTTCATTAAGATAAATAAGAGATAAAAATTAATTTGATTAAAATTGATTTTTATTTATTTTATTAAAATTAATTACTTCAAAATTCGAAGACGAGGAGATGAACATAAATTAAGTATACACATTAATTTATTACATCATTATAATTTAATTAAATTATAGTAATGTAATGAATTCATGTAATTTTAAATTAAATAATTAATTAATTTATATATTATATGTTTTTCTTATAAAAAAATTAATTATTACATTTTTGTTGCGTGACTCAATCATACTTATAAAATTCATTTTTTTTTTAATATTCAAAAATACACCAGTTTCTCGCAACACACTTTCACCTTTGCTCGCGTCACACCTTCATGTTAATTTCATTAAGATAAATAAGAGATAAAAATTAATTTGATTAAAATTGATTTTTATTTATTTTATTAAAATTAATTACTTCAAAATTCGAAGACGAGGAGATGAACATAAATTAAGTATACACATTAATTTATTACATCATTATAATTTAATTAAATTATAGTAATGTAATGAATTCATGTAATTTTAAATTAAATAATTAATTAATTTATATATTATCTGTTTTTCTTATAAAAAAATAAATTATTACATTTTTGTTACGTGAATCAATCATACTTATAAAATTCATTTTTTAATATTCAAAAATACACCAGTTTCTCGCAATACACTTTCACCTTTGCTCGTGTCACACCTTCATGTTAATTTCATTAAGATAAATAGGAGATAAAAATTAATTTGATTAAAATTGATTTTTATTTTAATAAAATTAATTGCTTGAAAATTCGAGGAGATGAACCCGCGCAATTGCGGCCTTACCCACGCGGGGGGGACGAGACGACGTCGTCGCCGGCGACGGCGGGGGTGGCGGCGGCGCCGTCATCACGTAAATACACAAGACGGAGAGGCAGAGCGACGTCGTCTCGGCGCCCATGGTCGCTTCGCTTCGCGTAACGCCTTCGGGGACGCTTCCGAGGTGCGTGCGTCAACTATGACAACGGAATGCGTGCGTCGTCGTCGTCGGAATGCGCGCGATGGGCGCCCGACGTGGCGGCGCGACGGACAGGCATAACAGGAAGCGGGAATTGAGCTAATTAATTGCGGGCCGGGCGAAAGTGCGGAATTGCCCTAACTGGGAAACGCTCTCCGTGATCTACCCCTCCTCCTCCTCCTCCTCTCGTCATCCGGACGCGAGCTGCATCAGCGTCGTAATGCAGAATAGATGTGCACACTCGCGTCCACGGTTGCTCTCTCTCTCTCTCTCTCTTTGTGCCAACTCGGCGAGCTCATTAGCTCGCTAACTTGGCGTACGTGAAGCCTTCTACCTGACGAATGGAAATAACATGGGAAATCATTATCGAATTTACGGCGAGTCAGCTGCGACGGGATTCTATCACGTTAGGTATGCGAGTTTCGTAACGCGCGGAGGAGCGTTGATTTATGGTTAACTACGGGGATTTAATATCCATCGATTGACCAAGAGTTCGTCCAATTTTTCGTTTCGCTTTAATTAACGAGAGCAACAACGGAATTGTATCCGTCGATTTTTTCCCGCGCATTGTCAGAATTTTGACAATCAGCTGATCGTCAGCTGATTGTCAAAATTCTGACAACGCGCGCGCTGCCTCGAAAATGCGTAAGAAAAAAAATCAAATGGTTAGCGAAGGGAAAGAAAAGAAAGATCGAAACACGAGTTAGACTCCAGTTCGCCTAAATAATTCTTTTTTTCTTTCCACGTGCGCGTTGTCAGAATTTTGACAATCAGCTGATCGTCAGCTGATTGTCAAAATTCTGACAACGCGCGCGCTGCCTCGAAAATGCGTGGGAAAAAAGATCAAATGGTTAGCGAAAGAAAAAAAAGAAAGATCGAAACACGAGTTAGACCCTAGTTGGCCTAAATAATTCTTTTTTTTTCTTTCCACGCGCGCGTAGTCAGAATTTTGACAATCAGCTGATCATCAGCTGATTGTCAAAATTCTGACAACGCGCGCGCTGTCTCGAAAATGCGTGGGAAAAAAGATCAAATGGTTAGCGAAGGAAAAAAAAAGAAAGATCGAAACACGAGTTAGACCCTAGTTGGCCTAAATAATTCTTTTTTTCTTTCCACACGCGCGTCGCTACGTAACGGTTGATCTCGCAAATACTGAAACCGCGGTGGATACTGCGAGAATAATTGAATGCGGATTAAAAAAGCCGGGGGATTCGCGAGAGTGGACCGGTTTTGCGCTGACGCCCGAGCTGCTGGCGCGAGTCTGAACCGTATAATCGACAATAGTCGCAGCAGAATTGAAACGGCCGCAATTTGCCGGCCGGAAAAAGTCTCTCTCTCTCTCGTCCCTTCCGTATGTATGCGCACGAACCGCTATTGGCGAATATTACGAGAGTGACAACGAGTGAGTGGAATATTTCTGCGAATGTAAAAATTTGTCATAATTTACGCGAATTATTCCGTCAGCGAATGTCTGCTTCTATTTTTCACTTGCCGAATTTTCAATAATAACTCTAAGTTATCTCCAATTTTTACTCTTTTCCTTCTTTCCTTTTCCAAAAATAATTCATCATTTCGAAAAAATAGATGCCAATAAAACGAGATGAAAATATAACGAGAAGAGAATTATTTCTATTTAAAATTATAAATGTTTAAGATAAAAATTATTAATAAGATTAAGACAAGAAAATGTGTAAGACGAGATTTTTGATAAAATTTGTTTCCGAAAATTTTCAATATCAGTACAATATTTTCATGGATATTATGTTAGCTTGTGTCCAAACTTATTTTTAAATAAATTGTCATTTATTTTAATTGCTTAAATTTTAATGCATCGTTATCTTTAGTCAAATCTACGCGAAATTATTATTTCATTGGAAATAACACTCCTACGGAATCCGGGTCGTTTAATTCCTCCAACGGTTCGGGTGCAAGGACGCGGAAAGGTTTTACAAGCCTTCCTAACGGACAAACTTCCTTAATTGGCCCAAGATTCATCGGGATGATGAGTTCTTGCGTGCGGTCAATTAAAGGATTTCACTCGCAAATATTGGTGGAGAGGGGAAAAGAAGAGGGGAGAGGAGTTAAGCCGCTTTTGTGCGACATCCTTACATAAGTCGGAGCGTTTTATGCAATCTTATTACGCAGGACACGACAATCCTCTTAATCGACGCATCAAGCATCGAGTAATTTCACGCAATTTATTCATCTATCTCAGCATCTTTTTCAAAAAATATCGCGCTACAAACCATGCCTTTTATATAAACAAAAGCACGAAATTTTAACTCGGCCGAATTCATTTTAATTAGGAGATTATAAATAAACATAAATATATTTAATTCTATAAATATAAATGATAAATATATAAATAATAAATATATTTAATAATTTAATTCTCTCTCTCAAGCGTTGATAAAACGAGGCCTCTTTAGATTACCAAGTTCAGCTGTAAATATTAATATCCGTTACGTGACTGTCCGCTGTGATGCGGAAAGTAACATTTACGTCTCGACGTTACGCCCGGTAGATACCGAGAGCTTCTCTCTTCATTTTCTGGAAAATTCGCAGGTTAAGAAGTCGAGCTTGCAAATTGCGATAAGTTTCGCGAACGGGGTAACGGTTCGAAGGTACGTATCGGGGGGGGGGGATGCGCGGGGGGGGGAGGGGGGCGGCATGATGATAAGACGCTGCAACGCTCGCTTAACGCCCCTGGCATTTGCATCGCCGGAGTTTGCTTAAACTTGGAGCCGGGAATGGCGAGAATGTGCTTAAAACTCCCCCCCCCCCCCCCGCAATCCTTGCTAATTGTCTCCAGCCGATGCGCGATAGTCGCAATCAACAGTCGCGATCGTTTGATTAACGATTCCAACCCCCGGCTCTCGGGGGAGGGGAAGATCCTTTCGATTCCGCTATCGACCTCCCCGATCGCACGAGGGTCTAATCGAGAGATGCCCAAATTCCTACAAAGGAGTGTAATTTCGAGCAGCTGCTCGTGAGCCGACAGATCTATTTTTGCTCTCGCGATGTCGCTTCTCCCCGTCATTTCCGATGAGAGATTTCATAATCAAGAGAAAGAGATAATGAATCGCGAAGGATTACGTCCCTCGGAGCGTTGTCTTTCCGTTCGAAAGGACAGCTTATTTATTTGTCGCCCCCGCGTCGTTCCGTCCTCGCGATAAGACTCGCAAATTCATCATTTCCGGCTCGCACAGAGGGGAAGAGGAGGGCGCGTGCAACTTGGGGCGGATTCAAGATTTTCCTATAGTCATTCGGGAGTTTTGAAATGTGTCTCGACGGGGCCAAGAGCGAGCAGACGGTTCCCCTCGAACAATAGCGAGCATAAATCGCAATTATGTTTCCGGTGGACTGAACTAGGACGATGTTATCTATGGCTGCCGAGTTGGATATATACGCGATCGAATCACGGGTTACATGGTGTTTTAGATTGCTGTAACAAAGGTAATTATATTTTTTCCCCGGCAATTGCATCCCCCGTACATATGTCGCGTATTTTATTTTGTGCATCTTAATATATCTCTTTGTCCCTAAATAATCTCTAGATACATCTACTTCGAAATATATTTCTTTCGACTCTCAAATTTCTATGTGATTATTTTTATTAAAAATCTCGATTAATTTTAATTAATTGGAGAAATAATACCTTAGGAATCTATTTATATCTTGTGCAAAGATTCGTTGATAAGTTTCTGATTTTCTAGGTATTTTTCAAAATTCCAGATAAAGAGAATATTTAAAAAAGTTTTTGATGCAGTTTTCTAAAATAAGATATAAAATACTTTTATTATATATAATATAAAAGAATATTAATAATTTATAAAAGAATTAATTAAATTAAAATTATATATAATAAAATAATACATTATATAAAATAAAATATAAAATACTTTTATGCGCTTTCTAAGGTTTTTCATTCATGAAAGAAAAACAATTTCAAAAATTTTCCGAGCCTCAATAAAATTCTATGAGAGAGATCCTAATTTTTTCAAGTGCAAGAAAAATCTTTGATAATTTCAGATTTTTCCATGTTTTTCCAGAGAGCAAACATCCTGCTTTGATAAAATTAAATTACAATTTAATT
Source organism: Camponotus floridanus (assembly GCF_003227725.1). Classification (NCBI taxonomy): domain Eukaryota; kingdom Metazoa; phylum Arthropoda; class Insecta; order Hymenoptera; family Formicidae; genus Camponotus; species Camponotus floridanus. Next base: position 134,053 of record NW_020229459.1, on the reverse strand, counting down.
ATCTGTGCAATAAACAGTGCTGTGATTTAATAAAAAGAAATACTTTTTATTTCAGACGTAATTTACATTAATTAAAAAAATAATCCCAGTTGAAATTAAACCCCCTTTTTTCTTACAAAGTCGAGAGTCTGCCACAACAAGTGATCCAGCACAAAAATAGAGACACGTATGGAAAATTCTGCATCGTTTCCTTCTTTGTTCCGAATCGTGATTTTGTAAAAAAAATATCGTCCATGTACAACAGAGAAACGCTGACATCACGATGAATTATTGTTGCCGCGAAAAGATACGCTATCATTAATTGCTCGTTAATGCCGCATTCAAAGTGCATCCGTCATTACGCGTGGGAGGGAAAATTCGCCTGTTCATCGTTCGCGACGAGCCATTTCGTCGTCATACGAAACTCATTCGGCGTGAAGAGAGCAACAATAAGCGGAGGGTTGTTCCTAGGGATCCCCATCCCCGGCATTCAAAGTTTCCCCCCCCCCCCTCGCCTCCTCGTCCGCCTTTTCCTCCTCTCCCTCGAGTACGCGCGCTCGGACAGATTCTATAATCGTTTCACAAATTCGCCCGAGTCACCGCGCACCCCGTGCTCCTTCTCACCCCCTCCCCCCTCCCCTTTCGGCTTTACAACGGTGTACCGCATCAGCCATTATCCACCCCTGAGACTCGCAAATTCATCGTTTCCGGAGCGCGTTTCGTGGAGGAAGGATACACGAGGGAGACGCGGAAAGCGTCTCTTCCCAAACATCTTCGTGAAGAAACGCCGTAATTGACCGAGTTCATCGGGGTCGACACGCAAAATTGGTATACTGACGTTGAAGAATGAAACGAGGAATGTAAAAGCAATTTTTTTTTTTTTCGGGATTTTATATTTTATTCACGCAACACTTTTCGCAATTTAATTATATCTACAGAGGCATCTTGATGTATATATTTCTATTTTATGTGTATTATTTATAGAAATATAAATTAAAATGTTATAATTAAATTGAGAATGAAAAATATTCTATGAATAAAATATAAAATTATTTAAAAAATGCCTTTATTATAAAATACGATTTTTTAACAATAATTTCTAATATCGAAATGTGTAGTTTTAATCTTAGAATGTTAAAGATATGAATGTGATAAATCAATGCATATATTTCTATTTTATGTGTATTAGAATATAATTAAAATGTTTTCAAATATAATTAAATTAAGAATGAAAAATATTCTATGAATAAAATATAAAATTATTTAAAAAATGCCTTTATTATAAAATACAATTTTTCAACAATAATTTGTAATATCGAAATGTGTAGTTTTAATCTTAGAATGTTAAAGATATGAATGTGATAAATCAATGCATATATTTCTATTTTATGTGTATTAGAATATAATTAAAATGTTTTCAAATATAATTAAATTAAGAATGAAAAATATTCTACGAATAAAATATAAAATTATTAAAAAAATGCCTTTATTATAAAATACAATTTTTCAACAATAATTTGTAATATCGAAATGTGTAGTTTTAATCTTAGAATGTTAAAGATATGAATGTGATAAATCAATGCATCTTAGATGATATATTTTTATTGCAATCTACATTTAATACCTCGAGCATCTATTCCGCACGATAAGAAAGTTGAGAAAATAAATTACTAATCTGAGAAAAATGATCGCTTTGCCCCAGTTTTCGAGCGAATCTCATTTTTATAAAATTTGGGTTTCCCAGCTTGTTCGAGTGCCATAAAAGCATTATCGTTTGGCATCGTACCCTGTCTTTTTCGAGACTCGCAGATTCATTTCCAACGCACACGTGCGTCCAGCCGCAAGGAGGTCACGACACGGATAGGGATTTGGAAGCCTTTTCTCGGAGGAGCCCTCTGCGAAGAAATCCCGCGATTGCCCCGGTCATCAACTTTGGCTCTGGTCGAAAAGTCTGTCTGTGTGTGTGTGTACGGCGTGGTGCGGTAAGATAAAGGCCAAGCCAGAGGAGGAGATGGAGAGGAAGGCGGAAGAAGCGAGCGAGAAGAGATCCAGAGAGACCCCCTTCCAGAACATCTTATTTACGTTAGTTAGGGTTTGTTGGCGCAGCCACCCCAGGGGCTATTCAATGCCTCTCCACCGCCCTCTCTCTTTTCTCGCCCCCTCCGACGCATTTACGCACACAAACGTAACAAAGGAAAGGGCTCCTCTTCCGGCATTCTGGATTCCCGCGCCGCAAAACCATCCTCTCAACCCCCCCGGGGTCCATCCATCCATCCGAGGACCACGCCCGACTCGCGTATACACTCGACTCAAAGCGGCCCGTGTGTACAACTCGGTTTGCTTACGCGCGTGCCACCCGGTATATATTGTACCCTGTACAAGGGGTAAGTCCCCGATAAACTCCGGCGACGTGTTACTCGAGTTGGAAGAATTCGATCCGGGAGGATCATCGAGAGAGGGACCCGAGGGTGGCCGAACCGCTGGCCGAGTAGCGGAAAGAGCACCGGGAGGGATTCTGATCAGATTTCGATATGGAATTGAAGTCGGATCGAACGGAGGGGACGTTGACGTCGCGACGACAGGGTCTTTCGAAATTTTTTTTATGCGGCCAATTGGGAAATCTCGACGAGGCGGATTCGATATTGTCGACTCTCTCCGGCTTTCCCTGCTTCGATATTCTCTTTGCCCGAGCCTCTTGGAATCCACCTTTATTTTATATTGTATTTATATTCGTCAATTTTAATATGATTATATTGTTGTTCATATCATGCATTATTTTATTGGCAATTCTTTTCGGGAAAAATTCCACTTTATCGATTTATACTTTTACTCTCGAGTCGTGTTGTTTGTAAAACGTTTCACCGATTTGTTAATTAAGCATTAATAAGCTAATACTCGTAATTACAAGTGCGCAATTATCGAGAGGATATATGAGTGTTGAATAATGCGGCCGCATAAAGTGCAGCATTTGAATTTCCGACACACGAGGGGGAAGCTGTACAAAACTGTGAATACATACAATCCTGTGCTCTCTGCAGGCTTTGTTAAGGGCTCGTTGCGAATAAAGAGCGAAGCTTTATCGAGGGCGACAGAGGGTGAGAGGCGCACCGATTTAATTAAGGTAATATCACAATCGCATTGATGCTAAGGCTTCCGCGTCAATTTTTACGATTGTGTTCGGAAACCGAGTATAAATTTCGACATTTCAAAAACAAATAGATAAATGGCAAATTTCATAAAAGGATCTCGTGTCGAATACATTTTTTCTTCGCGAAAAATCATTCATGCACTGAGAAAAATCGTTTGATTGTACCAACAAGACGTATATGATTGAAAGAATTTTGGTCGGTTAAATCAAACAAGAATTTTGGTCGGTTAAATCAAACAAGAATTTCCAGTTATCATAACTCGATTTTTTATAACTAGAATGTTTAATAGATTTTACTATAAAGATTTGGTTAGTATTTTCTGGTTGGATCTATCAAATTTCTTGTTGCATTAACTTCTTTACTTGCTTCTTAACTTAACTCGTATTCAATATTTGCCATGAAATGTATATAAAGAATAATTTCTAACAAACTAAATTTAAAATAATTTATTCAATAATCTGGATTGAATTTGTCTAATAATCTTGTTGAAATTCAGAATATTAAACAGACTTTTGAGATTAGATGGAAAAAATTGTAGACGATTTGGTGCTGGCGAGTTTAGTATTATTAACCAGAAAATTTGGTAAATTTAGCAGGAAGAAATTAATCAGATTGATCTAATAATTCCTACAAGAATTCTGGTTCCATTCTCCAACAGACATACTGGTTGAATCTACCAGAATTCTAATTAATGCAACCAGATTTTTTTTCTCAGTGTGTGAACATGAACAATAATCGACAGACGCGCTGTAGATCCTTAACCGTGTCATCCCACGAGCAGATAGATAGATTACCTATCAGTATTCATGCAATGTGCGCTATTGTAGCTTTCCATAAAAAGAAAAGCCTCATAAAACGTAAAGGGGGCCATAAAATTCGAGTAGACGCTTACAGCGCGCGACCTTCTTTTCGCCCAAGAAAAATGGAGGCAAAGCTGGAAAGGGAGGAGGGAAAACTGCGCAAAGTCGGTCTTCCGTCGAGGCAAAAAGGTCGGGCGAACAGTGGAAGATTGGATCTCGACGCGACCAATATTTCTTGAATACGGAACGATAAAGTATCCAGTGGACCAGTGCAGTTTGGGTACAGACAGGAATTGCACCCACTATAATCTTGTCGACAAACTCGCTCGATTAAGTAGCCCGATATCGCGCGGAAGGATAATGAAGTGGTCGAAGGGTGTCTCTCGACGAGCACGTTCGCCAAACCCAAATTACACGACGGCGTGAAAACCGCATTCCTGCTCCATTGAGGTGAAATGCATCAAAACATGTAATTTAATTATATTTCATTTAAATATCGCATCAATCTATGCAAAAAAATATTATGTATGCGTATATTATATAATTAATATACATGTTATTTACGAAATGTTTTAAAATTAATATGCATGCAACAGGCAAAATTAAATCTAATATCAAGTGTCAGATTTAAAAATGCACTGAAAAAAAACTGAATAATTTTCGTAAGCTAAATATGTTTCACCTGTACAATATTTTCATCTTTCTATCCCTAAAAATTACAATAAGGAAAAATACAAGTAAAAATAAATAAGAAATAAATAAATAAAAAAGAAATCAATTTTACACATATTCGTTTGTCTTAATTGATTGTAATATAAATAAAATAATCAAAGAGCAAAATTATCAAAAAAGAAATTTTTTCAAATTCCTCGAGTTCTAATAAAATTTCCTTATGTTTTTAGGTACAAAAGAATCCCTGAAAACTCCATGTTTTTCCAAGGAATATACATCCATTTAAATACATATTTACATATTTAAAACGCGAGTGCGAGCATTAATTTTAACTCAAGTTTAATTTTAAAATATTTTCCTCGCGTAAAGAACGCGCCAAAAATTTTTCCTAACAAGGGGAGAGAAGGAGAGAAGAAAAAAAAATCGAAGCTGCCCACGAAACTGTTCTCGCGCGCGAATCTTTTGTAAAAGAAAACGCAGCGCGGACGGAAAAGAGGGATCATTAGCAGCGGTAATAGGTACACCTTCGTTAACATAAAGACCACATTAAGCGTTAATAACGATCCCGTAAAGAGATACCTTCCTCTGCCGAATCGATGGGCGACTTTTTTGTGCCAAAAAACGCGCTCAAGAGCCTCCACAAAGGAAAACCCCATGAGAGGATAATCTTGAAACCGGTCGAGTCGCGTCGTTTCGCCTCCCAAAGCCCGAGAATCCCTTAAATCTAGGAATCAGAAGAGAAACGACCCCCCCCCCCTCCTCCTTGTCGCTCTCTCTCTCTTTCACGACCGGTCAAAGGCTTTATATATGTATGTGTTATATATATATATATATATATATATATATATATATATACACATGGAAAGGTGTAACGACGAGACCTTATAAATCAAGCGGAGGACAGAGCCTGAGGGGTGGAAAGAGCCGCCGCGAAGAGAGCGATAAAAACTTCTCTCCCAATGCAGCTTTTCCGAGCTGCAGATAGACGGTCTAATTAAATGCTCAACGGGAGTTTCTTCTCCCTCTCCTTCCCTCTTCGTCCTTCCTTCCGCGCTTTTACGTTCCCTTTCATTTTTCCCACCCTCTCAACTTGATTAACATCAGGCTTCTCAGCGACAATCTTGTTTTATACTACAACTTGAAGATGTATATAAAAAATTTAGAAAGACATTTTTATGCTGGATCCTTTTGATTCAGGGAGTCTTCAATTTTTTGGACAAGATGACAAAGCTAAGCTTCTCTCCCCCCCCCCCTCCTTCGAAATTCTTTAACTTGAAGAATGATTTTGGAAAAATCTGAATTTAATTGAAACCAAATTATAGCGGTAAATTATTGTTAATAATTTATCTAATTATACTGTAATTATCTGGAGTAATATTTATTTGAACTACTAATTTATATATATAAATATTTAATTAATTAATCGAACGATTGCATTCCGATTCATCTTTTCGTTCGGTATATATAAGTATTTAATCAATTAATCGAACGATTGCATTCGGCTCGCCATTTTACTCGTCGCATTACAGTGAATATCGCACGAGAGAGGCAGGCAACATGCGCGGCATCGTGCACAATTTCGACCGTTCGCGCGCAGCAAAAACGGCCAATTTATATCTCGACTTCCGGACGCGATAGCGATTTCGTTCTTTTTGCATAAAATTCTACACCATTTCGCGGCACTACCGTTTAAATCTCGTCCCGATCGCCCGAGGAGCGGCTGAGTTACAGTGAATATCCGAAATCTGCTTCTTGGACTCACGCTTAAGTGTAATATTTATATATATCGAATAAAAAAGCGAGTCGGAACGCAATCAGTCGAATAGTGAATTAAATATTTATATATACCAAACGAAATTAATGTTAATAATTTATTCTTAAATTAATATAAATAAAATAATTATCAAAAAAACAAATTCAAAAAATATAGCCCCCCCAAAGATTCTCATCATTAATAATATAATTATTGAAATATTTATTAATATATTTTCTTTAATATTAATTAATCTAATTCATTTAAATCCCCTAAAAACATAATACATTAAACGTAAAGAATACGAAACTGTAAATATAATTGAAAAAATAATAAAATTTATAATAAATATATTTAAATTTATTACATAAATTCTCTCCATAATTAAATCTTTCGAATAAAATCCAGCTAGAAGTTAATTAACGGTTTAACTGTTTTCGTCTAATTTCGTCTAATAATCCCCTAATATCTCATTTCCGTTTTTACACGCTTAGTAATTTTCGCGTTTCATGTTTGTTAACTTTCTATAAAATTAATACGCTGGAAAGGAAATGTTGCCAAAGGCTAGTCAGGATATTGTTGAATTGAATTTAGTTAAAATCTACTACTTCTCCACAACAAGTTAATTAATCAACGCGTAAATTATGCAGCACAAACGCGAATCAATACAGAGCGTACCAACGATATAATAGGATATTTATCGTTTTAATTTACTCGCACGTGTAAAAGTTGGAAGAGTGAAATTTTCTCCTCTCTCTCTCTCTCTTTCTGCCGTGTTTTTGTTACCCTTCGTATTTTTCTGGTTCGCCTGAAAAATAAGTTGACTCTGCGAAAATAAGATCTTCGAACTGCGGTGCAAATAAAACGGAATGGAGGACGGGGGGGGGAGGCATTTTCGCAGACTTCCCGACGCGATTCCACCGAGACAAACAAATTCTCCAACGACGGGGAGGCTGGGTCTCGCGTTTGAGGAATGAAACGCGACATCGGGTGTTTATGAATGTCGTGGTGACGTCGTCGTCGTTGGGAAATGGATCGAGAATCCCGATCTCTTACGGGGAGCGATGAAATACGCCAAAGTATTGTGCGAGCGTGCCTTTGACACATCCCAATGGCTGAAAATTTACGGGGATTTACCGCCGAGAGAGAGAGAGAGAGAGAAAGTTTCAGACAGTAGATATAGCGTTGTTCGGGGCCAAGTTGTTGCTCTGCCGTTGTTGCAAAAATTATTACGACAGTTGGGGGCGTGTTATGCAGAGGTGACGCTGAGCGACATATTGTTTCGAAGAAGTTTCGAAGGACGGGGAGGGTCGCACGTTGGAAAATCAATCGACGCGATATCGAGGAAAAATGCAATTTGTGCATTTCTAATTATCGCTCGTGATGCGCTCTCTTTGGCGGGAGAGAGCTTAAAATCGATGTCAAACAGAACGAAAATCCTCCTAGTAATTTGCCCGACATAAAATTATGCGGTGAATTAAATTAGCGCTTGATGCGGTTTGGCCGAAGGTAGCGCGTCATGATATTAACAAGAAGCTTCAGTCGCCGGATAACAAGGTTTGCGTTATCGCATGAAATTCCGGAATGCCATTTGCGAGTAGCAGCAAGCTGCAACGACACATAACAGCCGTTTCTTCGCAAAAATCATTATTCGATATATTCCTACCCAATTAAATTTCTCTTAATTTTCTTCGCATCGCGCGATCAATGTTTATTTAAAAAAAAAATTTATTGAAACAAAACTTAATGTAACTTTTGTACAGACTCGTGCAAGAGAGAGGGAAAAATGTGCAATTTAAAAAAAGTAAAAAATGCGTGTAAAATAAAAAATTTAATGTAACTTTTGTACAGACTCGTGCAAGAGAGAGGGAAAAATGTGCAATTTAAAAAAAAAATAAAAAATGCGTGATACTATTTTAATTAACGGAACTGGGTTAATTATAATCGAAGATGAAAATTAATAAGATGGGAAAAGAAGGTGTATAAATTGTGTGTTCGATGAAAGCTGAGGCGAAAGTTGGTGTAACTTTGTGTGCTCGGAATATTCTATTTTCCGGAGATACTATGTGCACAGTTCCCGCAGTTTCGCACTCAATATTAGCACAACATAATATAGGCACGCAACTCCTATAACTTTAAGTTTCCCGGCAACATATTCCGTTATTTAGCCGGATACATGTATTGGCGGATGAGTTAAGTCAAATTAACGGGATTATCCGTATTAACACGTTATTCGTATGTTCTCGTGATAAATAATTCACGTGCATGAATATATCAGAACTTTACAATAAGTGCGAGCCATATTAAAATTCACTCTATATCGTGTTCCATTGCGAATTTTATTCATTAAAATTTATTGAAAGGATTGGAAAGTTTTGGCGAACAATTTTATAAATTAAAAATTTGGAGAAGAAAATATAAATTTTTGTCGAAATTTACATGAAGCTTTCTTTCGGCTTACAATTACATTTTAAAGTCTAGATAAGTCTAGATATCTTTTTAGAAAAGTCAAATAATTTTATAGCGAAAGTATAGAATCTATCTTTATGAAAAAAATTTATTTTTTCAATTAATTTTTCCATTTTTATATTAAATAATGCAAAAATGACCCAGACTGCGTCAAAAAGAGATTGTTGATTATTCTATTCATGAGATATTTTTTTATAATGAATAAAATTTTAAATAAACCCCAATAAAACTTAATCTAAAATATTCAGTCTCTATAACTTTGTGATTTCTGCGTATCTAAAGATACGTTAGCAAAATATTTACAAAACCAAAATAAATATAAAGATAGGATTAAGATTGGAATTAGGCTAGGTGTTAGGAGTTTGTATTAGATTAGATTTTTCGAGGAGAAAATATAGGGGAAGAGGCTTTATTCTTCTTTCGACCTTTACTTTTCAGATATATATAATATTATATAATTATATATCAGCTTATCGATTTTATAATATCTAAAACAGTAGCAAATCGATAATTTCCTCGGCTTTAAAATATCGCAACTTTTAATCGTAGATCCAAGAAAAGCTCTACGCAAATTTTGAGCCAAATCGGAGGAGAAAACCTCAGCATAAAAATTTACAAAAAAAATTCAAGTGTTATTGTTAATTGAAAATATCGCCATTTTTAATCGTAGATCCAAGAAAAGCTCTACGCAAATTTTGAGCCAAATCGGAGGAGAAAACCTCGGCATAAAAATTTACAAAAAAAATTCAAGTGTTATTGTTAATTGAAAATATCGCAACTTTTAATCGTAGATCCAAGAAAAGCCAAATCGGAGGAGAAGACCTCGCCATAAAAATTTACAAAAAAAAAAAAATTCAAGTGTCATTGTTAATTTTATGCAGTTGTGGCAAATGGGATAAAGGATTCGGTGTCCTTGTTGCGAAGATTGAATGTGATCGCGATCTCAAGTAACCAAAGACACGATGGTTACACGAGATATCAGGTAATCCGTAGCACGATAAAACGATATACGTGCATGGAAGCCGCATCCATGAAAGGCGGCGGCTTCGAAAGGGCCCGGGTTCGTTAGAGAGGCTCGTCTCGCCGCCGCAGGAAGATTCGTTACACGCATTTATACACGTGCCCCGCACACGCGTGTCGGCGCGAAACGCTCTCGTCTCAGTTCTCTCCAAGTAGAGCGAAACGCTTGTGATGTAACGGCTCGTAAAAGTCGTCGTTTAAGCTTTAAAGACGTTAAACCGCGAGACTTCGTGTGCGGAGTCGCGGGGACCGGCAATATATCCTGATAAAGAAGACACCGTGGAATACTAACGAGACCACCGCGTAGCAAGGATGCGCATTTCGAGCAAGTTTCGCGAGACGGAAATGCGAACAAAAGTGAACTTAAATTCGCGAAATACTGAAAATCTTTCAAAGAGAGATATTTTTTAAAAATATCAGAGAGGGATTTATGTAGACAACTTTCGACATCTCATTATTTCTCATGGAATCTTGTAACCTTAGAATACCGTACTACATCTCTTTTGACAGAATTTTTTTAATAAAAGTGAATTTTCATATCTCCGAATGATGTTATGAATCGTACGAAAAATTCGAGAAAAGTCACATCAATATTTTAGAATACCTCACATTCCTCATAAAGAATTCGTCTAGAAGCTTATATTTTTATAAATAAATTCAGAGTGTCTATTTAAATTCGTCTCTCTTAAATTTAAAAAATTCCCTGATTTTTATTCAAAGCATTTTTATTCAAAATTCCGGGTAAAGAAAATATTTTAAAGATTTTTTATTGCAACTTTAAAAAAATAAATTGTTTTAACTCTATGTGTATTCTTCTCATACGGAAGAAAAACACAGAGCTACTCAAGTTTCAAGTGCTAGTTTAACAAATATACTGGAAAAACTTAATCGCTTTCGTAAGATAAATATTTTTTATTTGCCTAACATTTTATTATCATTAAAAGTTATAAAAAGAATATGTACTTTGTATCCAATATTAAAATTATTAAAACATTAAAATTAAAATTAATTAAAACACTAAATATACGAGTATATATATTTCCAATATACTTTAAACACATAATTCACAATTTGGCTTACAATATAAGAACAAAAAGTTCAAGAAAAAAATTTTTTTTAATATCCTTGAGTTTCCATCAAATTTTACATGAGAATTTCCTGAATTTTGTAAAATAAAAGAAATCCCTAGAATTTTAGGTTTTCGATATTTTTCCAAAACAGACATCCTGACATTTAAAGCGTGATTTTTCTTTTAAATGGGATTTTTATTCTGAAAAAGAGCAGAAGAATTGAAAAATAGATTTAAAAAACTTGATATATCTGGAAATACTACGTGACACTGTCATTTGAATTTATTCCTGGCTAAATTTCGTTGATAATCCAGAATTAAATTTTCCGATCAAAATTAATAGCAAACTTATCCGTATTTCAACACGTCCATTTTCTCTCTCTCTTCCTCTCTTTTATCAGAATGTTTTAATGAAAAGTACCGATAAATGTTGACATAAAATGTAAAATATTCTCCGACATGGATAAAGTCTCGTAACGATGTCGTACCATTTCGTAAAGTATCACCTCGCTCATGGGGTCTTTATCCCGTCGGTGCATAATTGATAATGGTTTGGTGCAGATCCGCGTGTAAAGATCCTCCTGGAACCTCCTTTATAATGCAGATAAACAAGCCTCGAGAGTACTGGAGATACGTATCGTGCGATCGCTCTGTCCGCAGCCATCTCGATTTTATCAGTAAAATGGAGTACAGTTTAAATATTATATTATACGTGTGTGCTCGTATGTGTGTGTGAGTGTGTGTGTTTTTGTATTATACGAAGTATTGTTGTCGGAAGAAAGAGAGAGATGGATAGCCGCACGATTTTCTTGGGGCGTTGCACTGAAAGAACCACCAACTCGCGACATATTTCCGGTTTATTCGACATTCAGCGGGTGCATAAAATAGACTGCGCGCAGCCATGCAGTTTCTGCATAATGCCGGGGAGAGAGATAAGCATCCAGGACGTTGACTTCTCCGGTCCTCCCATCACGAGCTTGCCTCGGTTCATATCTTATACTCTTGATATATTCGCCGCCGTTAAACGTACGAGATAGAAATTGAGCTTGGATATATCGTGCTTACATAACGCGGCCCAGGCGCCACTTTTTTTGGCTACGTAAAAGTCAAAGCTGATCTTAAAATTGGAAAAATTTAACCAGGTTATATAACTGTTATACAGGGTAATTTATTTTTATCTTAACGGGCAAATATTTTGAAAAATATGCGAGATACGAAAAAATGTTTCAGACAAAAGTTATATGGTTTTAAAGGGGACTTTGTTAATTGCAAGTTATATATTTTTTTCGAAACAACTATGTGTTTTCTTTACATCAATTAATTCCTCTCATTATTTTGTACATAAAAGTATTAAACTAAGATAATCGAGAATATTTTACTAGATATTTTATGGTTTATATAAAATTAAGAAACTATTTCAAGCCTCATAACTCGAAAAGTACTTAATGAAAATGAACTTAATTATAGTGTTTTAGAAACCTGTCGAGATAAGCTACAGGAATATATAATAAAAAATAGGCGGTTCCGTTTAAAAAATTGAGGGTAACATTCACGTGATCTTCAAGTAACTATTTAAGATCAAATTAATGACACCATTTTATGTCTCCTTTAAAACCATATAACTTTTATCTAAAACACTTTTTCGTATCTCGCATATTTTTCAAAATATATTTGCCTGTTAAAATTAAAATAAATCACCCTGCATAACTATAGTAGCAAAATGGATTTTGCAGCGCGTTAAAGCTTTGTTCAGCATTTTAAATTAACTTGGAATATTTGCAATATTTTTCATATATAATACATCCCCTGCGTTATCTGAGACGTCAAGAAAAAGATTGCGAAATACGTAGCATGTATTTATAGAGGCATCTGCATAATGCACGCGTGGATAAGCGCCGAGAGTAATATGGGCGTATATGCGTAGGTACTTTGATGTTATCGAGTGTCATTTGGAGATTGCGGTAACACGAGGGTGGGAAAAGCATACACGGGGTACGAAAAGTATGTTCACCGTCGCGATCCTGGAAAAAGCATTTTCGTGTCACGTTCGATGCCGCGTTTCGGATTACACATTTTCAAGAGATTCCAATAGAAGGAATATCTCACGAGAGCAAATATTCCAGTCCATAATAGGAGTTTACAATGCGTGTGCGATAAGGTACACGATCCAAATTTTATCCCAGAACTTTAGAGAGGACCATTTTGATGTCTCCATTCATATCCTTCTTTCTATTTCTTAAATAAATGTTTCACACAAAAATTGTTTGATTTTAAAATCGACGTCAATTTATTTATGCGCGATGTCATTTTCGAGAAGATCGTTAATTGTCACTTTTTTAAATAAACCGATTATGTCGAAAGATATTTAAAACAGGGATGAGAAGGCTCTCTTTAAAAGAGCATCCTAAAAGTGAAAAGGATTTACTCTGAAAAAGCATCCAGATATAGTAAATAAAAAAAACATAAAGTAAATAAAAAACAAAAAATAAAAATGTTAGTAATAAAAAACAAAAAATAAATTTTACACAAAAAAATGTACGTGAGGATAAAAAACATGTAGATTGTTTTTGAAAAATACGAAAATACAAAAGCGCATCTAGGGAGACCTCACATTTATTTTACAAGTATTACTCGACATGTTTGCGGAACACCAATATTTCAAAATTAAAAATTAAAAAATTGTGCAACTCGTGGAAAGAGTACCTTAAATTAATACACACGATTGGATTTGTCTCGACGAAATTTATTTTTGTTAAAAAAAACTTCAGTTTTCATTAAAGAAAAATTATGAAAGATTTTAAAAAGTGATATTACCTGTAAACAAACGGATATTGTCCTGTATCATCCCTCTAGTGAGTTAAATAACTTTTGTGCGAGATACTTTTTTTCGTAAAAAGCGTAGAAAAAGTATATTTAGAAACAAATTAAAATGGTATGCCCTTTATAAACATAGTGCGGTGAAAATGTTGCATAATGCGCGGCTTTTTACGCGACATGCATTTATTACCGGGGGGCAAAATGAAAAATGGCGATCGTAAAAAATTTTCCTAGATGGTTACGAACGATTAAAAAGTTGAATGGTCTTAAATTAAGTCTCCGGAAATAGCGTTTCAGTTTTAATGACTTAACAACCTTAACAGAATTTTAATTCCAAACGTAAAGTCGGGAAGTTAAGATGAAAAAAAAAAAAAAAAAAAAAAGGAAGAAGGAGAGAAAAAGATGACGCGCCCAATGGAATTTTCATAAATGAAGAAGAAGAGTCTACATTCGTTTTTTCGCATCTCACAAACGTCCTTTTAAATGATATCCGCAGCTCGCCGGAGCCTTGGCCCGCTTCCAATTTCCGCTCGAACGGGAATGAATTTTCCGGAAACACGCCGCGCCATTTTTTTCAGGAATAAAACCTCTCGAGTAATGCAATTGAACTTGTGCAGGTAACTCGCAGCGATCGGGAAGAATAAGAAACGGCCGGGGCAAGGCAAAAATGATGGCGTTAGATCCCGCAAAATGTTCGCCAATGCACTTTGCGACACCTGCTTGCTTATCCGAGCGACGGGGGAGGAAAAGGGAGAAGGTCGACGATGGCTGCAGGGCTCCGGAGGCCGGCAGGGGAAGAGGGATTCGCCGCAGCAGGAGACGATATCCGGCAATTTCGGTAAAAGGGTTCGGCTATATACCCGGTGGTCCGTGGAGTCGGGCGCGCACCTGGTGACGGCACGGTTGCCTCGACTAAAAGCCATCTTCCCCTAATTCACGAGCGGCAGGCCGACGGCTTCTCTCCCCGGGATATACAGGATCCCCCCTCCCCCCCCGCACGCACGTACGCCGGCTTCCATCAATTTTCCGGATGTTGTCGGACCGTGCTCTCTATCGTCGTCTCTTCCGTCGTCCCCATCGATACGCAATCCCTTTTTGCGCGACGCATTCGCGATGCGGCGACCATGGAGAATTGACCGCAACAGAATCACAAAGGGTGTCGGGAGTGCCTGGCCATTTGCATCTTTCATCAAGGATTCTCGTTGCAAGCTTTGTCTACAGTTTTCGGGGATTGGGTGGAGACCCTGGTTCTTCGTCCTGATGTCTCCTCGATAGAGATTTCTCTTTATTAATATGTATATCGAGATGCAATATATGGTATCTTGCTGCGTTTTCAGATTTCGCGAGTCGATAAATTCCACCCCCTCCCCCCTCGCCAGCGGACTCGGTGAGTCGGTTAATTTCCGCTTAAACGTCAGTCGCTGCGCGAGGGCAGCCGGAGAATTTCGACGTTCGCGAAAACCGAGGAATTCTGACGCAGGGTAAATTAGATTGAGGACAATGCCAGGACTTTTCGGCCGCGGGCGAATTTCATTCCGACCGGGCAATCCTTTCCGACAAGATGAAAAGCGCACTCTCGCATGGGGGAGGAAGAAGATCAGTTAGCGTTAATGTGAATAAGCATGCCTCGAGCGACGCGTGTTAATTTCGAGGATAGAAATATACCCCGGAATTGTACATCGAGTTTATAGTTTATTTTGGCGAGAGATTATTTTCGCCAAGGTACTTTTTTTCATTTAAAAAAATTAAATACTGTCTTTTATTCCACCCTTTGCGGCGCCATAAGAAGGTCTGATTCAATTTCGCTCGTAAATCACTACACTGAGAAAAATCGTTTGATTGTACCAACAAGACGTATATGATTGAAGGCATTTTGGTTAAATCATAAACAAGAATTTCTAGTTATCATGATAAAACTTGATTTTTTATAACTAGAATGTTTAATAGATTTTACTATAAGGATTTGGTTAGTATTTTCTGGTTGGATCTATCAAATTTCTTGTTACATTAATTTCTTTGCTTATTTCTTAACTTAACTCGTATTTAATATTTGCCATGAAATGTATATAAAGAACTACTATTAACATTAAATCCCAGGTATATTTTTTTTCTCTTACGAGCAGTAATGTCAGAAAGAGGACGCTAAGCTCTCTGATTGTGTGTGTTTGAGCTGCATCCTCTTCTTGCATCACTGTTTATCAGTTTAATTTCTAACAACGTGAATTTAAAATAATTTCTTTAATAATCTGGATTAAATTTATCTAATAATTTTGTTGGAATTCAGAATATTAAACAGACTTTTGAGATTAGATGGAAAAAATTCTAGACGACTTGGTGCTGGCGAGTTTAGTATTATTAACGAGAATATTTGGTAAATTTAACAGGAA
The DNA here is from genome assembly GCF_003227725.1 of Camponotus floridanus. Lineage (NCBI taxonomy): Eukaryota > Metazoa > Arthropoda > Insecta > Hymenoptera > Formicidae > Camponotus > Camponotus floridanus. The sequence continues at coordinate 117,938 of NW_020229459.1, read as the reverse complement.
GAAATTAATCAGAATTATCTTCGTCCATTTTCCAACAGACATACTAGTTGAATCTACACAGAAAAAAAGGACATTCTTGTTTTAAAAATATATTTAGTTTTAACATGGAAATCTTGAAATGAGATTATATTGCGTTAATTAAAGAAAAATATAATTGCTTGAATAATTGCTTACTTGAATGAAGCCATTTTATATAGTTCAATCGAGAAAAATATATTCTTATGATTTAAGATTTAATTTTCTTGAGTAGAAAAGAAACAATGTTAGATAGAAAATGACACTTTCAATCAAATATTACAATTTTCTTAAAGTAGAATTAAATAATTATATATTCTTGAGATGACAATTATAATATTAAAATAAAACTATAATATTGTTGAAATTTAAAATTATTAAATTCTTCTAAGAAGATTATAAATTGTTGCGTATATACGAAACAATAAACGCGTTAATTTAAGTACATAAGTCTTGATTTGACACTTATTTTTTTTCTGTGTACCACAATTCTAATTAACCTGCAACCAGATTTTTTTCAGTGTAATAATTAATAATTCCGATGCTGTGGGAAAATGTTGGCAAAAGACGGAGGGAGAATGCGTTTCATCAATCTCGGATCAATTGTTATCACTCTTCTCGATAACAATAATACTTCGGTGTCATCTTTTGCATAGTTATTTAATTTTTTATTAACCAAGGATAGTTCAAAACATATAATTATTTAGATTAAAGTTCATCTCTCTCTCTCTTCGGCAAGGGGAGCCTCGCGAGTCGCGAAATTCCGGAGCAAATATGTGCTTGAAATTGCGTCGGCGGTCACGTAATCAGGCGTCACGCAACCAAAATATGCATTTGTCGCGCGGATGGAAATATATTGCGTCAAATACAAAGGGACATAATACAATCCCGCCGACGTCGAATCACGCTTTTCATTATAAACACGAGCGGGGGGGGGGACAAAAGCGCGGCGCGCTTTTGCGCTTCCGACCTGGGCGAGCTGGGAAAACGACGGAAGCTTGAAGATGAAGATGCACGATTATGTATGCTGGTGAAAAAGAGAGAGAGAGAGAGAGAGAGAGAGAGAGAGAGAGAGAGAGAGAGAGAGAGAGAGAAAGAGAGAGACGAGGTCACAAGGCGCCGCTTGTGCGCCCGGTATAATAAGCCTTTGTCGGGGATTAAATGTACCTCCGTCGAGTGTCCGATATCACGATGATTAATCCGCGCGTTCTAAAAAGTTCATCTGCACCTCATAATGGAAATAACAAGGGGGGAGGAAGGCGACGGAATTCTCCGCGCCATATTCGACCTAGAATTTACGGAGCGCGGGTACTTATTTATCTCCCGAGCGTGCGTGGGAGCGAGAGAGAGAGAGTGAGAGAGAAGAATAGGGGGCAGGAGGGGGGAGGGAAAGGAGAGCATGGCAAATCGGCGATCTCCGGATAATACGAGCGCCCGTCAGCTGATTTATGCATCCGCCGGGATCAAGTATGACGCGGATGGCGAGCGTCGAGATTGCAATTGCAGTCGATCCTTCCGCGCGCGTCGCGCGCGTTTTCCGGCGAACAAATATCGGGACGCGCAGGGGATGTGCGGTACATATATATATATATATATGTATATATATATATATGTATATATACCCAACCGTGGAACCGGCAATAAATTGGACGTCCGGTCGGCGATGCAAAAAAGTTGGACAAACCCCCGCGGGGGTTGCCGCGTTCCGCATCAGGGGGCGGAAACGCCGCGGCGAATTAATTTCGCGTGTTCTCCGAAAGCAACGACGTCCCGTACGTACAGTGTCTAATTAAATATCACGATCGCACCTTGGAAAATGTAAGAAGAAACATTTCGAGTTGGGAAAAAATTACGAGTCTCCGATCGGACTCTTTCTCTCTCTAAATAATAATTTTTTTTGTAAAAAATTCCCGGGAAATTCTTTAACTCATTTTTGTTCGAAATTTCAACTAAAGAGAATATTTAGAAACATTTTTTATGCAAATTTCTAAAATAAGATTTTTTTATATTACTTGTTTCAATGCTTCCCACTCATACGAAGGAAAAATAGAATTACTCAAGTTTCAAGAGCGAGATTTTTGTAAATGTACTGGAAAAACTGAGTAGCTTTCGTGAGACAAATATTTTTCATTGGCATTACATTTTTATTTTTTCGTCATTCAAAATTATAATAAAAGAATATTTACTGCATATTCAATATTTTGTTAAGACATTGAACATGTAAATAAAAAGATGGATATATATTTATAATTCACTTCAAACCCACAATTCATTTGACTTGTTGAACATTGCAAAAACAAAATTATCAAAGAAATTATTTAAAATATTTCTTTAAATACATAATTATTTAAATAATAATTAAAAAAAAAATTCCTCGAGACCCAATAAAATTCTACAAGAGTTCCCCGATTTTTCCAGGCACACAAGAAATCTCGAGGAACTTTAGATTCCCCAGAGAGTATACATTTTGCAATAATTCTATTTGCGCGTTTTCGAGGATTGCAAAAGCTAACAAGATCTCTTCGGATCAAAATCAGTTACGTTTCTCCGGTGAAAAGCGTAGTGTCGTGGTCAAGGGAAACTCGATAGTACGGCTCCTTTTGACGTGAGTTTCGCGGGAATTGAAGTTTCCATACATCTATAGTGACATATTGAGGGTGTGCTCCAAGTTTCCGCACCGTAACTAATTACGCAAGTTCAAACTTTGGGCTAACGATAATGTCAAACCAAGTACGTGGTTGAAAGGAAACGTGCAGGAACTCTGCGTTCCATGTTGGATACGCGCGGCCGCCAAAAGAAATTCCTTATACGCGACGCGAATTCGTCGGGGGGAAAAATAAAAAAAAAAAATAAATAAATAAAAGCGGTGGTTCGCGTTCACAGAGGATTAAAAGAGCTCACCGTCATACATCGGAATTTTTGCGGATGCCGCGCATCCGTTTGCATCGCTCCGTATTTTCCCTCCGGCTTTTTTTCGCGTGTCGCCGCTTTTTTTTTTTCTTTTTCGGCCGCATCGGGAAATAAGTCGACGGTGCGCGGTGATCGTCGGTCGTGAATCGAAACTGAAGGGAGGAGGGCATCGGGTGCGCAAACGGGCGATAGCTCTCTCTCTCTCTCTCTCCCTGATTTTACGCGGGTGAAGCCAATCAGATTTGCCAACAGTGCAAACATTTGGGATTTGTCGCCGGGAAACTGTGTTGATTGTCGACAGTTTGAAAATTGAATTTGAAATGGATATTCTGGAAAAAAATATCGGAAAATAAAAATACATACTATCAACTGGATCATTCTTAACAGATGTAATATTGAATATTCAATCACTACTAATGTAATCATTAGATCAATAAAATTAATATATATTAATATTAATATTTATTATAATATTAGCTTATTAATAGTAATATTAGCTTAAATATTAATGTATTATTAATACCAATATTATCATAGTATATATAATAATACAGTATCAATATTAATATGATCGTAAAATATATTATCAATATTAATATGATCGTACTATACAGGGGGTGACCCATTTTAAGTGTCCACTCCAAATATCTCTCTTTTCATTTTTGATTTTACTCTAAAATCAAAAATGAGAGAGATATTTGGTTGTCTGAACCATTTTTCTCTAAAATCAAAAATGAGAGATATTTGGGGTGGACACTTAAAATGGGACACCCTGTATATTTTTATAATATTAATATTAGTATACATCAATATTAATATACATCACAATGATTAATATACGGACAAATAAAATGTTATTGATGATATGTAAAAAATAATAAAAAATTTATACACGTGGAATCTCATAAAAAAAAATGCTTCATCCGCGTATATAAAATTATTCTCGATAATTGGTTTCATTTTTAATTTTTGACAGGAGAGAGCGTCTGTTTCATCGGTTGTACATAAATGCTTTCGTTTAATCGCCGCGCTCTCGTCATTATTGCTCGTCCTCTTAAATTCGTGGGCGACGACGAGCAAGCAAGCGCGTCGTTTTTCGTTTCCAATCTCGCCGCTCTCCTCCCCCCGGTCCTCGACGTAAATTCTCCTTTAACGAGCCCGGCCACGGCCAATTAAAAGCGCTTCGACCGTGAGAGAAGAGACCCGGGCGCGTTTCGTCCTACGCGAAAGACGACCGCCGCCTCTTCTTCAACGCTCCTCTCTTCGTCGTCGTCGAGGAGGGTGAAATTAAATTTCCTCGGGAGAATCGTCCCGTCGAATAAAAGGAGCGCACGAGGGGGGGTGGAGGAGGGGTGGGGGGGAGGGGAGGAGAGAGATAGAAGTTTCGGACGGGCCGCGACTTAAATAATTCAGTCGCGGGCTTCTTGTCGAGGCCTCCCCCGACAACTTCCTCCCGGACCCAGCCCCTAGAAAAGATCTCTCTCAGCCGCAGCTGCCATTTCGCATTCCTCCCGTTCTCGTCTTCCTTCCAGCCTCCCGGTGCCGTCACCTATCACCCCTCTATCCTCGGCATCGAGGGTGGAAACGCCGGAGAGAACGGCAGATAAGAAATCCTCGTTTCGCTATCGAGGGGGTGGGAGGGCGAGAGAGAGAGAGAATCGCCGTCCGATATTTTCACGCCTGCACGTGCTCCCGATGAAAAACGAACGAAAATATCAAATTCGATTTTCTCACCCGGACCTGGTCCCACCCGACTGAAGCTTTCTTCGCTCTCCCGTCATTAATGCGGGGGCTCTGGTAGGGAGAGAACGTGACTGAAATCAGACCGCGGTCTCCATTTCCCAAGATTTCGCTCGTCGAGCAAGTAACGCTTCCGAGTCACGAATTTTTGCTGTCAATCGACAGAAACGTCATCACAGCATTACGTCATTCTGTAAACGAAGCTCGTACTTTGCGATTATACTTATGTAAAAGTAAATTTTTGCTGACGACGATGCGATATAATAATTTTGCTAAATGTCTATTTTCACATATGTTGTGGGGGATACATTCCTCCAAAAATAAAAATTTTTCGAGCTGTGTAATTTAAACATTTACCATAATTTTTCCTTCGAAAGAATTCATTCCCAAAAAATATCCGTGAGAAATTTTTTCAAAATTATAATCGAGTATAAATAAAATTATAATCGAATGTTTAATACATCATGTGCTATGTAGATTAGAATTAATATATTATTCATCATTATGCACGCATATATATTCCCTTTTCACCGCACTGTTTCGATATTAATGATAGCCTTGGAAGCACATAATTTAATAATGTATCATAATTCATTACTACATCCTCATAATTATGTCACAATTCATTACAGCACTCTGCATTAAATGTCGAAGCTGAATGAGACGCGAAATCCAACGTACGTGCTTTCACGCACACAAAATCGCAGGACGCATAAACCCAACATAATTGGAGAGAGACAGAAAGAAATATTCAACGAATCTGCGGTTTCGTTATTTTAATTAGATTCACAGTTTTGGATATTATTATTTAATTAAAGATTATATTATTATTATTCTTAATTATATTAAAGATTAAAGAATTAAAGATTATATTCTTATTATTAATTATATTATTGAATTGAAGATTATATTATTATTATTAATTATATTAAAGATTGAAGAATTAAAGATTATATTATTATTAATTATATTATTGAATTAAAGATTATATTATTATTATTAATTATATTAAAGATTAAAGATATATTAAAGATTAAAGAATTAAAGATTATATTCTTATTATTAATTATATTATTGAATTAAAGATTATATTATTATTATTAATTATATTAAAGATTGAAGAATTAAAGATTATATTCTTATTATTAATTATATTATTGAATTAAAGATTATATTATTATTATTAATTATATTAAAGATTGAAGAATTAAAGATTATATTCTTATTATTAATTATATTATTGAATTAAAGATTATATTATTATTATTAATTACATTAACGAATTAAAGATTATATTATTATTAATTATATTATTAAATTAAAGATTACATTATTTATAATAATTTTCGACACGAAGATCAGAGACGTTTAGCGCTATTCTCAGCTTGATTCGCGATGCTCGAGTGCCATTTTGTTTGAATTAATTCGACCGTGTGTCGGAGAAACTCTCATTACAGACTGGACTGCTTACAATGGCGATTGTGGCGGCGCATTGTACGGTCGATAAGCGCAACATAACGTGTACAATTTCGCGGGAACGGGGCGAGCGTTACACGGTTACAACGCGTCCTTTTGCGTAAGCGGATGCACGCTCGCATACCACATTCACGACCACACATTCGCACTATGTGCGCGCATGAGCAAAGCATGCGGGATCTGCCGAAATGAAAAGCGTTCTTGGCGAAATTCCTCTGCGATCATCGCCATCGTACAACCAGATACGACGCTCATTCGGCAGCGACAATAAACGAAACATCGTTGAGTATATTTAGCGAAATTTAAGCGGAGATGAAACAACGCAAGTAGCAAGGATTAATTTTTGCAGTTTGCACAATGTGTTTCAAATCAAGTTTCTTTTCGCGCGTACGCTTTTCATCTACTCTTTCCAGGAAATTATTGAAGATTTTTTTTTTAATTTTATCGAATAAAAAAAAGAGTTCTCTCGCGTAATAAATAAAATTGATTCTAAGAGAAGCAAAAGTAGGACGAATAAAATTTTCAAAGGAACAGTAATTAAATTCTTACATATTCTTAAAGATTTTATATTAATCTAAATGCTCTCTCTCTCTCTCCTTTTCTTTTATTATGAGAATTTTTAATAACGAACGACGATGATTCACATCGATTGTTGCAAAAATTTGAAGTATCTCACACGCAATAAATTTTTTTTTAATCCAAAAATTGTACTCTATAAACTCAATTTATTTCAATAAGTATTTAAAATATTTCCAGTAACAAAACATTTAATAAATGATAATAAAATGGACGCGTTTCTTCAAATTTTTGCCTGTTGATTATAAAAAGTATTTATTATTATAAAAATTATTTTCAGTGAAAGATATATTTAAAGATTAATAAAAGTAATATAAGAATTTAATCATTACACATTTAAAGTAGTTGTGTAATTTTTTTTATCCTTCGCACAAGGGATTTAAAATTTTATTCTTTACATGGTAAGAATTCTTTTAATAAAATTATTAAAAAAATTATATTTAATAAAATTATTAAAGAAATGATATCGACATGATATTAAGTAGATCGGCATGTGTCAAAAGAGATTTACTGCGTTAGGTGAAGGGAAAAATAAATGAGTCCACCCGGTACATGTCACGGTCCCATCAACGCGCGAAAATTGGGTAAGAAGGCATATAGGAAACGTCGCAAATTGAGCGCCGGGGCAAACTCGATTTCTACCGGTAATCCGGGGCTTCCGCTTTTAAGGGGGTGGCTCGCAACGGGTGTTCTTACAAGCTTTGACTCGCACATCGCTCACCGTAGTCGTTGTACCGAGGGATTAAATCGTCCCGCGGCGCGCGAATAATTTCCACGGTAGCCGCCGCGCGAACCGGAAGATTAATAATTCGTCGCGCAGCCGGTGGACGAAGCTTAAGTGTGACACGCTGACAAAACACGCGCCGGCACCGAGGGAGGCTCTCGCGTTTTTGTCGGGCTATTGACGCGATTATTAAACCGCGGAGGATTTCATTTCTTTTGTCGAACGCTCCATTTTTGACACGGACGCCATTTGTTTTAACGACCGTAATTATATAGACGTACGTCATTGATAATCGCACCATTCGTTATATTAAATTATTTAAATAAGAGCCGAGAAGCTGTATAAAAAATTATTATAATATTAAAAATATTAGGAGGGACTTGGTATGCATTTCATGAAAATTAGATTTATACATGCTTCGGAATTGCTTCCGTTTTTTTAGAATATTATTCAAGGAGATTTAATTTATATTATTTAATTAATTATTAATATTATTTAATTAATATTATTTTCCATGTCCAAATGACGTAGACACTTTGTTCGATAAATTATATTATAGGTAGGTATCTCAAATTTTGTAAAAAGATTCTCTGATCTCCAAGATATTTTTACTCAAGATTTCAAATAAAGAGAACACTTTAAAGATTTTTTGATGCAAATCTTTTAAAATAAAACTTATTCATTACATATATTTTTTAATCTTTTTTACTCATACGAAAAAAAACACAAAAGTTTTTAAATTTCAAATGCTAAATTTGTAAATGTATTGAAAAAAATATGAAAAACTTTCATAAGCATTTTCGTTTGCATGAAATTTTTATTCCTTTTCTATCATTAAAAATTACAATAAAGAATATGTATTTCGTATTCAATATTTTGTTAAAATATTGAATATCTAATTTATACTTTAAACACATAATTTATTTGACTTAGTGACTTCATTATATGAGAAAAATGATAGAAAAAATTTTGTTAATTTCCTGAATTCTAATAAAATTCTATAAGAATTTCCTGAACAAGTTACGCTAATTCCAATCGCGAATGACTATTAATAAATCCAAACTGGTATCTGACATCAGAATCGCATTAGCATTTAACTTTCATCTCGCATTCACGAGAGATACGGCCAATGATTCTCGCGCGTTCAACGCTAAAACAGCGTCTTCGTTAAATATTGACAAAATCACAGAAGCCTCCAGACATATAGACCCTCGCCGCGTCTAATCCGCCATGCCACGCGTTCGCACGATACACACAATTCACATCCATGTACACCCATACACCCCATACATACGTTACAACACGTGATCGAAGATCCCTCGAACGTCTCCTGTTCGCGATACTCGGATGGGTTCGGATTTCCAACGGAGCGGAAGGTCAATCCCGACGCTCCGAAATTTCGGACCACCCCGGCTACAACGAAATTAACTGTCAATCTCAATTTCCTCCCTCCCCTCTACCCTTCTCTCCCCGAGCAGGATGGGTGCGCATCCCTTCGCGAGTAAAGAGAGAGGCGTTCCGCACGCGGTCCCACACCAGACACCCGGAAACCGGGCCACCCCCCTGAGAAGTGTCAATTATAAAGCACTGGGTCTGCCAGAGAGCCATCAGGGCCCTGTCAGAGCTCGCGTCTACTCTTCTCGCCTCCCTCCTCCGGCTGTTATATTTAATGAAAAGAAGCTAATCCGCGATCAGTCATAATACGCGCTTGCCCGACGACCCGATGGCATCGTTCTCCTTCTCTCGAGTCCCGCATAGGGGTGTACAATATCTTCCCGATTACGCGTTAAAAGCAGCTGCATCAGGTTTTCGAGGGAAAAATGAATCTGACTCCCGTGTAGCCGAGGATTTTGCTATTTTTGTACCCCATTTTATTAATTCTATCGTTCCGAGTACTCGACTTTGCAAATCACCAAGATCGAGAATAATGGGATGGACCTTTCCCGGGGTCAAAAACCAAAAGCGCATCGCGGATTTGACAACAAAGCCCGACAGTGTCGAAATGCGTCGGGTGATAAATGCGGCAAACGCATCGCGGATTTGACGTTGGGCGTCCATTAGTGAGATTAATGTATATTACATGTAATGTACTACTCCACTCGCGTCATGTAACCGTCGACTCTGTTAAACATCCGTCGCTGATTCGGTTTTTACGCGGCTTGGCCATCTTTTCAACAACGAGGCGCAGCGCTCGAGGCTCGAGCTCTAATTCTTTTTTGACATCTCGGAATAAATCATACGTTAAAATCTAAAATGATACACGTTGTTTGTCAAAAGATACAGAAACGAATCTAAGAAAGATTGAGCGAGATTCCCGGTCGAGTTGAAATATTTTCAACCGTATCCCTTCAGGCACATCTGCTTTCTTTGAAAAAGGAACGCATCTGCTACAAAGGTGTAAGGTTCCGATACGATTATCTCTGTTTATTCAAAACGGCTCGTTCTCTCATCTGCATCGAGCGAGCGACGCAATTGCTCGGAGTGAAACATCGTAATCCGGCAATCGAGCGCACTCGGTGCTCAACGATGGGTAAGAAGGTTCATGGGATTAATCGGGATTGATGCGATTAACAATGCTCGCGCATCGACGATTGTTGTCGTAACGAGGCTCCGTCGAATTATCTCGCTTTAATTAGCCCTTAATGACCGACCGGATGTAAATCCGTGCCCACGTGACGCAATTACCGCCTCCTCCCACCGTAACAATGCGGCCCCCGAGGCGATTATTAAGCCGCCGAATAATTGCCGATAATGTATGCCCAACGGACGACGACGAGCGGCCGTTAAACCGGCCGCTTCAACTTTAAGGAGAGACAAGTTTGTCTCAATTATTGTTCGGTGCAATCATCTCCCGCCTACGAACAACGACACTCACTCTCTCTCTCTCTCTCTCTCTCTCTCTCTCGCTCTCTCTTGGTCTTTGAGCTGACGACGAGATGATGCACTTATCCGCTTCCTTGGGGCTAAAGAGGACGATGCAAATGGCACCATTGTCATTAAGTAGATACATCCTTTAATGGCAACCCCTCTTCATCACCCACCCAGTGCTGGCGCTTTGATTACTCTGCTGTTCAATGACATACATCTCGCAAACGTCACAATAGACCTCTCACGGTCGCTGACTGTGAGCACTTGCTCGACTAGCTACGTTTGATTATTTTCTCGCCGCCTGTTATCTGGAAATAGTGTGTGCGAGATATTTATTCGAGCCATTATTTATACAAGATACGAAAGTGATATTATACAGGGTGATTCATTTTAAATTAACAGTAAATATTTTGAAAAATATGCGAGATACGAAAAAATGTTTCAGACAAAAGTTATATGGGTTTAAAGGAGACGTAAGATGGTGTCATTAATTTGATTTTAATTGGTTACTTGAAGATCACCTTCAATTTTTTAAATGGAACCCCCTACTTTTTATTACTTATTCTTGTAGCTTATCTCGAGAGCTTTCCAAAACATTATAATAAAGTATTTTTTCATTGAGTACTTTCCGAGTTATGAGGCTTGAAATAATTTTTCAATTTTACATAAACCATAAAATATCTAGTAAAATATTCATTTTTTGATTATCTTACCTTAATATTTTTATATACAAAATAATGAGAGGAATTAAAACATAATTGTTTCGAAAAAAAATGCTTGCAATTAACAATTACATATTTTTTCTTAGAAATAACTATGTGTTTTCTTGTGTCTTCACACCAATTGAAAAAATGCTTGCAATTAACAATTACATATTTTTTCTTAGAAATAACTATGTGTTTTCTTGTGTCTTCACACCAATTGATTCGTCTCATTATTTTGTACATAAAAGTATAATGAATATTTTATAAGATAAGATATTTTATAGCTTATGTAAAATTAAGAAATGATTTCAAGCTTCATAACTCGGAAAGTATTTAATGAAAACTAACTTAATTATAGTGTTTTGGAAAGCTCTCGAGATAAGCTACAAGAATATGTAATAAAAAGTAGGCAGTTCCATTTAAAAAATTGAAGTCAACTTTCGCGTAATCTTCAAACAACTATCCAAGATCAAATTATTGTCACCATCTTATGTTCTCTTTGCAGCCATGCAACTTTCGTCTGAAACATTTTTTCATATCTCGCATATTTTTCAAAATATTTGCCCATTAAGATTAAAATGAATCACCCTGTATATTTCTCTAGTTGTGTCAATTTATCTCGTTGTATATTATTCTAATATTAAATATGTTATTTACGTTATTATTGAATTATAAATTGTTATCGTGGTCGCGGATAGAATATCTCCAAATGAGGTTCATCAATTTTATTAATATATTGTTATCTCTCATAAATTACAGCATGCCGCAAGTGGAAAATGTATACCATATTGAGAAATTATCGCAGCGTACGGGTTAAAAGGCAGCGCAGTGTTCATTACACTTTGCAATCTCGATTAAAAGGAATTTCACCGACAAGGTGACTCCCTCGGCAGCGGGGCAACGCGGTAAATAGCTGTATCCATTACATCACCATCCGATATTTCGCTCGAGTTGCGAATAACAAAGGCTATTTAATAAAGAATACACCGAGCAATTGATAGACCGTGTATAAATAAACGCTAAAATATTTCGTTATCGACAACGCTATTGTTTTTGCACATTCGACGAATGCCCGTTTACGGCCCATTAATCAGAGGCGCGAGTTAAATGGGTCCCGGCAAATTAAATTTCGACGTGAGCGTATCCACTTTCGCTCGGAAAAAAAAAAAAAAAAATGTATTCGTCGTGCCGCACCGGCTGGAATGCATGTTGCATGCCATGCACGATGTCGCGCATCGACGCGTATTCGCGTAAAATGCCAAAAACTACCGTGCGATCATTGATTTATCTAAACAATTGAATGTAATGGAAAAAGGGAAGAAAAAGATGCGATACAATAAAATTTTTTATGTTAAAAAAATAGCAATATATACAAGAATTGCACGAAATATCGAGACAAGATTTTTAATTAATTGGAAGATATGATACTAAGATTGGAAGATACGATACTAAGATTTTGTCAGGATTATTATTAAATAAAATAAAAATAAAATAAAATAAAAATAAAATAAAAATAAAATTAAAATTAAATTAAATTAAAATAAAAAACATTAACGTGAAACAATTAATGTAAAAAATGTAGAATAAATTAAATGAAAATAATCACTGTGTAAATAAACTTAAAAATTGTATTCGAGATAGAGAAAAATAAAATTTTATATTTAATGCAAACCTTGCCAAAAATGTCGTACGCGTCGAAGATGAGATGACTCGAGGGGATGATTCCAGACGGATTGTTAAATGAAATAAATCCGAGCATCGCGTATAAATCGGCACACGTGTCGGCGCGTGTTCTCGCGTTCCTGTCGAGAGAAATAAAAATATGCTCGCGGGGATAAGCAGGCGGAATTTATTTCCGCGCGGCATATGTCACTTCGGCGATTCGACGCGGCTGATTTATCGCGAGTCACCGGCGAGTCGCGGGGATAAACCCCGTTGATCTGCATTAGACGGGGTACTCTGAATTGCCAGGGGTCAACGTGCGCGAGTATGAAAAATCGGGGAGTCGGCTTTCCCGCGAGCGGGGATCGGGAAAAAAAAGGGTCTCGATAAGCGCCCGAGATCTTGATGAATTGGTCAATTCGGCGCACCCCCGAACAAGCGGATACGTCATATTTCGTCAAGAATGAAACTGTAGGACTTGTCCCCCTCATTTTTCCGACTATTCCGGAATCGATATCTCGACGATAAGTGACTAGTCGCTATGGCTTTTATCGCCGGGAGTCACGATCGAAGGAAAATCCGTAACAAATCGAGAGGGGACAATCCCATGAATGTGATTCCATTAAGAAGTTCGATGCCCCAAGAATTAATTGTCAGTTGAATTGTCGGAAGGAACAAAGAAATTCAATCTTAAAGGACGCGATATTTTGATAATATTGTTAAGCTTACAAACGCTTTTCTCTGGATTTTCACAAAGACAATTCATGATGCTTTAAAATATCTCAAAATCTCAGGCTTTAAATATCCGATTTATATTAGTCAATTTTAAATAATAATTTAAATAATAAATATAATTTTAAATAATAAAATTAAGTAATAAATAAAATTCCAGATGTACAAGGTGGAGGAATAATTTCGTCCGCCAGGAAATCTTTGCTATTTTTAGAAATATGAAAATATTGTAATTCCGAAAGTTTTATGGTATCAAGATCGTAATGTTAATAATAATTTTTTTATTGCTTTTAAGATCATCTCAATTTTATTAAATGAACCTCCTTAATTTAATTATATAAATTCTTTGTAATATTCATATTTGTCAAAATAGCGGAGATATTCCAGATGAACAAAATTATTATTCTATCCTGTATGAAAGATCCAATTTAAAGGTTCCGAATAAATGTATAAAAATTCAACATTTTCCGGATACAATTCAAGAAATGTGCAAATGAGCTCACCCTAGTCACCGTTGGAAAAGTTTAAACAACATCGTCCGTTTTACCGCGGGATATGCTTGGGAAAATCCGATGAGGGACGGAAGAAATGGCGCCCATCGCTCCATCGCGAAATCGAGATTGAAGTCCGCGGGAGCGGAATCAGTTGTCGTCGACAAATTTCCCCTTCGGCGCGGGGCGGCATTTCCTGAAACGCTGGCGTTTTCGCGGAATTGCTCGGCCGGCAGCTCGCAATCGATTTCCGGCCAGAGGAGCCGAGGAGAGCATTATGTCGAGCCGAGTCCGGTTGTGGAAGTGGATGCCCCGGCAGTTGCATCCCCGGCGGAGCAATATTATCGGGAAAACTGTTCCGTCCCTGCCAACGCACTCCTATACGTATCGAAATTACTCGTTGTTGCTCTACGCTCCAGAAATCCTTCCCCGATTCGTACCCTCTCCCCTCCCCCGCAGCGCGCTAGTCCTGACAGAGAACAACCCCCGTCCCCTCTCTTCTCTCGCGTTAATATCCGTGCGAATTGGCAAGAAAATGGCGGAGAAATTAGCGCCTGTGGGAAAAATTTGACTGACGATGACAAGAAGGTGTTCCTCGCACACGGTTACGCCATTGTTTGTTCGCCCCTCACTCGTGAAATAGCAGACATATCAAGTACAGGGTGATTCATTTTAATCCTTACAGGTAAATATTTTGAAAAATATGCGAGATACGAAAAAATGTTTCAGACAAAAGTTGTATGATTTTGAGGGAGCCATAAGATGGTGTCATTTGATTTTAAATAATTACTTGAAAGTCACGTGAAGATTAACTCCAATTTTTTAAATGGAATCGCCTATTTTTTATTACTTATTCTTGTAGCTTATCTCGAGAGCTTTCCAAAATACTATAATTAAGTTAGTTTTCATTAAGTACTTTCCGAGTTATGAGGCTTGAAATCGTTTCATAATTTTATATGAACCGTAAAATATTCATTTTTCGATTACTTCACCTTAATACTTTTATGCACAGAATAATGAGAAGAATCAGTTGGTGTAAAGAAAACACATAGTTATTTTTAAGAACAAATATGTAATTGCAAGTTACATATTTTTTTTCAAAACAACTATGTGTTTTCTTTACATCAATTAATTCCTCTCATTATTTTGTACATAAAAGTATTAAGGTAAGATAATCGAAAAATGAATATTTTACTAGATATTTTATGGTTTATGTAAAATTAAGAAATTATTTCAAGCCTCATAACTGGAAAATTACTCAATGAAGAAATACTTTATTATAGTGTTGGAAAACTCTCGAGATAAGCTACAAGAATAAGTAATAAAAAGTAGGAGGTTCTATTTAAAAAATTGAAGGTGGCCTTCACGTGTTCTTCAAGTAACTATTTAGGATCAAATTAATGACACTATCTTATGTCTCCTTTAAAACCATATAACTTTTGTCTGAAACATTTTTTCGTATCTCGCATATTTTTCAAAATATTTGCCCGTTAAGATTAAAATGAATCACCCTATATATATACACGAACGTAAGCATCGATCGCACTGTTTCTGTTTACTCCAGCGATCAAATGTTGCTCCGAATGTCCCACGTGATGTGAATTTTCTCGCTACCCTATGATTGTCATTCTCCCTCTTTCTTTCTCTCTCTCTCTCACTCTCTCTCTCTCTCTCTTGTTTCTATTGCTTCTATCGTTTCTATTGTCTCTATCGCATCACTGGTTATACCTTCGGGACAAGTAGAGTCGGTTTTGTATACAAGATGGTTGGGTTGACAAGTGGATATCAGCTACAGAAATGTATTTGTTGTCGAAAACTTGAAAATCGAGAATTCTTTTCCCTCAAAGAAAATTTCTAGAATAATTTACTTGAGAAAATCAAATTATTCTGGATCGAGTATACATTTATCGTGAAGCTTAAGCTATCTCTAAAATAAATATTTGACTGAAAATATTTAGTAAAAAAATATCGTTTAGAAGAAAGATCGCACGAGGTGACACTCAGGAATATTCATGCCCCAACAATCGATTCTCATATTTTGCGAGTTATTAAATATGTATATGAACGAAAGATTGACGTGGGTTTATTTCGTTGGTGTGACAAAAGCTGAGAGTCGAAAATTCGTTCCCGATGATCGAAAACTCGCCGATGAACTTTCAACGGATTTCGTGCTCGAATAGATGGCCGATAAATGATCGACAACAGTATCGGATTTCGCAAAAGCGCGTTGCGGAAATGGCCGGCCGGTTGCGGATTTAAACGCTATAAAATGATACTCTGAGGCTAAGCCGCGCCGGAATTGCGTCAACCTTGCGAACGAATCAGTACGGCATGAAACCCCCGAAAAAATGGCCGACTGAAAAATGCCAACGAACGAATTAAGACTCTTTCGCGCTTTTTCCTAAATATTAGATGGAAAGGATGTTAGGCAAAATTATTTATTATTGAAATCTACAAACTTCAATCTTAATTTATGACACGAGGACTTTATAAATGGGAGAAATTTTTCCATCTCTCCCAATTTTAATTTCAAATTTTACGAAAGATATCTTTAAAATGAAAAATTTCGCGAGATGTATCCAGCATACGTGTTGTTGAATTTTAAACTTGCTGCCGTACTGCGATAATGTTCCCCCATTGTATCCCGTACATAACTTTGAACCAACAATAATGTTGAAAAAAATATCTGTGATGAAAGGAGCAAATGAGGCGGGAATAATGGTTGAATTATTAAGCTCGGTAAAATGATTGCGTTAAATCAGTAACGTTATTATTACGGTTGAATTTCAGTTATTTTGACCCCAATAAATAATTAGTGTCATAATACTTTATGCTACAGATCGGTAAATGCGAAAAAAAAGTTGGTTTTCAATATTTATTTTTAGAAAAACGATACGATATAAAATTGCAAAAATGTGAAAAATAGGGTGCTTTATAAAGTACGTAAAATAGAGACAAATCTGAAAATTATATGTAGCATGTATAATATATAAAATACATAAATAATCTAAATATTTAATGGTTAATACATGAATGTTAATAGAAACAATATTAACGTCAACAAAATGATTTAATATTTCATCGAGGGGAAAATGCAAGTCATTCATATTGCACCTATCCATTCCATCATTTCCAATTCTGATTACAACGACCGCATACTGGACGAATTCGTGAAAGCCTCTACATATTGAAGAAAGCTTTCATATTTTTTTGCATGAAAAATTCATATCAATGTTAATAGCACTTCCATTATGATGTAAAACAAACACGAAAACATAAAAAAACGTCATTTGCAAGCATTCTATCTGAAGTTCCTTTATCCTTTCATCAAAATTTATCGCATTCGAGCTGTAACTTGTGATCGAACAAGAAAGAAATACTAGTTCGCGAGAGTTTAGTTTTAGCCAAAATAATATTAGCTTTATTAAGAGCCTCGAATAATTCTTTTCTTTTCAAATTTCCTGCGAAAAATTAATTAATAATACTAAAAAAAATGTATGAAAATTTGTGTGAAATTCTCGTCAATATTTTCGATATTGAAATTTTTCAATAATTAACAATACTTGTTAAACGTGTATAATTTGCGAGCTAGTTGCATAAATCGTTGATACAATTGACTGAAGCAACAAAGTCATTTCAACTTTCCTTCCCCCTAAAAGAAAAAAAAATTCAAAAAATATTAATTTTATCCCTCTCGAAGGAAATTAATAACGACATCGCCGTCAGGTTTGAATTTCCCGCCAAGTCGCGAAATTTCCGTTGGAGAAAATTAATTTAATTTAATGAGGCCAGAATTAACGATGACGTTCCGAAAATTACAGCGCTGCATTGTGGATATAGCGTGAATAAGCGAGCGACAATAAAGACGAACGGGATCCCTTCGGGCAAGTTTAAGTTCTTGGCTCGAGAAGTAAGAAGTTTATTATTTTCATAAAGCGATCTAATAATGTGCATATACGTTCGAATAAAAATAATAATAATATGATGCACAAACTTTTCATCCCTAGAAAAATCAACGAATTCTTATGGAATTTTATTAAGAGATTTAGAAGTTTTTTAGAAAATTCTTTCTTTGATAATTTTGCTTTTATATTATAATCAGTTGTAATGAGCGGCAAACTAAATTAAATTATGTGTTTAAAATTTAATATGAATATATATCTATTTCTCTTGATATAATTAAACGTCCACAAAATATTGATTAGGCAGTTTATATTTTTTATTATAATTTTTGGCGATAAAAAAATAAAAATATGCAGATGAAAAATTCATTCAGTATTTTAACAATAATAATAATAATAATAATAACACGATGCAATTTCTGTGCGTTATTAAATTGTCGATTAAGCATCGCGATAATTAATCCGCTTGAATGGGAATTCTTAAAATATTGATTAGGCAGTTTATATTTTTTATTATAATTTTTGGCGATAAAAAAATAAAAATATGCAGATGAAAAATTCATTCAATACTTTAACAATAATAATAATAATAATAATAATAATAATAATAATAATAATAATAATAATAATAATAATAATAATAATAATACGATGCAATTTCTGTGCGTTATTAAATTTTCGATTAAGCATCGCGACAATTAATTCGCTTGAATGACTTGAATGGGAATTCTTAAAATATTTCTAAGAGTTAAAATCTCTCAGACTCGTCTCTCCCAATGGCTTAAATAACTTCCGTGGATTCTGATACATAGACTCCGACCATAAACGCGCACCCACGTAAACAGTCTCTCCTCCCCGTAATGAGATAAAGCAAAACGTTTGACGAAGTTTCGAAACGGCGTGAACGGGCTTCGGGATTTCCTACCGCGCGCTTCGTCCGGTTTACCCCATGGAACCCTTCAATCGCGCGGTTACTCGATTAATGGCACACAGTCCGGAAAATTTCCGCGCGGTCGAGCACCAAACTGGTAAGATGTAGTTTCGTGGAGGAGGGAGGGAGGCAGAGGAAAGAGCAGAGGGAAATAGCTCCTATCGTATAAGAGAAGCCCGACCACCAAGTTGGCTCGAACGCATCGAGAGTTGGAGTCGAAGTTGCGTTCCTCAAGATACACGTTTTGAGCATCGGGTATTAAACGCGAAATCGCTCGCTTTGCATACAGCATTTTCTTCATCTATCGTATATGTAGATCTATATATGTTTGCAAGTGTTTGCATAAAATTTCGCATGCCATTTCCACACAAGTACCGCATTTACGGTTACTTGTTATTCTCCTAAAGAGCAACCTTTTCGCGAGTGTTATCTGAATAAAATTATTTTGAAGATTCTTATCTCCAGATAAAATATTGCATCTGACTCTCAGATAAGTGTGTGAGTTTACGGACGAATAATTTAATAATTTTATTTGATTTCTAGTTGAATTATTTCCAGTTTGTGTTCGAAAGAAAGCTTTTAAAGAGTGTCTACTCAAATGTAAAAAAAAAAATTCTGATCCTTTTTATTCTCTGAGGTTTTTGTACAAAATTTCAGAAGGAATTTTAAAAGGAATTTTTTGAGATTTTTTTGGGCTGGAGATATTCTAAAATTAATCATTTTTTTATTATGTGCGTTTTCTAATGTTTTCTTTCGTACGAAGGATATATAAATCCACTAAGTTTCAAGTACTAGATTTGAAGCAATACTGAAAAAATACTGAATGAATTTTTCATCTGCATGTTTTTATTTTTTTTATCGTCAAAAATTATAATAAAAAATATAAACTGCCTAATCAATATTTTGTTAAGACATTTAATTATATCAAGAGAAATAAATATACATTCATATTAAATTTTAAACACATAATTTAATTTAGTTTGCTCATTACAACTAATTATAATATAAGAATAAAATTATGAAAAGAAAGAATTTTCTAAAAAATTCCTAAATCTCTTAATAAAATTCCATAAGAATTCCTTCATTTTTCTAGGTATAAAAAGTTTTTCCAGGAAATTAATATATATATCTTAAATTATCCTAAATTTCTAAAAATATTTAATAATTATTTTTGATAAAATAAATTTATACATTTCTTTTCAAATTTTATTTTGATAAAAATATAAAGTGCACAAAAATGATTTTAATATTATATCAAAAATATAATCTTATTATATCAAAAATATTATATCAAAAATATACATCTTATTTCTTGTTTCGAAAGCTCAAATATGCTGGAGAATATCCAGATTATACTTGTTCATGCTTTATCTTGGATTTCACGAAAACGTGCCGTCTTCAGGGACACGTTTGCGGTTCCTTGACGCGTTAAGGAGAAAATACGTCGATCGCGATAATGATGGATTAAAGGTGAAGAGGCAGAGGTGAAGAGGCAGAGGTCTCTCTCTCCTCGTGAGAGAAGACGCGTATATTTCTAGTAACGTCGGTCTGAGCTGCTGGTTTACGATAAATTTGCATAATATTCCGTATTTCGCTTCCACAACGAGCGTCGTAAAAGCATACCGGGTAACCGCACGATTAACTCTGCGCATTTAGCTACGTATAAAAGTTGCAATTTATTATTTTTGCGGGGAATATTAACGATAAAACGATGTATATATGTATGTAAAATTCAATTTGAAGAGAGGCTCCCGTGCTTTATCGAGCTTCAACTATAACCAGACTAAATGATCATGATTCAATACTCATCTCCTCGTGCAAAGTTGGTACCGTGGTAACTTGCTTTATTCGGATTATTCGATCATCTCTCGGGACTCGGCTTCGAAAGGTATCTAAAAGTAGCAGTGGAATAACCCTGGAATAACTTGGCTTCTCGCGAAGTCGTAAGAAAACGATATTACCACGAGGAGAAATGAGAGGCTGAAAATCGAGATTCAAGTTTACGCTAGGATTATATACGGGGACTAACCCGCGGGAATTTAAGGGTAAACCAAGTTTCAATTTAACAGAGCTGTCTAGAGATAGCGGCAGAGTCCTATTTACGGCAGAATCTAGTTGCGATCGCGAGAGTTATCGTTGCAAATATTCGTCGGGTGAATATTGTTTTTGGCCCGTGCAATTTTGATATCGTAACCAAATGCGGCATGAAATATACATAGACTGTGGAGAGATCAAACCAGAGATTCGCGGTAATAAAATCGCGGTCGTGAACGTCGAGCGTATTTCAAACATAGAAAAGCAAAAAAAATATTAGCTCCCGATATAAACGAGATAGAAATTAACAGGATGTCTATTCAAATATTATAAAGTTCCTGAAAATTCCCTCATTTTTCAGGCATTTTTGATTGATTTTCTAAAATAATTGTTTTATTGTATAATTTTTTTCATTCGTAAAAAAAAAACATAAATCACTTTCAATTTCAAGTTTCAAGTGTTTCAATTTGCAAGTATACTGAAATAAACTGAATAGTATATTAATAATAATATAAACTCTTTTTATTTGCATATTTTAATCACTAGAAATTACACTAAAAATATTTATTGCATATTTAATATTTTGCAAAAACATTGAATATATGAACAGAAATAGATATATATTTATAATATATTTTAAACTCGTAATTCACACAACTTTGCCTATAAGAACAAAATGAGAATTTTTTTTAAAATTCTGTGAATTTTTCCGATTTTTAAAGTTTTGTGACAATCCCCCGAATTTTTTAAATACAAAAAAATCTTTGATATCTCCAAGTTTTCTATGTTTTCCAAGCGGATATTCTGATTAAAAAAAATACAGCACATAACGTGTGCAACATTTCGGGACGCAAAATAGAAAATAACGGGATAAATATAATCTGTTCAAATATTAAAAAATTCCTGAAAATTCCTTCATTTTTCAGGCATTTTTGTTTCAAATTCTAAACAAAAATACGTTTAAGGATTTTTTGATTGATTTTCTAAAATAATTTTTTTATTGTGTAATTTTTTCATTCATAAAGAAACACAATCACTTTCAGTTTCAACTTTCAAGTGTTTCAATTTGCAAGTATGCTGAAATAAACTGAATAGTATAATAATAATATAAATTCTTTTTACACTTGCATATTTTAATCACTAGAAATTACATTAAAAAATATTTATTGCATATTTAATATTTTGCTAAAACATTGAATATATGAACAGAAATAGATATATAATATATTTCAAGCACATAATTCGCACAACTTTTCTTATGAGAACAAAATTATCAAAATGAGAGAATTTTTTTTTTAATTCTGTGAAATTTTCCGGTCTTTAAAATTATATGACAATCCCCCGATATTTTAAAATACAAAAAATCCCTGATATCTCCAAGTTTTCTATGTTTTCCAAGCGGATACTCTGATTAAAAAAAAAATACAGCACACAACGTGCACATTTTCGGGACGCAAAATTCGAAGATCGTAATAATTGCACATTCAACGCTATTTCAAATCCATGGTTAACTATTAAGCGCATTATCTTCGTATTAGGCAGATTGCATCCCGAAGCAGGTGATCACGTTTAAGCTAAATGCGGTCCTTTGGTTCTCAGCCAACGTCGAATGCAA
Source organism: Camponotus floridanus (assembly GCF_003227725.1). Taxonomy (NCBI): domain Eukaryota; kingdom Metazoa; phylum Arthropoda; class Insecta; order Hymenoptera; family Formicidae; genus Camponotus; species Camponotus floridanus. The sequence goes on along the minus strand of NW_020229459.1, from coordinate 95,558 downwards.
CGGTCGTATTATGCAAACACAGGAGTCAGTATCATGTGACAATAATGACGTATGCTATACGACGTATCACCGTAACCTACGTCTCTGGAAATTGATTGCTATTAATTGGCATTAATGGTAATAAATCGCGTTTTCTTTTTCAAGTTCAATATTATAAGAATTAAATATATGAGAAAAAATATATTCTGGCATCGATGAAAATTGTACAAATTACGATTTCAAACAATCGCGAGCCCCATTCGGAATTTTTATTCATTATTCGTTGATTTGCACGACTCGATATGGCGGTATTCGCTTATTACGATGCCGGGCATTGTACGCCGATATAATAAAAACGTTCGGATGCCTACAGTCGCTACGAATATGAGGATATTGATCCGAGAGAGGTAATAATACGATTCAACAAAAAATATACACACACACACACACAAGCCAAAACTAATCATTTCCCGTAGTTCTCTTTTATTTTGAGTGCAATTCCAGTTTCCAAATTGCTCCAACACATTACAATTTTGAAAAATTTGCAGTTAAAGTTGCAACAAAAGAATATTTTCATGTATTTTGTTATATGATAGCTGTTCATATGAAATGTGTTGAAAGTTTTATTGTAATTAAAATTAAGCACATTTTTTAAAAATTTTCAGCCTTCAAAAGGAATTTTAGTATATTGTCAAAATTGGTAAATTTAAATTAATGCAGATATTAAAATTACATTTTTCCAATTTAAATGCACGTGCAAAAATTTATGTGCATATTTGTTATATATTTTATTATCTAAATTTTTATATTATAAATTTAATTATTTATATTATATTTATTTTTTATTACATATTATATATATTTTTATTAATATATTTTATTACACATATTTTTAATTTAAATAAATATAAATAAAAACCATTTCGAAACAAAATCTCCTCGTTCGAATTTTTTCCACGATAGCTATCATATTTAATCATATCTCATCAATCATAAAATCATTTAAAAACATTTTGTTAAATATCGATCGCTAAGATACATTAAAAATATCCCTTTCTTAAAACTGCAAATATTTTTCAAAATTTCAATGTGATAAAGCAAGCTGAAAACCGAAATCATTATTAATGATTAAAAAAAAGCCAAAATGATTCGTTTCGCTTGTCTGCTCGAAAAAGAAAGTTATTCCTTGTTGAAGTGCGTAATTAATAATAACGCGCTTTATATAGCGATCATAAATGTCCGACCGGATGATTCTCTTCCCGCGAACGTACACATCGTAAGTTTATTTTTTTTCTCGTCGCGTGCTCTCTCTCGCGACGATGTAGTAATAATAACAGCCAGTCAATCATTGTTACGCGCATCCTCCCACGCGCCCTTTCTCTCTCTCTCTCTCTCCCTCTCGCTGCTCTCGACCAGGAGAAAGATTACTCGCGACCGAGGCTATGCCTTTCGCAACATGAATCACGTAAAAAATATAGACTGTGTCATGGAAACCTTGATGTGCAATGATTTTATATTTTATTTCGAGTACTATTTTCATCAACTTTTCATTCCAGATTATCCGTAATAATTGAATTATCATGTATTTCTAAAATTCTCTATCATCCGAGAAATACAGATTCAAGTCTGATGCATTTTTAGTTTATATTTGTTTACAAATTTTATTATAATCCTGCTTCATAATATTTTTGCAGCGGGATGGAAAATGTGCGTAAAGCTAAAAGCGAAATATTGAACTTTATTAACGATTTATGGACTTTTTCATTTGGTAGCTTGTAGGATTTGTTCCACGCGATCGCGTTGCATACAACAACGGATTCACTTACTCTCTTGCGCGAGCCATTTTGTCGGAACTGGTCCGTGAGTATTAATTTAAAATTTTCAAAAAAAACAAAATGTTGAAAATTCCTTTTCCAAGCTAAAAGCCGCAACTATATTAGCGAGAGACGATGTTTGAAAAAATATACAACTCTCGGATACACATTCACAGGATGCATTTTACAAAATAAATAAATAATGTCACACATGAAAGGAACATTACAAGTACATTTTGCAATTTTTTTTCAACTACTCCATAAGTGTGAAAATTTAAAAAGAGCAGTATTTCTAAATTATAAATGTCACTTAAAAAATATCCACACATTTTTATATAAATGTTATATAATATTATCTAAATATTATATAAATATTATATAAATATTATATAAATGTTGTCTAAATATTATATAAATATTATATAGATATTATATAAATATATAAATATTATATAAATGTTATATAGATATTTATTATTATATAAATGTTATATAAATATTATATAGATGTTATATAGATTATTTTTTGTACTATATTTTTCTTTTCTCTTTAAACACCAATATTTTCGAGTTCTAGGGAAATCAAGAGTCCTCCGCATGATTCAGTGTTTACCGAATTTGATTAGGTCGTCGCTGACCATTAAGCTGAATCTGCCAATCTTCAAAGCGATATAGCCCGCGGACCTGTTTACATATACCCCGTGTACATATTCGATTTGCAGAGGAGACGCGCCATGCTCGGATTAGTTTCGAGGAAACCACGCCCTTACATAAACAGCGTAATTGCGGGGGTGTTCGCGCGAGCGTAGATCAGGGGAGGAGAGGAAGAGAGACAGAGGGTGGCTTTTATCGCCATTGTGACAAAACGACTTTACTCGGCGGGGAGAAAGCAACGAAAGAGGAAATTTCATCGTTCGCCTTTGTATTATGTATATATTGCGTATCGGGGGTGTGTTTGTGCGTCGTCTCCCTTTATCTGGATCTGAATGCGCGCGCTCGCGTGTGCGTGTCCCGCGTATACTCAACGATCTACGATTTCCTCGAGGGGGCGCGAATATGAGAACACGTACGGCACGTGTTCGCATATTGCTCGCTCTGCGTGAGCCGACAATTTTCACGACAGGTACAAGCGAAGAAGCGACCTCTGTTAAGCTAGCAGGACCAAATTAGCAAAATCAAACCAAATTTATCACATTATTTAGTACCTATTTTGTGCCACTAATAATCATTTCGTACCCTGTGCAATTTCGAAAAAAATCACTGCCACCTTAATATTAAACAAGACCACAATAAAAAAAAACGAGAAAAGAAAATCAAGTACAGAAATATAACGGATTGAATTTGTACTAATTTGTAACCATTAATAATAATTTTGTAATTTGTGCAATTTCGAAAAAAACCATAACTCTGCCACCTTAATATTAAGCCAGCAGGACCACAATAAAAAATAATGTGATAGGTTTGGTTTGATTTTGCTAATTCCTGCTAGCTTAAAGAGGTGAGGAAGCGACGTTTTCGCCCGAACCGAAGTGTCAGGAGAGAGAAGGGGCTCGCGAGTTTTTAACGTAATTAATTTTACATTACAATGCTCGAGTTAGAAATTTAATCCAACTCAATTTGTCAAACGAGAAAGACGAGCTTTAATTATGCTAATGCGAGCCAGCCTTTTTTCCCCGACTTTTTTATGAAAATTACTACATCGTTATTTCAATTTTGCACCGAGGAGGAATCTTGGAAAACACACCGCTCGTTATCATTTATTATGCAGAATTTATACTCGCCGCAGCTAATATTCGCTAAAAAAAAATCAAGACTGATATAACATCGGAAATGACGTCATCTTTATTTTTTTTTTTATAGCAAAGGCGTTCAACCATCCGCATCTCCCTTCATCGCTCTCTGCGAAATGTATCTGGTATATTATCGAGAAATGTAGGTAGTCGGCCGCCCCTGCTGACGCAGGTTCGATCGAAGGCCTTTCCCTCTCATCGATGCAAGGGTCCCCTCCCGCTTGTAAATCAAAATATCATTTTCGAGCTAATTATCACGCGTATGGCACGCTCGTAACTTTCTCGGGATACTTAATGAACTCGATCTTCTTCATGTTCACCACTCCCGTAACTAACGATATCTTTACGCGAAATTAAGTACGTGACACGCGTATACATCATGTATGGGATATATATATATATATATATATATATATATATATATCGATTTATGTAGTACAAGCGTGATTATTCAAGAGCAATCGCTTGAAAGCAAACTCACTTGAAGCGAGATATTAATTTGTACGACGCCCCCTGAAATCATAAGGTGAATAAAGTCATGATAAAAATATAATAAAAGCCAGAAATTAATTAAATAATTAATTAAATATAATAAAAATATAATAAGAGAAATTAATTAAATAATTAATTAAATATTTCATAAAAAAATGTATAATAAAATGAAATTTCTCATAATTACACATATTAATCAGAGTCAAATGTAACGACGATAAATTTTATGTTTACTCTTAATTTTGTAAACGTTGAATATATTATAACAATACCCGGAATGCCGTAAACAGTCCGGAGGAACCGGCAGAAATTGGCAATATTTGTTTATGCAAATTCCGGATACACGAGTGCAGATAGAGCGCCGGATACTCTCATTCGCCCACGGCAATTACGCGTGTGGAAATGGAACGAAAATAGGCGCGGCCCACGATCTCCCTTCGAGCCAAGCTGGCCAAGTGTAATACGCGCGGGAAATTAAAGATATTAGAACGCCAGGTAGAGAGAGGTAAACGCCTACACCGTAAATAACAATTGTCTACGTGGAATGTCCAAGCTATAACACGATATGACATTGAAAGAGATCGACTTGCAAATGTAAACAAGACTGACATCCACTCAAATCCATACGTGATTTTTGAAGCGATCAAATCATCCCCCTTTTAGCTTAGTTAAGAGCTCTTATTATATATTATATATTACAGAAAAAAAATAAGTGTCAAATCAAAACTTGTATATTTAAACTAAATTTAAGCGTTCATTGTTTCGTATATACGCAACAATTTATAATCTTCTTAGAAGAATTTAATAATTTTAAATTTTAACAATATTATAATCTTATTTTAATATTTAATTGTCATCTCGAGAATATATAATTATATAATTTATTTAATTCTAAATTTAAGGAAATTATATATTTATTATATTTAATTTATTTATATACTTATATAATTATTATATTTAATTTATTTAATTCTAAATTTAAGAAAATTATTATCTTTGATTTAAAAATGTTATTTCCCACCTAACATTGTTCCTTTTCCATTCAAGAAAATTAAATCTTAAATCGTAAGGATATTTTTCTCGATTGAAATATATAAAATGGCTTCATTCAAGTAAGCAATTATATTTTTCTTTAATTAACACAATATAATCTCATTTCAAGATTTCCATATTAAAACTAAATATATTTTCAAAACAAGAATGTCCTTTTTTTCTGTGTACAATTAGACATATTAGAAAATTATTTGGCATCTCAACAAATACCAAAAAATATTTATAAAACTTAATTATAATTTTCCACTCTATAAATAACGCAAACTAACTGTTACATAACCGTTATATAACTGTTTATTTGGTGTTTGCTGGGATGATATTTTACATATATATATCGGAGGTGAAGACCTTAATATAGCAATTTGAGTGAACATAAGAAAAAATTGACCCTCCAATGAATTTATCTACACGATTCTATTTTTTGATGCATAAATAAATTATACATTTTTTCTCTTTATTAAAAAAAGACGTATCGATATCCAAGGGCTGCACACTCTATTTAGCCCCACGGTCAAGGTAGCCGCCGGTTATCGCTTTAGATATTCCGCACGCAACCTGGAGATCCCGCTGGCTTCCCTGCCTCGATCGTGAAACGCGCGCATCCCCCTCGTTCTTTGCTCGCTCCGCGAGTTAAAATATCACTTTCATCTTTCCGACGACGAGCCACCTCCGAGGACACCTAAGTGCAACCCTCCGCAACGAAGTTACGCGGTTCCCTCTTCACGACGAGTCCGTTTCCCATGTTATTTTTCTTTTTCCCTCAAGAGGGAAGGAGGAAGGGGGAGAGAGTGGTTTCCTTTCGCGGCGGAGCGCTCTAAAAATTCGCAATAAAACGTACCGCACGAGGGAGGAAGAGGGGGGAGGAGGGCGAGCCCGGGATACGCTCCCCGGGATACGAGATAGTTGGTTGTTTTAAGAGGAATTTTACGAATCTACAGGTTGTAAGAGCTCGGTACGTTCGATTAAAACCTCTCTCGGCGTTCTTTGCAGAGGGACCGACAGAAATATCACCCTCGACTTTCCCCAAGGCCGATGCTTTCGCGCTTCAGGTGCACTCTCCGTCTTCGTGTATGCCGTCCAAGTGTTTTTTCCTCTCTCTCTCTCTCTCTTTTTTCTTTTCACGAGCAGCCTTTTATCGCGCGCATCAGATTCGATGTAAAACGGTTTTATTTTTTCTCCTCCCCCTTTTTTTTTTTAGCAACAGCGAAATTCTTTCGCCCTCGGGCGAAATCGTGCTAATGCCCTGGGAAAAGAAGGAGAGAAAATTTGAGAGAATTACGAAAGGACTTGGGAAGTTTCCTGCAAAGAGAACGTCGAAATGGAAATATCTCATACCGCCTTCTACCGTCTTCATTTCTGCGTAATGCCTTTGATCAAATAAGCATTTCCGGAAACTTGGTTGCGAGATATTAGATCCCGCGGTTACCGCTACTTCGAGCTTATTAAGGGTAGAGCCTCTCTGACCTTACGTGGCTTACGGAGCCGTTAAAGACGAGGCGGGAAAGGTTCATTAACAACGATGTTAACTTTAACTGGGCTATAGATAGATTGTCTCTATAGAGGGTAAATGAAATGTGAATGCGAATCAAGAATTTCTCTGCTAAAATAGCATATAATCATCTGCTACACGTTATTTCTCCGATAGATTTCGATTAGGAATTTTGATGCGATTGTGAAATTCTTTTTAACTAGAAAATTCAGGTTACGCAATTAATTCGTATTGAAATATATGTGTTTTCCAATTTTCAAGCAATAATTTACGTAACATTCTATTCAATTACGAATTAATTGCGTTTATTGGATAGAATTTTAGATAAAATAGATATATTAATTAATATAATATATTATAATTAATAAACATATTATAATTTACGCAAAATTCTATCTAATAAATGCAATTAATTCGTATTGAAATATATGTGTTTTTCAATTTTCAAGCAACAAATATATGTTTTTTCCAATTGTCAAACAATAATTTACTTGAAATTCTATCCAATAAACGCAATTACGAATTAATTGCGTTTATTGGATAGAATTTTAATGATATAATTTTGGATAATAGATATATTAATTAATATAATATATTATAATTATAGAATTTTATGTAAATTATTGTTGCTTGAAAATTGGAAAATTGAAATATTGAAATATTGAAATATATGTGTTTTCCAATTTTCAAGCAACAATAATTTACATAAAATTCTATAATTATAATATATTTATTAATTATAATATAGTATATTAATTAATATATCTATTACCTAAAATTCCAATAAACGTAATTAATTCGTATTGAAATATATGTGTTTTCCATTTTTCAAGCAACAAATATATGTTTTCCAATTTTCAAGCAACAGTAATTTACGTAAAATTCTATCGAATAACCGCTATTTTTATTCACCCATAAATTAAATATGCGTGTAAATAATTAATATGTTGTACCACCTCGTGATAAATCTCTCCTTATCCTTTTATCTCTTATAATATATCGCCGGTAATAACAATTCAATATATTATCGTCTCTCCCAAAGTCATGTGTGAAATATACGAACGTACGTTTTTTTATACATAAAAATTAAATTTATAACATTTTCTGCGAAACTTATTTCATTATCACACGTCTCATTCTCGACAAATCTCGCATACATTTTTATGCGATAAATCCGTCTTATATTTGCAGTGCAAAATAAATGCTATTTAAAAAAAAATTATATAATCGCACATTTAGAATTAAAATCTTGAGTGATTTATCTAAAAGGAATATTAAACGATCAGCAAATATTTATCTCGCATACATTTTTATGCGATAAATCCGTTTTATATTTGCAGTGCAAAATAAATGCTATTTAAAAAAAAATTATATAATCGCACATTTAGAATTAAAATCTTGAGTGATTTATCTAAAAGGAATATTAAACGATCAGCAAATATTTATCGATAAAACGAAGAGATTATATGATCCAACTTTCGGAAAAACAGACGCACAATTTTCCAGCGGATCGAACGCGAAGATACTCTAATACGGTTACAGGGGATTCGCAGCATCGGATCTACCCATTCATCAGGATTACCAAGTCGGATGCGAGAGTCGTTGTTTCCGGCGATAATCGTGGTTCATTCCGGGAAATTCGGCCATCGCGAACGAACCGATAGCCGAAGAAAATCGGGTTCTCGCGCGATTTCTAATATTCTTTTCACGCTTCCCTTTCAATGCGTCCTTATCCCCGAGCCATGGCAAAGTGCCGGTCCACGGTAATTAAGGAGACCTCCGTACAACGACCGGAGTCAAAGTCGATCGTCGGGGTTAACGAGGGGTTCGTCACGGTGACGAGCTTTGGACCGGATTCTGCAAGCCAAGGTAAACTCGACCGGCTAATTCGGATCGACTGGTCGGTATAAACGACGATGGTTACTGCGGTCACAGGCCCCGGGGGGGGGGGGGGGGCGAGGGGGGAGGAGGAGAGACAAGTCCGGCGGAAGCTCTCCTCTCCCACTTAAAATACCGTAGTTATCCGGCCTCCCCGATCCCACGTTATATCCAGATTAGGCAACCAAAGTTATATTTGCACATTATCTCTCTCTCCGATCTATCGGCCATTTCGCCAACCGTACATTCTTGGGTAAATTCCGTTTTTCCGTGAAAATATAATCGCAGATGTCTGATTATCCGAATATTTAATATTGATATTAATCTTAAGCTTTCAAAGCGAATAAATGATATTTCCAGCGAGGAAAATTAAATTTTCGAAACTTTAAGGGAAATTAATTGCACAAAATGGACGTGAAAATTTTTCTAGGATGAGATAAATTTTGTTGCGATATCATTGCAATTAATGTGCAAATTAATTAAAAATCGGTTAACTATATTTGATAAATATACATATCTTATGTATATTTAAGCAATTATATAATTTCTTTATCAATTATTAATCAAGATGTGTGTATTCAAATTCATTATTCTTGTAAAAATATTCTCTGATTTTTCGGGTATTTTTATTCAAAATTCCAGGTAAAGAGAATATTTAAAATTTTTGATGCAATTTTCTAAAATAAATTTTTTTATCGCATGTGTTTTCTAATATTTTTTACTCACACGAAGAGAATTTCTTAAGTGCTAACTTTACAAATGTATGAAAACGCTGAATATTTTTCGTAGTAAAATAAATATTTCTCTCTTTCTCACTTGCATATTTTTATTTTTATCAATAAAAGTTAAAGTAAAAAATATGTACTCGTATGTTACATATTCAATATTTATATATTTCAATATTTTGTCAAGGCATGGAACAAGTAAACAAACATAGATATTTTATTGGCTTACCAATTGTTTACAATATAAAAATAAAATGATCAAAAAAGGTTTTATAAAAGAAATTTCCTAAATAATCCCAATAAAATTCCGTAAAAAGTCGCTGATTTTTCCAGGTATAAAAGATCTCTGAGAATTTCAGGTTTTTCAAATTTTTGTAAGGAATAGGCACCATGTTAAAATGCATTGAAAAAAGAAGACAGTCTTTTGAAAAGAGAATCTTCTCATGATTATTACGAAAAAGATAAAATCCATGAATCATCCGCGATACAGCGTGCAGTCCCTTTAATTTGAAACGCGAGGCTCCATCAGAGAGGATTAGATTGAACTTTGACCAACCACCGACCTTTAATTTCCTCTTAGACTTCTTAATTACATCCTCGGCCGCGTAACTTGCATTTAGCTTCAATGGGCCGTGAAAGCAGACCCGACCGGGTAGCTCTAATTCGAGGGGAAATCGCGTATGTCAAGCTCGACATGAAAAAGAGTTGCATCTGCGCTTGATGCCGAGGAAAAAATCCCAGACGACCGGCATTAGCTATTCATGAAAGTCAAACATCGTCGTTCAATCGTCTATGTTTAATCTATCCAATCTGTTCGCGTTAACCCCCTGCCTGACCCTTGAAACGGTCAATTTTAGTATTGGAAAAAATAAATTCAAGTAGCTTGTATATGAAAGAGATAATAAAGTAATTTTGTAAGGAAATTTCAAGGTAATTTTTAAATAAACAAATTAATAATTATTAATATTAAATTAATAATTATTAATATTAAATTTAAAAAAAGTTAGCAGTGAAAATATATTATTAAAAATAAAGTTTTGCATCTTGGATAAATTTTTATTCATGACGTTGGACTTCGATGTGCGATGAATAAAAATTCGATAGAAAATCGAAAAGTATTTGGCATTTTAAAGTCTCTTGACACAGAATAGAGATATTTACTCTCAAATCTTGTGAAAAAATCCCTTGAAAATTTCTTGATCTTTCAGGTATTTTTCTTCACTATTCCAGGTAAAGAATATTTTTTCAAGAATTTTAGTGCAACTTTCTAAAATAAGTTTTTTATTGTATGCATTTTTATAGGGAAATTTCAAAGTAATTTTTAAATAAACAAATTAATAATATTAAATTTTTAAAAGTTAGCAGTGAAAATATATTATTAAAAATAAAGTTTTACATCTTGAATAAATTTTTATTCATGACGGTGGACTTTGATGCGCGATGAATAAAAATTCGATAGAAAATCGAGAATTTTATTTGGCATTTTAAAGTCTCTTGACACAGAATAGAGATATTTACTCTCAAATCTCTTGAAAAAATCCCTTGAAAATTTTTTTATCTTTCAGGTATTTTTGTTCAATATTCCAGGTAAAGAATATCTTTTCAAGAATTTTAATGCAACTTTCTAAAATAAGTTTTTTATTGTATGCATTTTTATTCATAAGAAGAAAAAATAGAATTAGATCTTTTTAAAAGAGTATCTTCTTTTTTTAATGTATTTGAACATGGTGTCTATTTCTTACAAAAATTTGAAAAACCTGAAATTCTCAGAAATCTTTTATACCTGGAAAAATCAGCGACTTTTCACGGAATTTTATTGGGATTCATGAAATTTCTTTTAAAAAACCTTTTTTTGGTCATTTTGTTTTTATATTGTAAACAATTGATAAGCCAATAAAATATCTATGTTTACTTATTCCATGCTTTAACAAAATATTGAAATATATAAATATTGAACATACATATTTTTTACTTTAACTTTAATTGATCAAAATAAAAATACGCGAGTGAGAAAGAGAAAGGAAGAGAGAGAAATATTTATATTATTACGAAAAATATTCAGTGTTTTCATACATTTGTAAAGTTAGCACTTAAGAAATTCTCTTCGCGCGAGTAAAAAAATATTAGAAAACACATGCAATATAAAAATTTATTTTAGAAAATTGCATCAAAAAATTTTAGCTCTTCCTTGAGAGGGTTTTTCACGTTTTTCAGGGAGCAGATATCCCGCTACAAGAAAAATACAATTTCGAAATGACAGTGACATGCTATGAAATGAGTTCACGTGCGAGTTACAGCGCCAATGAGGCAATTTCGATGCAGCGTATGAAAGCCGAGAGAAATAGAAAGTATCGTGGACGGGGTTTTTTTTCGCGTTGACACGAGTCGAGTCGTATTCAAAAGCAGGAGCAAAAGAAGAAGCTTTTCAACGCGCGTCGCGCGGTCTCTAGACTTCAATTAAAAAAATTAGTCGCACCTGCGAGTCGGGAAAGAGACGGAAAGAGAGGGAGAGAAATGTACGCGAAGATCCATACGGCCAAGAGAGTTTTAATTTAAAACCGACTGTTGTACATCCAGCCGCCCACGCTTACAACGCGCGCGCGAAACAGGACGTTTTAATCCAATTCGCGTCGCCTTTAATCCTTCGACGCGTTCGCGCGGCCCGTCTCGCTCTGTAACCGAGTTTTCAGATTGAATTTTCAAGGTTACCGCAAATCCCCCGTCCGGGGGATGCCCGCTTCCTCCCTTTCTTCCGCCGGTCAATTGGGAAATTCGTATAGGGCCGTACTCGCTCGTTGCTTCCGAGAGAAAGCACGTAGTAGACAGAGTAAATAAATCACAATACGTCGCCGGAAGGTATCTTGCACGTTCGTGCATTCTCTGCGTGGATTTAGAGGGGATATGTAAATTACGATCCCTGTAGCAGATACGAGAGAGAGTTTGTTGAACCTCCGTAAAATCAACGTTGCGGCGACAGTTTCGAGAGCGTTTCCTTTTTCGTGTTACACGCTATTTGTGTAACAAGCTAAAATGATCGAGGAACACGCTGGAGTAACAAATAGAAATATATATTAATAATTATGAAATTGTAGAAATTATTAATATATATTAATAATTATTAAATTACGATTATGTGTAAAATAATATAAATGTGAAGTAATAATGTATGATTCTAATCTAAATTATAATAATTAAATTCTAACAGAGAGAGAGTGTCTATTTAAATCTTGTAAAAAGAAAGTTTCTTAATCTTCGTATTTTTCTTCAATTTTTAGAGAATATTTTTAAAATTTTTTGGTTTCCTAAAATATGTTTTTTTTTATTGTACGCATCTTTAATGCTTTTTATTCATGAGGAAAAACGCAGGACCTTCTAAATTTGAAATAATAGATTTAAAAATGTATGAAAAAAAACTGAATAGAAATTTTCTTTCGTTAAAATAAAAATTTCTAATTTGTATAATCATTTTTTATCGCCAAAAATTGAAATAAAGAATTACATCAATTTTTGTCATTAATCAAATTAAAATAAAAAATATGTATATTTAATATTTTGTTAAAACACAAAACAAATATATACATTTATAATATATTTTAAATATATATAATAATTTATACTTGACTGCTTATAATACAAGAGCAAAATGATTAATGATTAATGAATGATTTTTTCAAGTTTTCTCTCTCCAAATAAAATTCCACGAGAATTTCCTGATTTCTCCCATGATGCAAGAAAAAAAAAACATTCCCTGAGAATTCCAGGTCTCTACGCTTTTCCAAGGTGTACACACCCTGTTTAAATATATAATCGGAGGTTTTCATATACATTCCCCCTATCTCATTACGGGTTCTCTGCTGTTATTATTATTCATCAATCTCACGGACGGCAAATTGATCCATAAGACCATCAATTATTTTGACATATTGCATGCAAGACCGCTCATTTACTCGTGTGACAGAAAAATAGGTGTGGCCTAGGATTAGCGTGTTGCTTGCACGCACGAACAATTACCAACACATTTCGCGAATGTCCGGTAACCTACATTTTCCAATATTCCGATTTCTCGTAGCACGGATTTTCTCTTTTGTCAACGATTAAAAATGAATTAATTCGATTTAATCCATTCGACAAATTATTTCCCTTCTTCTAACTCTACGACTTTGCATACAAGTGACATCAATTATAGAGGGAAACGTTGAATTTTTAATTCTCTTTTTCCAAACCCCTCTTCGCCGAGATTCATCTGTTATGCAACATGGAAACTGAATTTAATCCTTAACCTACTTCTCGGTGTCTTTAAAATTTAACAATTGATTTTTTTCTGCAAATAATTTAATTATTTAAATTTAATTATTTAATTATTTAATTATTTAAATTTAATATAAATAATTTAATTATTTAAATTTAATTATTTAATTATTTAATTATTTAAATTTAATATAAATAATTTAATTATTTAAATTTAATTATTTAATTATTTAATTATTTAAATGTAATATAAATAATTTAATTATTTAAATTTAATAATTTAATTATTTAATTATTTAAATATTTAATTATTTAAACTTAAATATTTCAACGAGACTCATAACACTTAAGATGTCTAATCTATTAAAACTGATTCTCTTTACGTAAGATTGACGGAGATAAGGCTCGGATGAGAGTACACCTTGCTCAGTTATGGAGAGCGCTAATTACCTTGTCGTTTGAAATAGATAGCAAATGTCCTTCAATATTTTAATTTTCAAGTCAATTATCTCGGTTTGCGTTAAATGTTCGTTAGTTTCGTATTTACGTAACACAATTGAATTACACCCACACGCGCGGCGAGTGCTAATGAGAACAGTAACGCTGAAAACGCGTCGCACCGAGGGAGACCTAGTGTGATGCATACGTTTCCGCGCTTAATTTGTAACGCGATCCTGACGTGAGGCGAAACACGGACTTTCGGAGGACGCATTACGCGTGACTGCGTAGCCGCGTCGTGAATTTCGCGACATCAGACACGTTCAACTCCGGTTAACTCAGGAGTATACAAGGTGTCGCGTTATAGTTTCCGAGATCTCATTTCTAAAACAATTCCAAATTAAAGCTATTACATTGACACAATTTTGTGAAACTGAATATTAATACAATACCCCCAGACATGTTTAAAAAGATCAATTTCTAATATTTCTAAAATTCTATTTTTATTTTTAAAAGGTCAAAAAAATATTAAATATTAATTTTTTTAATTCCAATTAAATTCAGTGTCTCAAAAATATGCCAAATGAAAGTAAATCAAGTTTCTCAAATTATAAGACTATCGTTTTTAATTTAATATAATACCCCCAGATGTATCAAGCAATATCCTATTTAATAAAAATGCAGTCGATTTTATTTTTCAGCAGAAATTCGTCTCTCAACTTTGTAAGTCGATTACCTAAGTTTTGTTTGTCTCGCAAGAGGATGACTGATCTATTATTTCAGAGCACAGTTTCTGCTCTATAAGTATGAAAAATTGATTTTTGGGGATTTCTTTTGAAGAATATTAAAAATTGATTTTTCCAGCGTTTTATATAACGTGTTAAAAACTTCATGGTTTGATGCTTCTGTACCTGAAAAAATTTGTTTTATATTTCATAGGCAGATTTTGAAATTCTGAATCCAATTTTATTAGAAAAAATTGAAAAATAATAAAATATTACTTTTTAAAATTGAATATTCTAATTTTTCTGAATTTTTTTTAAATTAATTTTTGAAAGATCAAAAAATATTAAATATTAATTTTTAAATTCAGTGTCTCAAAAATATGCCAAATGAAAGTAAACCAAGTTTCTCAAATTATAAGATCATCGTTTTTGAATACATCATGCGTACTTTATTGAAAAAAGAAAAAGCTAAATATAAATCTAAAATTTAAAAATACCGACATCCTGTTTAAACATTAATAAAGACATATTTAAAAAGATCAGTTTCTAATATTTCCAAAATAAAAAATCCTAAAAAAATCAGCAATTTTTCATATTGCTAGAGTAAACTGGGATCCTTAATTTCTCTTGATACAACTCTTTTTATTAACAAATTTATAGGACACCGATCAGGAAGACAGCCCTCTCACCGGTGGGGACGCTAAAAAAATAAGAGTGGAAACGTAATACAGGCGCTTTGTATGGTGGAGTCTACTTCAGAGACCGGCGCTTCCTTTACACCCCCTTACTCGCTCGCTCCCCCGAGCTTTTCTTATGCCACCTCTTCTCTCGTCCACTTTTGGCCTCACCGCCAACAATGACACTATAGAAAACCGCGGGGATAATATGGACAGGGATGTAGACGAAATCGATTTCACCCCTGACCCACACCGCAAAATGTTCCTCCCCATATATCCTCTCCCCCCTGCCGCCCCTGTCCCCCCTCACCCTCTGTCTCTCCATCTCTTTCTGTTTCTCTCTCTCTCTCTCTCTCGAGCCGCATCACCTTTGATTCAGCGAAATTCGAGACGTCTTTCCACGCCACTCTACCATTGTTTCACGTGGGAAGAGACGCGTATAAGGGGAATAAAGGAGGGAGTTTATCGAGAAATTCGAAACGTCCTCTTCCTCGTTCATCCTTCCTTCCCTCCTCCATCGTGCCCTTATACCACACATCTCCCCCTCTTGTCGAGCTCGGTAACCGAGGGATGTCGTCGATATCGAATTTCGAGTCGATGTATTTGACAAAACTTTTTTTTTTTTTTTCTCGTCAGAGCAGAGCTCGTAGAGGTACTTTTTGTTCGATTTCCACGTTGAAAAAAGGACTTGGATCGCTCCCTCAGTCCTTTTCATGAGATGCGAAAGAAACTGATTTGCTCTCTTTTGACCCTCATTCGCAGCGCGTGTTTAATGAAATGTTCAATTTCCTTCTCATTGATACCGAACGCGAGAGAAAGATCCTTTTATCAAATTATATCAATTTTCCATGAATGTCGATTGAGAATCGTGCTTTTTACGCTCGTCGATTATTCCAGTGGTTTCGTAAAAATTATTTTCCCGTCTGTCAAAATTCAATTTAATCTCTTTAATATCCTCTGATGAATTTAACTATCAAAATTAAAAAAAAACAGCGTTCGCGAAAGCGATTCCCGGGAAGAATATAGGACGAGAGGAGCCACCAAATGAAATCAAACGACCGCAATTCGGCGGTGAATGCGGTATCGGGGGTGAAATTACTCGGCGGATCCAGAGGCCATGGTAAGATGCTGCACCTGGGAATCCATGTCGAATTGCGAGCACGTCGTTCCCCGTGGCAGGAGACCGGTTTCGGGTATTTTAGGTGTCACGATCAATCGATCGTTTTCACTTGGAATGGATGAACAAGCGTGCGTTGCCACGAGCAAAGCGATTAAACTCGTATGTCGCGTTTAATGCACGTATACTTGTACGTGCGCCTCCCCTATCTCCCAGCTTGGCGTCGTTTATCGCACATTATCGAATTATGGGTTTAACGATCGATATTGTTTACCATCCCGGATATTTGCAACGTGGAAAATGCAATTTTGCGACGCGATATAATTGTACGAAAGGAAACTTCTTCAAGTCGCGACGCGTTGGAAATTTTCAACACGATGACAAGATGGGAAGGCATCGAGAGGAGACTTTCTCACGTCGGAATTATTGTAGGATGACAAATTCGAAGATACATACAGGGTTTACCAAAAGTGTGGAAACCCCTTAATATTTCGAAAAATACGCATTTAAAAAAAATGTTTCATACAAAAGTTATAGGGTTTTATGCGACGAATTACAAGGCAACATTATTAAGACCTCGAATAGCGTTGTCAAAGTTGTGAAGGTCGGCTTCAATTTTTTAAATAGAACCCCCTACTTTTCATTGCATATTCTTGTAGCTTACCTCGAGAGCTTTCCAAAACACTATAATAAATTATTTTTCCATCAAGTACTTTTCGAATTATGAGGCTTGAAATGATTTCTTAACTTTACATAAACCATAAAAATCTTGTAAAATATTCAACTGTGTTTTCTTTACACCAATTGATTCCTCTCATTATTTTGTACATAAAAGTATTAAGATAAGATAATCGAAGAATGAATATTTCACAAGATATTTTATGGTTTATGTAAAATTAAGAAATGATTTCAAGCCTCATAACTCGAAAAATACTTCATGGAAAAATAATTTATTATAGTGTTTTGGAAAGCATTCGAGGTGAGCTACAAGAATATGCAATGAGAAATGGGGGGTTTCATTTAAAAAATTAAAGCTGACCTAAAACCCTAACTTTTGTATGAAACATTTTTTTTAAATGCGTATTTTTCGAAATATTAAGGTGTATCCGTTTTTCCTAACCCTGTATTTTTCCGAGCTGTTTATACCGTTCGTGACATCAATCGCGGAAATCCTTGAACGTTTGCCAACGGAAGTCTATAAAGATTTCACAGGATCAAAGCGACTTCGTCGACAATCGCGACGATGGCAGTTATATAAATGTAAACAGCAATTTTAAAAAATGGAGTACAATCGCGGAATATTATTATTATGTAAATTACTCACTCGTTTCCAGCAAAGCAAAAGGTCACGGTTTTCAAGAGAAGTGACAGTCACTCACCTGCAACAAAAATATTAAAATTCGTTATTATCCAGTTGCGATTTTTTAATTATGCAAATTTTTACAATACTTATTTCCCTGCGAGAAATTCTTAATTTATGACGAACCGGCGATATTAATAGATTATATCGCATCGATCGCAAGGAAGAATCTTGTTTACGTCTTTTGCGGCAGACTACGCTCGATTAAAACTCCGTCGCAAACACGGGAAGGGGTTAACGTTCCCGAGAAAAAGCACCGAGAAATTTTATGGGGAAAAACATGTAAGATGAATCGCACGGAACCAAACGGAAGGCGGTTACCATCCAAGAGAACGACAAGTGGTCGATGTTACACGCTGATAGGAAGACGTTGAGAAAGCAAAACGTTCTTAGGACCAAGGACGGTTATTTTTAACTCTGAATTCTATGGGTGGGGAAAGGCCGGATTTAGTGCCGATACTTTATGGATTATCCGAAAGAGCGCGTATTCAATTTTACTACGCAGTTCCAAATATATATATAATAAAAAGTATATGTATATGTTATATATATGTTACATATACGTGATATATGTTATATACAGGGTGTCCCATTTTAACTTTCACACTCGAATATCTCGAAACCGGCTCGAAAATGGCGGTTTCGGTGAAAATGTTTTAAACAAAAGTTGTATGGCTTTAAGGGGGCCATAAGATGATGTCATTGGTTTTATCTTGAAAAGTCGTTTGAACATCAAGTTAAGGCCACCTTCAATTTTTTAAATGAAACCCCCTATTTTTTATTACATATTCGTGTAGCTTATCTCGAGAGCTTTCCAAAACACTATAATAAAGTATTTCTTCATTGAGTTATGAGGCTTGAAATTGTTTCTTAATTTTACATAAACCATAAAATATTTAGTAAGATATTCATTTTTCGATTATCTTACCTTAATATTTTTATATACAAAATAATAAGAGGAATCAATTGGTGTAAAGAAAACACATAGTTGTTTTCAAGAAAAAATATGTAATTTGCAATTAATTCCATATTTTTTCTTAAACACAAGTGTATGTTTTTTTTCCCCAATTGATTCCTCTCATTATTTTGTACACAAATGTATTAAGGCAAGATAATCGAAAAATGAATATTTTACTAGATATTTTATGGTTTATGTAAAATTAAGAAATTATTTCAAGCCTCATAACTCGAAAAGTACTTCATGAAAAAATGTTTAATTATAATGTTTTGGAAAGCTCTCGAGGTAAGCTACAAGAATGTGCAAAAGTATGTAGGGTGTCCTATTTAAAAAGTTGGAGGTGACGTTCGCGAGACCTCCAAACGATTTTTCAAGGTAAAACCAATGATACCATCTTATGGCTCCCTCAAAACCATACAACTTTTGTTTAAAACATTTTCACCGAAGCCGCCACGGTTTCGAAATATTCGAGTGTGAAAGTTAAACTGAGATCCTGTATATGTTACATATATGTTATATATTACTTTTAATAAGAATATATATAATTTTTTTAAACATTTGCAAACTGTAACAGATGAAGTGTAATGAATATTTGTATTATATTATTTTATACAATGTGTTGTATTATTAATACTTTTATACAAAAATTGTAACATTTTTATATAGGTTCATTCGCGTTCTATTTTTGAGACTATTTTCAGCCATGTAATTAATAACTCGCGGCCTCCATCACTCCACAATTCGATACGTGACTCACCATTCAGAATTTTAAAATATTTATATATATCTCTCTCTCGTAATCGAAAACCGACTAGTATTTCTCCTCTTCAGCGCCATATACAATGTGTCTAATATACAATCCATCTCTCTGACATAATGCGAAATTACATTACGCGACGGCCCGTCTTCGATAACGCAGAAAGGGGAAACTAGATCCCTTCCTAGGATGCGAAACGTAAGAGGCCTCCTGCGATCCCTTTGCCCTTTACGACGTGGGGTGTTTTCCCTTCTCACCCCCCCCCCCCCCGGGAGCGACAGCGAGCGCAGGAAGGAAGGTAAAACGACCGGTCGGCCAACCAAAGGACACGCAGGATATCACAGTCCAGGACCGCCGTCGTCGTGTGCCTTCTTCCCGCGACACGAGGTATTGATCCTGTTTGCCACGCGGCTTTAGTATTCGGCGCGCAAACTTTCGCGAAAACGTGTCCCGCATGCTCGCGGCACCCCATAATTGTAGATTCAAAGGATATAATTCGAAAGAGGGACCGGGAGGGATGAGTGGAAAAGAGGGCGGAATACACGGAAAAAGGGAGAGCGGGCGTCCCCCCCCGGGATTCGATGCACTATTGGAGCGAGGGGGGAGGGAGGCCGAAAAGCGAAGGGCGTCTAACGAAGTGAAAATTGTCCGTAATTTTTCTTCTCATCAGATATCAGATTTACTGCCGACGATGCTATTATATCTCATCTACAATGAGAAAAAAATCTGGTTGCATTAATTAGAATTCTGGTACTCAGAAAAAAAATAAGTGTCGCATCAAAACTTGTATACTTGAATTAACGCGTTCATTGTTTCGTATATACGCAACAATTTATAATCTTCTTGGAAGAATTTAATAATTTTCAATTTCAACAATATTACAGTCTTAATTTAATATTATAATTGTCATCTCAAGAATATATAATTATTTAATTCTACTTTGAGAAAATTGTAATCTTTGATTCAAGTGTTGTTTTCTATCTAACATTGTTTCTTGTCTACTCAAGAAAATCTTAAATCATAAGAATATATTTTTCTTTCTATATAAAATGGCTTCGTTCAAGTAAGCAAATTATATTTTTCTTGTCTACTCAAGAAAATCTTAAATCATAAGAATATATTTTTCTTTCTATATAAAATGGCTTCGTTCAAGTAAGCAATTATATTTTTCTTTAATTAACGCAATACATCCGTATATTTTTTTTATCGAAGAATCATGCGCTTAATTTGACAGGAAAAATTTTTCATGTCGATAAACGAGGATGAATATGTTATATATGTTTTTCATAAATTTTACGATATTCCATTCTAAATATATTCACCCCGCAAAGTAAATTTGCTCATCTAGAACTAAGGGAACGTGATTCGAGCTGCCTTGTGGTGAAAATACTAGGATTAAGTAAGAATTTCGAATAACTTTGTTTTTAAAGCAGCACATAAATCTAATCTCATCTAACCTAATCTTGGGATTTGTGTTCGACAGAAGCTCGATCGACGGATACCTTCTGGTAAGAGGAAGAAAATAGAGAGAAGGGCGCTTACTTTCATCAGAGACCTTCGAGATTCAGGCAGGATCGCGCCCTTCTGTGCGATAGGTTTCCCTAATTCTTAATTCGCGCTCGTCTCCAAGGATACACTACCAAGTGAAGAACCTGGCAGAACTTTCCCTCTCGAACCATGCTTCGGAAAGAAGGATTATCGGGCTGTAATTAACGTCAAAGCTGCCGCGGGGGCTGCCGGGACCTTATTGGCCGATGATCCGATAATACGCGCGGTAAACCGTAAAAGTAACGGGTCCCTTGCACTCGCGTATCAAATTTCTCTCCCACCCGAGTCTCGCACGAACCGACGCTTTTCCTTTCCCCCTCAATTTGGAGAAAAATCGAGAGAAGGCGAGGGAGAGATCGATTATGACATAAGGTAACACAGCTCCGTGAAAGAGCTAATATATTTAAAAATATAATTTACACGAAAAGGAAGGATACGTTAAAATCCAATTAAATTACAAGAAATGAAAAATTTTGGAACATGTAAAAAAATTCTCTGAAAACTCTCCTTTTCAGATATTTTTGTTTAAAATTTTACAAATAAAGAAAATATTGCATTCAAATCATACACACAAGTCTGTAAAAATACAAAAAACGAACAAATTAAGTAGAGCGTTTGAATAATTCAGAGTTAATAGACTAACTCATATGCCTCGCACACACACGTCTAACTCATTAAACAGAGGGAAGGGGATGCGTCAATTTTCAGAAAGTTTGTTTCTGACGGAATTGTACGGGTGTGAACTATCGAAAATGATCTCTCGCCGAAATTTATCAGCACTCTCCCTAGTTACACCCCCAACGCGCATTCTAACAATTCAGGCACAATCTAATTCGGAATAAACGTAGGCAAACATTCGTTATTTAATATTCTAACATAATACGCCGATCGCAATTTCCGAGGAAATTTTGGAGAACAATTTCCCCAGCTGACAATTGATTAATTCAGACATGTCCGGTATCCGCGGAATTTTTCTCCCTTTTAAAAAATTCACGATTCTTTGCAATCGTGACGTGGATGAATGAAATAAGTCGAATACTCCGTTTATTCGCAGAAATGGAAGCATTCGGACGACGCGGGGTCAATTGAGGGATCCGATCGCGGGAAAGCGCGGAAGTCGCATTCACACGAACATTCCAATCCCTGGAACACGAGGCACACCCGCGATGTCCGACCGCGCATTTGCTCGTTTTTACGCTACCCCTTTAAACGCAACGACGTGTGTTTGAGCCGCAGACAGATAAGGCCGCAGCTCTCGTCTGCGGCGGCGGTATCTCCGGGCTTTGTGCCAGTTTCCGTTCGCATCCGCGGAACCCAACAGACGCGGGGACAAAGAGACGCCGCGCAAAAACACGTGGGAGGGAAATTTATGCCGCGGCAGAATTTGATAATCGAAAGTTCCGCCCGGAAAGACCCCGCGAAAAAGCGCAACCCCTAATCTTTGAGGACGCAGTCAGCTGCAGCGATAAATCAGGAGGACACTGAGAAAAATCGTTTGATTGTGAACCAACAAGACGGTAGCTTTGACGTTAATTATAGTTCGATAATTCTTCTTTCCGAAGCATGGTTCGAGAGAGATAGTTCTGCCAGGTTCTTCACTTGATAGGGTATCCTTGGAGACGAGCGCGAATTAAGAATTAGGGAAACCTATCGCACAGAAGGGCGCGATCCTGCCTGAAGCTCGAAGGTCTCTGATGAAGGTAAGCGCCCTTCCTTCTATTTTCTTCCTCTTACCAGAAGGTATCCGTCGATCGAGCGTCTGTCGAACACAAATCCCAAGGTTAGGTTAGATGAGATTAGATTTATGTGCTGCTTTAAAAACAAAGATATTCGAAATTCTTACTTAACCCTAGTATTTTCACCACAAGGCAGCTCGAATCACATTCCTTTAGTTTTAGATGAGCAAATTTACTTTGCGGGGTGAATATATTTAGAATGGAATATCGTAAAATTTATGAAAAACATCATATATAACATATTCATCCTCGTTTATCGACATGAAAAATTTTTCCTGTCAAATTAAGCGCATGATTCTTCGATAAAAAAAATATACGGATGTATAATATTATTGGTACACTGAGAAAAATTTGATTATACCAACAAGACGTATATGACTGAAGGCATTTTGGTTAAATCAAATAAAAATTTCTAGTTACCGTAATAAGACTCGATTTTTATAACTAGAAATAGTTTAATAAATTCAGTTTAATAAATAGTTTAATAAATTTTACTATAAGGATTTGATTAATATTTTCTGATTGGATCTATCAAATTTCTTGTTGCATTAATTTCTTTGCTTGCTTCTTAACTTAACTCGTATTCGATATTTGCCATGAAATATATATAAAGAACTAGTATTAACGTTAAATCCAAAGTATATTTTTTTTCTCTTATGAGCAGTAGTGCCAGAAAGAGGACGCTAGCTCTCTGATTGTGTGTGTTTGAGCTGCATCCTCTTCTCGCATCACTTTATCAGTTTATCAGTTTAATATTTCTAACAAACTGAATTTAAAATAATTTATTCAATAATCTGGGTTGAATTTATCCAATAATCTTGTTGGAATTCAGAATATTAAACAGACTTTTGAGATTAGATGGAAAAAATTTAGACGACTTGGTGCTAGTGAGTTTAATATTATTAACCAATAAATTAAAATTCGCTAAAATTTGATAAATTTAACAAGAAGAAATTAATCATTACTAAATTAAAATTTATTAAAATTTGATAAATTTAACAAGAAGAAATGAATCAGATTCATCTGGTAATTCCTAAAAGAATTCTGGTTCGTTCATTTTCCAACAGACATACTGATTGAATCTATCAGAGAATTCTAATTAATGCAACCAGATTTTTTTCTCACTGTTTGTCCAAAATCACGTCCTTTTCCGTGTTCCATCTTTTTTGGCCCTTTCCCCGGCCGATCGTTTTCCGTTCAATTAGAACGCGAACGATGACAAGTGGGCGTCGCGATTGGACGAGCTGACGAGAGATTCGCCCAAGGATTTATGATGTCCGAGGTTATCGAGCCTGGTCCTTTGACGGATGATGCGGGACGAGAGGTCGGCATTTTTCACCAGAGAGACATCTCGTTCCCGCATTTGCCATCGAAAAAAAGCCCGTGAGCACCATTCGCGGTAATGACGGCATTAAGCGAAATCAGACGGCGAGGATGATCACGTCTCGCCGGAAGATATCGTCCCTCTTAAGTCATAGAATAAGTGAGCAAGTTTGAACAGCCAGTCTGAGCAGCTGGAAGTTCGTCTTTCTGAATTCTTCATTGACTTGGCGCGTTCTTTGGCCGGAAAATTCAGATGCGGGGGAGAAAAAGAGCGAGAGGGTGGGGGAGGGGGGAGGAGGGGTGGTCGATCTCGCGGGAACGCTTCCTTCATCCGACTCCTTAATTTCGGCAGCTGGTTCTTCGCGAAGTCCGAGCCGTGTTGGACAAACATTGACTCTAGCCAAGTATAAACACTCCCCCCTCATTCCGAGAGCGGGTCCTCCTCTTTTAGGAAAGATGTAAAAGGAGAAAGAGGAGAGAGCGAAGCGGATGAGGTGCGAAGATCTTAATCGCGCGCGGGTTTCTCTCTCGCGTAAAAGCGGGGTAAAGTTTTTATCTCGTCGGCATCCGGAGCGGGAGAGGGTGAGCAATCTTCCTTCGGGGCCCGCGTCAACTTTCGCTCCTCTCCTTTTCCCTCGGAAACCGAGCTATTATAATTAGGCAAAGGCACGAAAGCACGTTGCATTTACGTTCCTCGGAGGTAAATTCTTTCAACGAGCGCAATTACAAGCGTGGAATGGGTCGGAAAATGGCGGGCGACGCGAGGAAGAGAGAGAGAGAGAGAGAAGGATGGCGCTCGTTTCAGGAACGATGGAGCAGAGACGAGAGATCATCTCGGGGATGTCCGGAAAAAGAAAAATTTAATTTTGCCATTCGCGGCGCGCTACTTCGGGCATTCGGATGGCTGGTGATAATTACACGCTCGCTGCGCGAGCTTTCTTCTCCGCTCGACGATACGAATGGAGAGGGAGGACGGGGGGAAAAAGGAAAACCTCGATAAATGGCGTCGTCGCCGATCGCGGGAAATTGCTCGCGGAAAGAGAATGGCGCCTGAGAAGCGCATTCTTCGCGTGTATTTCCACTCGCTTTTCTCTCTCGCGAGGGGAAAAAAGATGCATTCGGGGAATGGAGAAAATTAAGTATCGCGAAAAACGCGCTGTCGCCCCAAAGCACGAGAAGAGCGAGTTAAATTGATAGAGTTAGCTTCTCCGTGTCGGGTAAAAAAAGAAAAGAGTGAAGCTCCGTATCTTCACTGTAAGGCACAACACACGCTCTTTTAGTTTTTTTTTTTTTCTTAACTTATAAAATTATAGTTAATTATAAAATAATATAAAAATTCTAATTAATTTGTAAAATTATATAAAAATAATTAAAATAATAATAAATAATAATGAATTAAAATAATAATAAATTAAATGGTAATAATTAAAATAATAATAAATTAAATAATTAAAATAATAATAATGATGAATTAAAATAATAATAAATTAAATGGTAATAATTAAAATAATAATAAATTAAATGATGATAATTAAAGTAATAATTAAATGGGAAAAAATAACCTCAAGTATAGTTTCAATTAATCCAAAAGCTGTCGGAAATTGTCGACGATCATAAATAGATATTCATTTTCACGTACGACAGCCAATTACGAGCATTTCAACGAAAATTTCAAAGGCGAGCGGAGACAAGCGGACGAGCGGTTGAGACTTTAATTTGTCCAACCAGCCACTCGGAAGTCGTGTACCGCGGTCGTTCACATATATACTTAACGCACACGTATGCAGTTACAATGTGGGAGAGTAAGGAATAGAAGTAACTAATCGTAACTGGTGTAGGTCGAGCCTCGGCGAAGGGGCTGAGAAAGAGACTGGAATCGCGAGATTTCCCGGCTCTGCTCGAGTTACACGCGCTTTTGTATCTCGCTTTAAATCCAAGTAGCTAACATCCTGTTTTAGCAAGCCATTTGTGCGTCTTAAATGCACGCACCGCCTCGCAGCTGTGCCTCTCGCTTTCCACTTGTCGTCTAAAATGAGTTAACCATGTACGAAGGAATGTCTCGCTGGCAATTTATTTTTGTGAAAATAAACTCGACATTTAAAAAAATATATATATATATGTGAATCTAGAAATTTCTAAATTAAATCCAACGTCGCAAAATTAACAACATTGTATCGCTATTTTTGTTCGCATATGATTGAGAATTGCATGTCATATAATTTAACTAATATATAGTATTAATATATTTATTTGAATTTATTATTATATTATTTATTTGTAATTTATTATTATATTATTTATCTATAATTTATTATTATATTATTTATTTATAAATTCATCATTATCATTATAATTTAATATTATATTATAAATTCGTTTTGATATATTGTATTAAAAGGTACCGACATTGAATTTTAATCGTAAACTATAAAAGGAGAATTATATTGAATTATATTGAATTATATTTATTATTATATTATTTATGTATAATTTATTATTATATTATTTATTTATAAATTCATCATTATCATTATAATTTAATATTATATTATAAATTCGTTTTGATATATTGTATTAAAAGGTACCGACATTGAATTTTAATCGTAAACTATAAAAGGAGAATTATATTGAAAACATAATGTTCAAGTTATTCACAAAGTATTTATTATTATTAAAATTTATATATTTATTTATTTATTAAAAAATATTATATATTTATTTATTAATTTATGTATTTTTAATTACGTATTTATTTATTAAAAAAATTTCTTTTTTGCTTTTCTAAAAGCATCGTGTCAAGTACTTTTTGATTCGACCCGATAATGTCCTGCGGAAAAAGCACGTCCGGTTCGCCTTGAAATCGCGCTATCTTCTGAATAATACCTGCAATCCATTATTGCGACCGTCATTAATCGCACGACAAAATTGCGCCTGGCTGCTCTTTGGGGATTTCGATGGACCGACCCCTGACTCGGCTCGATTTGCACGGTAATGTCCACGATACGCGCGAGCTTTCAGCTTCGATGCTTGCAAGTACAATTACGCCTCTATAAATCACAGGACTCGATCGGAATGAGGATGATCGATAGTGTTTTTAATTGCAATATATTTTTGCCCAAGTAATATATCGTGCACCCTGGGATAGAACGTTATTAACTGATATTGTTTTTTTGTATTTGCTTTTTTCGTACTCTGCTGCATTGGGTATAATCTAGAAAAATATAGATGATCGATAAAATTGTGCAATATTATACAAATCTTTATTTTAGTTTATTTAGTAGAAATTTAACAGAGCACAATTTACGGTGCTTTTCTCTTTTTATAAATACTGTTTTTTATAAATATAATCTCTTCCATTCGGATGAAATTTATATGTTGTGAAATATTTGTAAAACTCATTTTCTAAAAATGCCATTTCGGAAAAGTCATATTATTACATATAAATAAATTTCATATAAAATGTATGATTTTTGTGTTTATAAAACACTCGAAGTTTATAAAAGTTTTAGTGTGAAGAGGGAATTTTATAAAAATATTCTTTTTAAAAATAATTACAAAAAGTACTAAGAAAGTTTGGAACATTTTTTTATCATGCTATCCACATTTGTTCGAAATCACATATCTCGAAATAATTATTTCAAATTCTAAACACACAATTTAAAACACTTTTATAAAAAAAAAACATCTCTTCTTCTGAATTACTCTACAATATTCAAATCAGGTGGCACTTTCATTTTATGAAATGTAAAGTAAATTTTCCGTAAAAAAATTTCCGCTATTGGATAATATCATTATCTTTTATACAAACTATTTCGATGCAGCAGAAAATGTGGTAAAAAAATGTTGACATAAACTTGTGATAATAAAATATGCAGCGTCAAAATTCTAACGAGAGATAAAAATATTTGCATCAATGCAAATTCAATTGTGCATGAATTAACAATTCCAATTTACTTATCGCAGCTGAAAAGAAAGAGAGAAAGAAATTACCTGGGTCCATTAGAATATCACATCACATTTTATTACACTGATTCCAAAAAAAGAAAAAAATAAATAAATAAATAAACAGACGCAAATTAATTCGAATAAAATCCATTTTTCACGTTCATCGGTATTCGATAACACCGTCCAATGTTTGCGAGAATCCATTATTTGCATGCGGTACAAGATGCGAGAATTATTTCCCCGACTCTTCGTAACTCGTGATTCTCTTCCGAGGGAATCGTTAAATACGACCGCTTTTCTAATTCCGGAAAGTTTATTACGAGCAACGCGCGAAGCGTACATAACACATGTACGAGCAAACTTTGCGTTTCTTCATAAAGAATTTGTAGAAACGAATGGATATTTTCAATCGCGGCGGAAACGCGAAAATACCGCTTGAATAATTCCGAAAGAACAGCCGAGAATCGAAATAATTTAGTTGGCGCGGCTATGAAATAACGGGCCGAGTTTCCCCGAGTATTTTCCAACCAACAGCTCCGTAATTGCATACATCGTTGTTAACGTATTCCGGAGAACGCAAAGCGTCGCGACGCGTAATTTACGCGATATGAAAAATGCTTTATCCCGCGCGATGTACCTCCGACGTGTACGATTGTGAACCGAGCGAACATTAATAATTCATGGCGTACGTGGGCACCGTAAATACTCGCGATGTAAAGGAGAAAAAGAAATAATAATAATGGACGACCGGTCACACGCGTGTCTCTCTCGCTCGCGTCGCGAGCTTTCGCGGTTTTCGAAGGCGAGGAAAATTGCGGAAGTCATTTTCTCCCGAAGCCTTTTACCTCCGCGTGTTCACGAATGCGCCTTTTACACGTCGCACACGGCATTGTACGGAAAATGATCGCCATGGCATTTATTTATCGCGTCTCGTCATCTAATATTCAACCGTCCTGAACTTCCTCCTCTTACGAAAGCCAACCCGTGATGTGATGTGCCACGTAATCATTAAGAAGATGTCAAGTACGAGCAGGTCATTGTACTCGTTGAATTACAAAATCAGACTTCGTGTGCTCTATTTGATAACTTTTTATATTGGAACTTTTGTCTCATTGTATTTCGAAAACTGCACTGAGAAAAATCGTTTGATTGTACCAACAAGACGTATATGATTGAAGGCATTTAAATCAAACAAGAATTTTTATTAAGTTATCATGATAAAAGACTCGATTTTTTATAACTAGAACGTTTAATAGATTTTATAATAATTTTATAATAATTTTGTAATAAAATAATTACAGGATTTTATTGCAGGATTTGATTAGTATTTTCTGGTTGGATCTATAAAATTTCTTGTTACATTAATTTCTTTGCTTGCTTCTTAATTTAACTCGTCTTCAATATTTGCCATAAAATGTATATAAAGAACTAATTAATTTAATTAACATTAATTAGTTCTTTAATTTAATTCTTTAATTTATAATTCTTTAATTTATAATTCTTTAATTTAATTAACATTAAATCCAAAGTATTTTTTTTTCTCTTACGAGCAGTAGCGCCAGAAAGAGGACAATCTCTGATTGTGTGTGTTTGAGCTGCATCCTCCTCTTGCATCACTGTTTATCAGTTTAATTTCTAACAAACTGAATTTAAAATAATTTATTCAATAATCTGGGTTGAATTTATCCAATAATCGTGTTGGAATTTTGAATATTAAACAGACTTTTGAGATTAGACGGAAAAAATTTTAGACGACTTGGTGCTGACGAGTTTAGTATTATTAACCAGAAAATTTGGTAAATTTAACAGGAAGAAATTAATCGGATTCATCTGGTAATTCCTACAGGAATTCTAGTTCGTCCATTTTCCAACAGACATACTGGTTGAATCTACCAGAATTCTGATTAATGCAATTAGATTTTTTTCTCAGTGTGAGAAATAATTGTCCTTGGAAAAATTATATCGAGTGATATTTTAAAAAGTGTCTAAAAATCTCTTTTTACGAAAAAATTCATTTCTTTCAATCAATATTAAATAACTGTAAAAATGTATCTAGAATGAACGATGGAGAGGTTGACTATCGGTTTTTCACGTTTTTTTTCATATAATTGTCGAGTGATATTTTATAATGAAAAGTGTCTAAAAATCTTTTTTGCGAAAAAATTTATTTCTTTCAATCAACATTAAATAACTAAAAATGTATCTGGAATGAGCGATGGAGAGGCTATCGGTTTTTCATTCATGTGTTTTTTCATATGATATAGTGGTGAAAATTTTCAATAAAAGAACATCTCGTCTCACCTCTTGCATTTTCATTCCAAATTAACCGAACCAAACCTATCCTAAAATGTCCAGTCTCTATACTTTCGTACTTTTTATATATTTAAAACATATGTAAATATATACATATGTTATTAAAATATTTACAAAACCAAATATATATAAAGACGAATTAAATTATTTTTGGATGCAGAAGGGGGAAGGTTTTCCTCCTCCCTCACCCATGTATTTATTTTTACATGTACATGGTATAATAATTACCTAATTTATTACCAACTGATCGATTAATTTCCTGATATAAACTAAATATAAAATAGTAAAAGAGAAGGGGAGAGGATCGATCTTTGGCTTAAAATATCATGTAGGTCGAAAGGAAGCTTTATGCAAATGTCGAGCTACTAAATCGAAGATGAAGAGCCTAATGTAGGAACTTATCGATTCATGTTATGAATTGATTAAGGATTCAGGATTTTAACGCATTTATCGTACTCGCTAAAATCCTTAATAATCCATCGACGAGACCGACAAAACCTCGGGACCTGCAAAAAACATTTAAATCCCTGTCCGAGCTTTTCCGTCTGCAATCGTGACTTTGCTTAATGAAACGTCTCTTCCGGTGAAGCACTCTCAAGTCGAGCGGGAATAAACGATGCGCGCTAATGAGAGAGAGAGAGAGAGAGAGAGAGAGAGAGAGAGAGAAAGAAGGAGAGAAAGTACAACGTAAAATTGTCCGACAGTGTTTTTCCACGTGTCGAAGACTTACAAGGCACGGTTAAGAACCCTTCTGTTTCCGAAGGAGACGATTCGAAGCCCCGCAAATTAATCGACGACTCCGGCACGTCGAGAAGGAGAGAGAGAGAGAGAGAGAGAGAGAGAGAGAGAGAGAGAGAAAGAGAGAAAGAGAGAGAGAGACACCGTTGTGAAACAACCCTTCCATCTAAATTCAATTATTCGCGCCCGTCCCCCTCGTCGTGGGACGTCGGGTATCGGCGTTACTTGCCGAAAATCCGATAGTATCCTCAAGTATTCCGGGTGAATTACACCGGCGATAAACTTCGCCGAGACTCGTGGCAACGCGATATTACGTGAGCGACTCACGTGATAGCTTAAAAGAGCTTAAGTCGATTCCCGCGAAGGTTATAAACCACCTGCTGACTCCGACAAGCATCCATCCGACGCCTTCCTCTTGACGAGCAGAACGATATTCCCTCCCTTTCCCTCTCCCCCCTCCCCCAGACATTCATTAATGAATTATTTGCACGCAGTTATAACTACCGCGTGGGCAAACAACTTAATTGGCGCAGACTCGTATTTCAGGCGCGTCATGCGTGCTCCCACGAAATTATTCCAGTCGGCGGTGGATATGTTTCAACGTCTGTTTTTGTCGTAGATAATTTCGTAACGTGTATTATTCATCGTTTAATGTTCTGATTAATACTTCATAAGAATAGGCGAACGTTGCGCGATTTAATTAAAATTTCAAATAAAATGTTTTTTCTTCGTATCATTCTTTATATCATCGTGATATCAATTATATTAAAAATATAATAAGGTAGGAAATAATGAAATTAATAATGATATAAGAATTATAGCATAGCTGTTTTTAAAGCTAGATTGAGCATTCGATTAGAGTCCTGAGATCTGTTTCAATCGCCTGATCGATTTTAATTAATATTTAATAAGAATATATAAATAAATATATTATACGATTTAATCAAAATTCTAAATAAAATTTTCCTTTCTCATTTATTCTATGAGAGACGTTATAATATAAATTGTATCAAAAATGTAATATAATAATATAAGAATAATAATATAATTTAAAAAAATAATAATAATAAATCGTCTAATGTTCTGATTAATATTTCATAAGAATAGGCGAACGTTGTGCAATTTAATTAAAATTCCAAATAAAATGTTTTTTCTTCTTATCATTCTTTATTATAAATATTTAACGAATTAATCGAACGAATGCATTCCGATTCATCTTTTCGTTTGGTATATATAAATATTTAATTCACTATACGACTGATTACGTTCCGACTCGCTTTTTTATTCGATATATATAAATATTACACTTAAGCGTGAGTCCAAGAAGCAGATTTCGGATATTCACTGTAAGTCAGCCGCTCCTCGGGCGATCGGGACGAGATTTAAACGGTAGTGCCGCGAAATGGTCTAGAATTTTATGCAAAAAGAACGAAATCGCTATCGCGTCCGGAAGTCGAGATATAAATTGACCGTTTTTGCTGCGCGCGAACGGTCGAAATCGTGCACGACGCCGCGCATGTTGCCTGCCTCTCTCGCGCGATATTCACTGTAACGCGACGAGTAAAATGGCGAGCCGAATGCAATCGTTCGATTAATTGATTAAATACTTATATATACCGAACGAAAAGATGAATCGGAATGCAATCGTTCGATTAATTAATTAAATATTTATATATATAAATATTTATATTTATATATATAATTATATATATATATATAATATTATATAATATTATATAATATTATATATAATTATATATAATATTATAATATTATATTATATATAATATTATAATAATTATATATATAATTATATATATATAATGTTAATATTTATATATATATTTATATATATATAAATATATATATAAATATTTAACGAATTAATCGAACGAATGCATTCCGATTCATCTTTTCGTTTGGTATATATAAATATTTAATAAATATATAATAATATAATTTAAAAAATAATAATAATATATGATTTACAGAAAATATTAATAGTACAAGAATAGCAGTTGTTTTTTAAAAGCTAAAAATGGAGCATCAATTAACAAATTTTGTCGTAAAATATTTCAGCTTTAATCTTTTATCCCTCGCTAATTTCTCTAGTATAACTTAATAATAGAGGACCTTACTATGTTTTTTTGAAAAAAGAAAATTTATCGCGCTTTTCGCTTGTCGCTCGTATAATTTACAATTGCATCACTTACCTCAGCGGTTCCACCCTTAAAGGAGGAAACTTTCGCCATTCCTTTCGCGTCCGCCGAAAAAATTTGCCACCGCACAAACGACGCTCGTTAGACTTTTACGAACTTTCGAGTTTTACTCATCGTGACACGTGTCCTCTACTCGCCAGCCCGCGAGGGCATAAATATACATGGATATGGTAAACAGGAGCATGTGTTGTCCTAATCTGAGTGAGCACTGGTTATATATGCAGCGACCGACTTTATATATCGTGACTCTTTGAAAGCTTATTCTACATATCGTGTCTTAAGATTCCCAAAAAGTGGAGCACGAGATCTTAAATACGAAATACAATATTGATTCTACGACCATACATTCGAGCTTCATTTATCGCATTAAATCGTATCTGCAAATATATTTGTGCAGGAAAAACATCCATGATAAAATTAGTATTAACGTCATTTAACTGTCAAGCGATGTTCAATATTCGAGTGGAAATAATCATTGTCGCAAGTAAAGCTTTGCGATGGCTGCGCTTTGTTGAAATTGTAAAGAAATTTCATGCATGAAATGGACAAATCAGTGGAATTTATCCGATAAAATTCGTTCGGTATATTAATTCGAATAATGTTCTTCCTCTCTCTTTTGTCAATAATTAGGTCAAAACTTTCTCGAATGTAGCTAGAGACAAGAGCCATTTTTATGATACGTACATTGAGAAAAAAATCTGATTGCATTAATTAGAATTCTGGTAGATTCAACCAGTACGTCTGTTGGAAAATGGACGAACCAGAATTCTTGTAGGAACTACCAGATGAATCTGATTCATTTCTTCCTGTTAAATTTACCAAATTTTAAATAAATAAAAAAATAAATAAAAAAAATTGTAGAAAGACTGGAAATATCCTGAAGAGCCTTACAGTTTCTTTTAATTACAAATAATAAAACATCAATAACTAGAAATTCTTGTTTCATTTAACCAAAATGCCTTCAATCATATACGTCTTGTTGGTACAATCAAACGATTTTTCTCAGTGTGATAAAAAAAATAAGCATCTTGATTTAATTTGATTCAAGAGACAAATTAAATTCCTGTAAAACTTGTGAATAAATAAAAAAAATTGTAGAAAGACTGGAAATATCCTGAAGAGCCTTACAGTTTCTCTTAAGTACAAATAATAAAAAATCAATAACTAGAAATTCTTGTTTCATTTAACCAAAATGCCTTCAATCATATACGTCTTGTTGGTACAATCAAACGATTTTTCTCAGTCTATATATTTAACGATACCTTCATAAACTCATAGAGGATAATATTTCATACTTTAATAAAGTCTTGGCTTCTCCTTCTATCCTTCTTCTACGCGATGCGATAATAAAGTCGATTTAACGAGAGCTGCAAGTTAAAGCGCTTAAATCGATTTAAAGTCAAAAAAGTGTTTACGCGGTCAAGCGGATGGGGAAATTGCCCCTTGATCGCCGCGATAACACGAGTTCGTTAGCAGCGAGAGGAACTTTAAGCGCTACAAAAAGATAATTGGTTCGCTTATCCGACGCTATCGAGGGAAAGATATAGGGCGGAAAGAAGGGGGAACATGCATACACACGTGGCATGCTTGAGTGCATTTCCCTGTCAAGTCGTCGCCGTCGTCGACGACGACGACGACGACGCATCCGCGGCCCCGCGGGATTCGTTGAAATTCTACGAGAACGACAGCAGTAATCCATCAAAATCAACCCTTAATGCCCTACATGTGGGGCCTCGCTCTCTCTCCAATCAGGTTGCGGAAGACGCGCGACACAGGGTGACGCGCAAGTCCAGAATTAAGCCCTATTCAGAAGAAACGACGCTGAATTACGGTCCATTCAAACGAAATGACTCTGCCGGCTTTACCCGCTCGTCGCACACACTCCGCGGTTATTAATTACAATAAGCCGACCTCGTCATCCACATTTCAACGACGAGAGATCTCCTCCTATCGAGCGTCCAGTCAGCGTAAGCCAACGCAAATGTTTGTCCCCATGATCAAATAGATCATGTTGACCTTCCTTTACAATTACCATCTATCCAAATATATTCCTTGGGATTAAGACGTTAGCGCAACGCTATCATCTCGTCCGCAAAAGTGGAATTATGCCCGCGAAAATTGCAGAGGCTGCCCGGTGGATCGAGTATAACTGCAGACATTTGGAAAATATCTACGAAAGAAATCTGTGTGTAAATTATTTTGAAAAATTATTATAAACATTATTTTGGCTGTCGTAAAATATACAGGGCGTTTCTTAATAAGTGCGAAAAATTTTAGGAGACTGGAAATTAAGAGGGGCTTTTCATATTATAATTATTAATTACACTTCTCCAAAAATGGGGGTAAACATTAGGTTTTTATTTTTATCTCAAATTTGAAACGAGTTAAAGAAATGAAAAATTAGGTGGATATTTTCTACTCGTATGAAGGTTATTTATTAATATTTTTTTCAGCTTCCCTTGTATTGTTATAAGGGGATGAAACCAGCAATTATTCCCTATTCAATATTTTATTACAACTTTAATGTTTATATGAAAAACCCCGCTTAATTTTCGACGAAGAATCATCTCCTAAATTTTTCACGTTGATTAAGAAACCCCTGTAAATTTTAACTGCTTTAAACGATATTCGAGAGATACCGTTTCCATGAAAAAAAAAAAAGTTTCACGTATCGCCCTAGAAATGTGCGGCAAAATGTATTTTGTTTAAAAAAAGAAAAAATGAAAGGGAAAAAAGCGCGAGTCGTAAAAGAAAAATATAGTCAGGCCGAGGACATAAAAATTTATCCCATAGACGAACAATAAAATAGCTATCGTGACACTAAAGTACTACGAATGGTCCCGGACATGTATATATTTCAGAAGAGAGAGAAGAAAAAAATAAAACGCATTCCCAATGTCGCGTTCGACGTCGGTTTTAACTAAAAATACGGTAAACACACGGGTTTGTACAGGGTATATATATTCGCCAGCGGTGGTTTCGCGATCGCGCCGATTGCGCAAATACGATCGATCGATCGCTATCATCATTTCGAACGCGCGCTCAATTTTCAGAAAGTCGAGCGCAAAGCGATCCAAGATAATCAGAACGAATCGTCGGGATCAGTCAATCGCCGGAATGCAAAAGAGAGAAAGAGAGAGAATGGAAGGGAGAAGAGGGGGAGGGAAAGAGAGAGAGAGATTGAATCCCTTAATCATTTGAGCACGCGATGCAACCAGCTTTCACGAGCTCGTAATACACGACGCACCCGCTGCATTTTCGATAATTGCAATATTCGTTCGAGCGGCGAAACGACGCGCTAATTTATTAATCGCATCGATCGCGCGTACACGTTTAATCAGCGCTGTTTAAGGATGCAGTATTAAAGCCGGCCGCAGATACAATTAATCGCCGCGAGGGGAAGGAATATCCAATTACAGGTAAATGCACACGTACTTGCGGGCTTGTAATTGTACCTGTTTACATTTATTGCATAGATTTTTATCGCGAAGCACGAAAAATGAAACGTCATCCGTGCGTCCTGTTCCAACGGGGTTTATCGTATCCTAAAAATTTTCCCATTTTTCTAGATATTTTCGTTTGAAATTGCAGGTAAAATGAAATATTTTCGAAATTTCTAGCGCAATTTTATGATATAAATTTTTCATTCTATGCACTTTCTAGTGCTTTCAACTCATACGAGGGAAAACATAGAACCTCTTAAATTTCAAGTGTTAGATTTATATATGAAAAATATCTGAAAAATTTTCGCAAGATAAGCATTTTGCATTTGCATTATATTTTCATTATATTTTCATTTTTTTAAATTTTCATCAATAAACATTGCAATACAAAATACGTTCAATATTTTGTAAAGATTTATTAAATATGATAAATATAATAAAAATAGAAATAGATATATATAATTATAATATAGTTTGAATAAATAATTTATTTGACTCGCCGAATGTTTACAATATAAAATCAAAATTACCAAAAAAAGGAATTTTAAAAAAAAATCCCTCGAATCTCAATAAAATTCTTCGATTTTCCCGATATAAAAAAATCTCTAAAAATCATCACATTTGGATTGCAGTTCTTGCAATATCAACAATTACGATACTAATTAATTGTGACTCAATAGGACATACCTTTTTATTCCTAAGGAAATGGATCTCTGTCGATTCAAATGTTCATCGTCGACATAAACACGCCAAAGTACATGCATTATCGCAACGGAAGCGCGCATAAGCATCTAATACATCCGGGGGAAGGGTGGCGAACACGCGAGAGCGAATGTCGCGCTGATACGCGATCGATTCGCGCGCGAAAACCCCTGTTTTATGCAAATCTCCGCGTGCGCTGCGCGAGTAATAAATTATTCGCTCGGTCGAGTCCGTTTATGGGCGACATAGAGAGAGATTCGCGTTCCCCTTTTGCTCTTCCCGGTTTCTCCGCTGTACTATTTGTCGCTCCCGGCGGCGTAAACGCGACCAAATATTTGCCGCTAATAAAGCCTACGGCGGAGATAAATATTTATCGGACGTTACGGATCCTCTGACGTATTCGTCATCTGGTTTTCGAAAAGGAAAAACGAGAAAATACATTTATATATATATATATATATTTCTCTTACAAAAAAAATTTAATCTGGATAATGAACGCACTGAGAAAAATCATTTGATTGTACCAACAAGACGTATATGATTGAAGGCATTTTGGTTAAATCAAACAAGAATTTCTAGTTATCATAAGACTCGATTTTTTATAACTAGAACGTTTAATAGATTTTACTATAAGAATTTGGTTAGTATTTTCTGGTTGGATCTGTCAAATTTCTTGTTACGTTAATTTCTTTGCTTGCCACTCTTAATTTAACTCGTATTCGATATTTGCCATGAAATGTATAAAAAGAACTAGTATTAACATTAAATCCAAAGTATATTTTTTTTTCTCTTACGAGCAGTAGTGCCATAAAGAGGATGCTAGCTCTCTGATTGTGTGTTTGAGCTGCATCCTCTTCTTGCATTACTGTTTATCAGTTTGATTTCTAACAAACTGAATTTAAAATAATTTATTCAATAACCTGGATTGAATTTATCCAATAATCTTGTTGGAATTCAGAATATTAAACAGGCTTTTGA
This sequence comes from Camponotus floridanus, assembly GCF_003227725.1. Taxonomy (NCBI): domain Eukaryota; kingdom Metazoa; phylum Arthropoda; class Insecta; order Hymenoptera; family Formicidae; genus Camponotus; species Camponotus floridanus. The sequence continues at coordinate 57,113 of NW_020229459.1, read as the reverse complement.
GATTAGATGGAAAAAATTTTAGACGACTTGGTGCTGGCGAGTTTAATATTATTAATTAGAAAATTTGGTAAATTTAACAGGAAGAAATTAATCAGATTCATCTGGTAATTCCTACAAGAATTCTGGTTCGTTCATTTTCCAACAGACATACTGGTTGAATCTAGCAGAATTCTAATTAATGCAACCAGATTTTTTCTCAATGCGATACTTTATAGATATATATATTCGATGATTATAGCTTATTGCGATTGCGACGAGCCGGCCAGGATTATTCGGTCGAATCGATTTTACGCTCTTCGAAGCGCGCCGGGGGAAAAAATGAAACGTTAATTGCGCTCGTTGCTGCGTCCCGGAAAAACGGAAGAGTTATTAACACGGATAATTGCAATATGCAGCGGTCAACGCGTGTATGATAGTTTTGCGGAAACGTCTCGCACGCGCGCGAGTAATCAGCGAGATTGGATGCTGATTAATCGCTTGGTTTCAGTGGCCGAACACTTTCCCGATAATTGCTCTTAAATAACAACCGCGAAGGACATCCAGGATTTTAAATAGGCGACGCTTGTTGGCTATTCGTCCTCTGAATAATATTCCTTTAACCGCGACACTGTCGCGTATACAGCACAAAACATTACAATGTTGCTGAAATATTTCAGCAATATTACAATATTACAATGTTGCTGGAATATTGCTGGAATATTTCAACAATATTACAATGTTGCTGGAATATTTCAGCAATATTATAATATTACAATGTTGCTGAAATATTGCCGGAATATTTCAGAAATATTACAATGTTGTTGAAATATTGTTGGAATATTTCAACAATATTACAATGTTGCTGGAATATTGCTGTAATGTTACACTATGTTTTGTATGGAAGATGACGCCGATAATTGGGCTTGCAGAGAGCGAGAAATGTTGGGGGAGGAGAGAAAGTTTAAATGAGACCAGCGATTATGACGGCGTCGTTTATATCTGACGCGCTGTTGAATTGAAACACGACGCCTACGTCTTGTCGCGGACGTTTCTCGTTTCATGAATTATACGTTTCTTACGACCCCGTCATCGCTTCCGGTTATTATAGCATTAAAGAGAGATATACACGGAAGATTCCACAGTTTCGCGATGTGTAAAAAAAAATAGCGGCATATATTGGCATTTTCTTAAACTTTCGACGCAACTATTTGTCAGCTGTAATGTTACACGACAAGGCAATGTTTTTTGTATTATTGCAAGTTGGGACAGTGATAAAAACCGGTGATTTATAGACAAGCCGTGATGTGCAACGGGAAATTGGAAAATAAATGTCACCTTCCGTAGCCAGCGGTACCGATGCATCGATTGAAATATTTGTAAAAACGCGCGACGGTTGACGGGACTTCCTTCCGCCCGAACGTCATATGGCTGCCCAGCTACAACACAGGGTGTTTGCAAAGTCCACAACGACCGTATTTCACTATTACAAGCCACTAGCGTTAATTTCGAAGCGCGTGTAAATAATTCCTGGAATAAAATTTTTCGTCGGCGCAAATTAGGAAAAATTGCCCCATTCAAAATAAATTTTCAGTTGAAATAATTAAATTCTTTCGCCATTTAAACAAATATATATCCCCTAAATAAATTGCTCGATTTAAATGAACGGACAAATTGCGAATGTTCGTTTAAAGCATTTAACGCGATTGCTTCCGGCTCTGTTAAAGACACATTAGATTATATAAATGAGACGGTTAACGCACAAAAAGACACGAACTGGTTCTTGCCAAGTCGCGGTATATCCGTAAAATGAGAAGGTGAACTCAGATTGAACTTGATACGACGATTAAATTATATTCATGAGACAGTTAGTGTCTGGAAAGATACGACTTGTGGTTCTTCCCGAGTCGTAGTAGGTTCGTAGAACCGAGGAACGAGAAGATAAACTCGATACGCGACAACCTGACCCAGCACAATATTACAATATTGCTACAATGTCGCAGCAATATTACAATGTTGCTACAATGTCGCAGCAATATTACAATGTTGCTACAATGTCGCAGCAATATTACAATGTCGCAGCAATATTACAATGTCGCAGCAATATTATAGCAATATTACAATATTGCTACAGTGTCGCAGCAATATTACAACGTTGCTGCAATGTTCTGTGCAGTATGGGGACGCATCCAGGTGGCTGGATGCGTCAGGTGACGCGCGACTCGGCATAATTTAACTTATTGTTAGCGTCGACGAATATTTCACGCGACAACAGACGGGTTTAACGACCAGTCACGGTGAAATAAGACGGTCCGAAACCCGAGCAACGCTCGTCGACGTCGACGTCGGCGTCGTTATCGCTACCGCACCACCTTAACCCGCTAGTCCAATTCCCACGGATCGTTATCCCGAAATGCCGGAGGGGCTCGTTCTAATCCAGTTCACGGGAAAACGAACCTAACGGAAGCGCGGCCGAGCGGGTTTGGGAGTCACGGCCGACCTACCGTTTTAATGACGGACCTTAACTCCCATTAGGGCCGGATAGCAAGGTGGGTAGCCCGGGACAAAGACCAGAGAGCTCGTCTTCTTGAGCTCCGTGATCATCATCACGTAATTTCCTGGAGAGGAAAAAAAGGGAATGGCCAAAGGGAAGCGCGCTAGCCGGAAAACTGCAACGGGGTCTTTGAAAAAAAAAAAGAAAAAAAAATGAAAAGAAGCGCAACTACCGAGACAAGGAAAAGCCTGGCACGAAATTCCGATTTCCGTAAAATAACTATAAAACCGTTTATTGCCACGAGGAAGGTAAGGCTTCCGCTTCGATGGATTGCTCGAGCCGAAGAACGTGATCTCGATGGATTCTACGGATTTTTTTTTAAATTCACAGATCCAGAGAAGAGGATCTGAACGACCAGGAATTTATATATTAATTCTACTTTTCTTATTAGAATAAAATATCGAGTGACAATTTATTGCAAACCTCAATTTTCCAAAAAATTAATATAATATATTCATAGGTAGTTTCAAGAAATGTTTTCAACACAGTGTATATGAAAAAGTAACGCAAGGACAACGTTTGTCGACCTGTAGCAGGATTCAGATCCATTTCCTGTCTTTCTGAATTTTAAAATAATTCTCGCGTATATAAGATTAGTATGTAATTTTCGAGACACCCGATGTAACGGTAGTTGGACACACGACAATGCTTCAAAGGGAAGGCTCGAGGTGGTGGTCCATCGAGACGAAGAGGGACCTTCTTTGTCCGCGCACAGGTGCACGAAGCAGGTTGCAGGTAGAACATCAAAACAGGTTTACACAAAAACGGCCGAGGCACGGGATTCGCTTCTTTTTACCCTCTTCTTTCCCTTCCTTCTTACCCTCGCCGCGAACGAAAATATCTCACATCGGCACGTTGCCCTCCCCCTTCCTTTTCACGTATCTCTAGTCGGATCCCGTGTGCGCGTCATACGGTGAAGTAGTTCACTATAAAGAGTGTCCCGGAAGATTACTCGGGCTTCTTTCTACAGACATCCATCTACGGCCTCTTTGATCAGAATTGAATTTTTTTTATGACAGATGCCCGGAATGTTAACTTTGCAAAACGTGGAGATGAATTTTCGCGAATTAAATTTTTAGATGTACATCAATTTATACTTGAAAATTTTTAATAAATTAAAACTTTAGTTTTATACATAATAATTTAAAAATAAATAATAATTAAAAATAATAAATGATTGTCATTCAAGTAAATAAAATTATATAATTTAATAACTTTGAAGAAGTTGATAGAAATTTTTGCGAATTAAATTTAAGAGACTGTAAGTCAATTTTAATTTGAAAATCTTAATAATTTTATTTTTGTAATAATAAAAAAAATATAATAATAAAAAATAATATAATCACTATAACAATAAATAGTGATTAAAAATAAATGCAAAATTGTTTTCGAAATTAAATAAATTATAATTATAGTTTCAATTAATTATATATTTTTTAATAAATATATTTTTAATTATTTTTAATAAATATATTTTAATATTATATATTTTTTAATAAAAAAGCAATTTATAAAGGAAGAATTATTTAGCTACTTATAACACGGAGACGATTAAGAGAGCAGACTATAAAAAGATTATAGAATCAATTCAAAGCTGTACGATTGGAGGAGCTCAACGATTGAATCGTTTAACAATTAATTAAGCTATATAATTGAAGTAAAGATTCGCACGGATTACGTAGCATTGGCACTATTTAGAGCGAATGGCAGTATATATAACGATTGTATCGGCTTTGTTCCTTGTTCCGTTTCTCTCGGTTAGTGGTTACGGGTGCTTTACGACGGAGTTCCGTCGCTTTGACGAGCTTTTTCGAATCCGATTGCGTCGGTCAGTCGCACACATGTGCCTCGAATGCGAGCAGAAGCAACAGACGATTATTAGTTTTGGAATCCCCGAGATAATTTGGAAACCCATGCTGGAACTATTAAATCCGATTGCGCACGGTCGGACACGAAGTCCGCTGTGAGACAATTTTAGAATAATTATCGAGCACTGTGTGCAATTCTAATGCACATAAATCGATATAATTCTATATAAATTTATAATTTTTTGCTTTTCGTAAAACGGATCATTTTTATTTTGACATATTGTAGAGAGTACATTCTTCTGAAATTTGAGGACTTTTGGTTCCCAAGATATGTGATTTTTAAATATTGCAAAAATATTATTTGTAGAAAGTTTAGAATTTAATCCTAATTTAATCCTAATGATTAATATTGTATAATATTGACATGTTTTAAAAATTATGATTCTCCTTTTTGTAAAGAACTTTTTGCCTCTCTCTTCCCTTGCCACGAAAAAAATTAACTTAGCCCAAACCAAATTTTAATTTAAAATCAGAAATAAGTTTGAGTTAAATAAGTTTTCTTTAAGGATCGTATGCTCCATTATTAATTTAAATATTTAATTTTTTATTTGTAAAAAGGGTAATCAATATTTAATAAAGTATCGAGGCAAAATAAGAAAAATATTAAAAAAACAAAACAGTGCAATTTATTTTATAAAATTATATTTATTTTACAAATTATTTGTCAAAGGATATAATTTATAACGTTAAAAAAATTGATACAATAACGATAAAATAATAATTGATAAAATAAATGTAAATAATTGATAAAATAAATGTAAATAATTGATAAAATAAATGTAAATAAAAAAATATAAATAGAAGGATATAACAAAGAGATGATACAAATAAATGCAAAAATTATGATATTTCAAAACCGCGTGCCTCAGGAACGCAACAAGAGCGTTAAAATTCAAAATTACAAATGTAACGCAAAGTATATTAGAAATGTACCCTCTACAATATACGTTAAAGCGAAAATTCGTGAAAGTTAATATAAAAAAAGTAAAATTTTGCCCTTTTTTAGGGAGAAATGTTAGTACCGTTTTATTTATCTTTCTAATCATTTCAACTGGCGGACAATGGACAGAAAAAAAAAACAGAAAAAAATAGCAGAACAATCGAAACAATTTTATTCGTACGAAATTAATTTATACGTATGATATAACGCCGAATTATACATCTCGTATATTTGACAGTAACAAATTTCATTTCCTAAACGGATCCACCCACGTGCTTTGGTAATTAATTAACGCTTCCCGAGGGGAAGGGAAAAATCGCTTAACGAGAGGACACGCGCTAATTCGGGGGACAAATCGAGTTACGAGAGACGCTAATTCGCGAAGCATTCGCTCGAGAAGAGAGCTCTCTTCTTCAGGTTCGCGAGACTACCTCGTTTTCTTTTAATAAGCGCGCGCGGCAACGGGATTCGCCATCTGGGCGGTCGGGATACTTTAATTAAACCCCATTTCCACGATAAAGGCTTTTCTTTTTTTTTTTTTTGTCCCTCTCCGGAAACAACGTGACCGAGACTTTTATAATTCCGCAAAACGGGAAGAGTCGTCGGCGAGGGCGGGACGGGACGGGACGCGTCGCGTCGCGACGCCGATGCCTCGCGGCGCTGTAATTTGTCCCTTTTATGAACGGCCGATCGTAAAAGTGACCCGGCGGCGGGCAGCTCTCGCTGAATTATTTCACCGAAAACGGCGTACCACGAGCCATTTTTACGACAATGCAAAAACCAAAGTTGAAACCCCGTGTCTGGATGAAGCTTTAATCAACGGTCGTAAAAACTTGCCGTCGAATAACCGTCGAACGGTTATCAATTATGGATTAATCAATATCGGTTTCGATACGCGCGACAAACGATACCGCGACAACTCTCGATAAAATTGATCTTGAATTAACAGAGTGTATACACGTATTTGTCTAAGCAAATTTCCCGACAATTTCCAGAATTTTTTTCAGGTTCATGTGTGATTTGAAAATTCCAGGTAGATTGAAAGTACTTTTATAGATGCAACTTTTAAATAAGTCTATTTATTGTGAATTTTTTTACTTTAATAAAATATATTTTGATGTATTTTCAACCTAATGAAAAAATCATATTTTTTTATAAATATATTTTAAAATATTTATGTATCGAATAAAAGAGATTCTGGAATATTAAGTTACATTTGATGCTGGCTAAATAATTTAAAAAATAATTTAAAAAAAAATAATTAAAATAATAAATAATTAAATAAATTTAAACTTTGAAAATTTGAAATTTAGATATATAAAAAAAATATAAAAAGAAACTAATACAAACAATGCTAATAAAAAATAAAATCAATAAAATTATATAAAATTTTAAATATTACAAAAGAATAAATTTCTCAAGTTCTTGAGCTACTAAAAACAGACCTATATTCTAAGTTTTTTCTTATCAAAAATGAAAATGTTTTCAAAAATGAATCATGGCTAATCAGAAGCTTACTCATAAGCCACTTTTAAAGAGGACTCGAAATATGAGTCTACTGAATCCTCAAAATTAATGTATTTAGATTAACATAAATATAGAAACTAAATTATCATTTTTTTTAAATTCTCTCAATTTCAATAAATAAAATTCTATAAAAATTTTCCGATTTTTTAAGAACAAAAATTCCTAAGCATATTAGGCTCTCAAGGTTTTTCCACAGAGTGTACATCCTAATTAATCTCTTCTATTATATTTTAAATATTTGATTAATTAAAGATTTAATATTTTTATTCCTCGTACGAAATATCTTAATATTTAATTATTATATTTAATTATTTAATTATTATATTTAATTATATTTAATTTAATTATTTATTTATTATCAGATCAAGTATACTCTTCTCTCAAATTTTCCATTGAGAGATTCTGGTCCCCTAAACAAATTTCAAATAATCTCGGCAAATTTAAAGTAAATTTATCTAAAGATCCCTCAAGATAACGATGCGCATTTCGCAATTGCGAAAGAAAATATTTCTGTACAATCGTATCAGTGTCTATTATTCTTACGACCCATTGTAAACGCGACCGTGTTCTCGATACGAAAGCATATTTTTTTCCTTTCAAGAGACGAGATCTGCGAGATGCGAGAGAGATCACGAAAGAGATAGTTTGAATAACAACGGGTGTTATTTCAGCGCGTCGTTCCTCCTTCGACGAGGCTTGGTGGGCTTAATTCACGACGAGTTTAGCCGGTTAATCCTGGTTACGTCACCGAATCCTTTGATTCGTTAACGAGTCTCGTTGCTAAATACGCGGCGCAGCAGAATCATCGACTTCATTCATTCATTCTCGACGGTTGTATACAAGTCCACCAACGACAAGCATCCCGAGGGATCTCCATTCATGCGTCTTATTGAGCGAATACACTGGTCAACAAAAAAAATAACTTTAACTTTAAATTTAACTTTAAATAATTTTAACTTTTCCCTCTTATAATTTTGCAGTTTTGGGCTTATCTAAGTGTGCTGATTTCGAGTAGCTTTTTTTTAACAGCTCTTGTTTTTTAATATTTTTAGACTACCCCCTTTAGACATCACGTGCAGTTTTTTTGAGTTTTACTCGACTCGAAATTATTTTTTTAACTTTCAATATTTCTTCGACTCGGAGACGTTTGCATAATCCAGATAGTTTTTGTTATATTTGTGGCGAATACATATTTCAAAAATATTGAAAACCTATTTCAGAATTTATTAATTGTAATATCTTATAAATAAAAAAAGTAGAGCTGATACAACCAAACTAGTATTTTTTTCGTAATCAGTGCCTTAGATATAATACATGTCAGGAAAAAATTTGAGTGTTGACCAGTGATATGTTCAATTTTCGCGCGTACGGAAGGTTGCATAATATTTACGTCGACGACGATTACTGAAGTATCTTATGAGAGATAAGATACTAGTATCGACTGCGATATAAATATATATCATTTCGAAGAGAGAGCACGTCACAACGCAAGAATGCTATTCTAATCTTGCTTTGTGTCCAGCATTATTATGTAAAATCTTCAAGAGACAGTTCGTGAGAGATTTCCGCAAACGTCATCTGATTATCTCGTTGCACAACACGATACAATTCCAAGTGTTTAGTCATCGAAATAAATCGACGTTCGTGTGTCGTAGGAGAAAAACTATCCGTCAGCTGTGAGAGATATTCACAATTGCCGTCTTCGAAAATTAAATTACGCCCAGCCATTATTGATATTGGTGCGGACTCTTTCAAAGGGAGAGAAAAATTACACGAGTCGGAGCACGGGAGGATTATTAGATGGCTAGTAATGCGGCCGGAGTAATAAAAGCGATGCACACACAAGGTGCATACAACAGGAGAGAGAGAGAGAGAGAGAGAGAAAGCACGCGAGATAAATTTTTGCGATCGTAGGAGTAATAAATGATTGCGACGATGAAATACGGCGAACGCCGATGTATACATTGCAATTATCTATGATTACTGATTGTAATAAAGCGACGTATAGAGTACATATAGCCGTGCATATTTGCGCAGTTATATAACATAATAATCACAATAGCAAATTGCATTTAATTAATAATTAATGGCAAACAATTAGTGCGTATTTATTTTTGTTTTATATCATCTCTGGATACATTATTGCACTGAAATCACATAATCAGAGCCAACTGTAATTATCTGCCACGTGTATTTTTTTTTAAACTCTTTTATATAAAATAAATTTTAAATTCTGGATTACTTTTTATTATTAATATTATTATTAATATTTTTCTTATTATTAATATTTTTATTATTAATATTTTTACATGTTATTTTAATATTAATATTAATAATCAAAATAATGTATTAAAATTATTATATTATTAATATTATTATATTATTATTAATATTATTAATATTATTATATTATTATTAATATTATTAATATTATTATAGATATTTTTATTAATATCATTATAGATATTTTTATTGATATTATTTATGGATATATTAATTAATATTATTTTATCATTACATTGGATTAATATTATTTATAGATTGCTAAATATATTTTATACATGTGTGTGAGGCTATTTGCATTAAAAAAATTATTGTTCTTGCACTATTACCCAAGTCGCAAACGACTGATACCGCACTATTTTGTCGCGATACGCTATTGATAAGATATCGAAACGGATTTCCAGATTCGACGATGCATAATAATCACAATAGTCACAATAATCAAATTGCATTTAATTAATAATTAATGGCAAACAATTAGTGCGTATTTATTTTTGTTTTATCTCCGGATACATTATTGCACTGAAATCACATAATCAGAGCCAACTGTAATTATCTCCCACGTGTATTTTTTTTAAAACTCTTTTATATAAAATAAATTTTAAATTCTGGATTACTTTTTATTATTAATATTATAATTTTTACATGTTATTTTAATACATTATTTTGATGATTAATATTATTATATTATTATTAATATTATTAATATTATTATAGATATTTTTATTGATATTATTTATGGATACATTAATTAATATTATTTTATCATTACTTGGATTAATATTATTTATAGATTGCTAAATATATTTTATGCATGTGTGTGAAGCTATTTGCATTTAAAAAAATTATTATTCTCGCACAATTACCCAAGTCGCAAACGATTAATGCCGCACTATTTTGTCGCGATACGCTATTGATAAGATATCGAAACGGATTTCCAGACTCGATGGTGCTTTAGGGAGACAACACTTGAACGAGCCTGCACTCGATACGCAAACGAGAACAGGTGGTACGTTATTTTCTTACGTCGGCGGAAGATATCGAACGTGCGATCGATATCGCGGACGTATGCGTCGTTGTACGATAAAAAGGGGCACAACTTATATTTATAGACGGTCGGAAAATACAGCAAACGTTTGCGGTGAAAACACACATTTAAATTACGCGCAATTCAATTAGTGTAATGTCTTATCGCGTCATTCCTCGCGAAGATATCACGCGCTTCTCGCGTGATAATTTGCAATAATGGTAAAACATGTAGATTTTTCAAGACTATATCTAGATGTGATATATGTTTTGATACAACTAGTTTGCGAATGATGCTGCAATTTTATTCATTAATTCCGTTTTATATCGTGACACGATTCATATTAATGTCTTCATTTTCAATTTAAATATTTATTTTTTATCACATTTATATGATATAAATTACATATGTATATTATAAATTTATGTAGCCAAATGAAAATTTTAAATATTTTTCACTCACTTATAATCACAAATGAAGACCCTAAATATTTTTTTCCATCATTTATTCAACAAAATATAAATTTATATAGCCAAATGAAATTTTAAATATTTTTCTTTCAGTTGCAATCAAATAAAATCCTTAAATATTTTTTTCTATAATTTACTGAGCAAAATTGATATATAATTATATCAAATTATTTTTTATCTGCATATTATTGTGTCATGTTTTTATTTGCAGGACACTCCAAGTGACTGTCAATTTACAGAATAATAGCATGTTTACAATTTCTATTGCAATTTTTCTATTGCAAGTTTTCACGTGATTCATCCTCATATATACGTCTTGTTTTTCAATTATTTTCCTACAATTATTTTCCTACAATTATTTTCCTACGTTATTTATACTTGCTAATTAAATTAATTTATTAAAATGCCTATTTGTGTAAAGTCTTGTATGGCGTTAAAAATTTATTTTCGGAATATATTATTACATTATACATTTCTCCGTCTGAAACTGCGTTTGATATTACATTTTTATAACCACTTTCCATGCGTTGTACAAACTTTATTCGCGTTAATTTATTTAATGTTAATTAACAGACGTTAATTATAACTTTATAAAAGCGAGTTGCATTAACATGAGTATCGCGCCAGTATTGCCTGTAAATATACAGTAGGGCGTATAATTTTAAAACGTATCAAAAATCTAAGCAGGCTTTTATCGATAAAACGGAAGGAAAAAGATCGCTATTGCAGCGAATGTATGGCGTTCACGCTCCACGAGAGTTTTACTACCTCATTAAACCTTGCGTCACTTATTTTACAATCCGCCAAGGATAACCGCTCCCAATCCGCAGGATAAATCATGAGTGCTTGAGAACAATTTAATGACGCATTTGCGCTCTCATGGAGTAAAGAATTATTTTTTTAGGGACGATAAAGTGCGCGCACAACTGCCCGAAATTTTTCCAACTCGAGATTCGACCTCATTTTTGACTTAAAATAAAATTTCTAACGCGTACTTTATGAATATGCATGTTTCTCCAGATGGACCGAGTTCCAGGAAAAATGGTCGGTAAAATAAGTATTTTTTATAAGGGTAGAAATTGAAATTTTTATAAGGGTGAAAAGATTATGCGGTCCATCTGGAAACTTGCATATTCGTAATCTATGCGTCGTAAACTTGATTTCGAGCCGAAAATAAAATTCAATCTCGAGGTGAGAAAATTTTGGGACACGGGGAACTTTTTTATAAGAATGAAAATTATGCGGCTTTTAACTTTTCGACGATTTCTTCCAATCAATCGTAAAACTTGATTCGCGATTATTACGGAAAAATATTCGAGAAATTAAATTTAAGGAGTAATTAAATTTATATTAATTAATAATAAAATTTATATTAATGAAAAGTCAAGTTTGATTTTTTCCCAAATCCAATAATCACCCAATTAAATAAGATACACAACTCTAAATACTTGATCGTCAATTTCTTCCTTCCTGACAAAATAATATATGCAATTATCCGGACCAATTACGAAGGCAAGGACGGAGCTATAAAAATAACAAGGGGAGAGGCGACAAAAAACATGCTTTATGTACGACATGAATTTTCTCCCTCTCGACGACAGGAGGAGATGCGAAACGAGAAACAGAAATCCGCGGAGCCGACTCATCTAAAAACAATGCTTTGTATCATCGTCACGTAAACACGACCGAAGGGAAAAAAAACATCAGGCTTCATTGTTAAACAAGTTGCTTTGTAATCGAGCAAAACTTCCTGCTGACGACTCGCGATGCAGCATCCATTTACGCGGACTCATCGCGCGCGAAATCTGGATGCTTGCAACGCGATGACCACGCGAGATAAAATGAAATCGAGGTGATAAGCAGTACTCGTTTGCAATCGAATCGATATCAAATGGCGCGTATTTAATGAAAGCCTCGCCTCGATATTCATGACGTTACAAATTACATACATCGCGCGCGCGCGCGCGCGCAATTTTTTTTTTTTTCATTAACGCCATCGTATCGCGTTACATTTTGGGAATTAAAATCGTAAATAAAAATTGTAGATCCGATATAGGAAATATTCCGCGCAGCGCGCCTCTCTCTTCCTCCCTCGAATATGCATTTTCATTTTTTTTCGCGAGGCCAATTTTCGCAACAAAGAAAAAAAAAACCCCAACCGAATCAATCGCGATAATCGAAACGCTAGTAACACGCCACGGGGTGCTACGATATTACAAACGATCCGCCGAGAGGCAAAACAAATTACCGCGCAAGAATCGTAATTAAAATACGCGGTCCCCGGAAGCAATAAACGAAAGCCGGACGCTCTGTGTCCGGCGCTTTTGCCGCCGAAAAGATTCGCCATTTAAGCTCCTCGTCCACGTCCTGCCTTCGGAGGCTCGCTAATTATCGACGGTGGATGGAAACGCGCATTAAGGGGGCATCGGCGGGGGTGGACGGCCCATTTGCACCCGTGTTTTACGCGCGTCCGTAAAAAAAACCACCGCGGCTCATTAACTGGCGCCGGTCTGTTCCCTTTCGCATTCCTCCTCCGGTCGCGAATAGCGCAATAAGCGTATAACAAATGCGTATCTCTGTCTCCTCCTGCGAATAACCGCGACGCGACATTTTTGTCCCACCCCCGCGTCGCCTTTTTTTTCCTCCCTCGACGACACGCGACCGGATGCGGCGCAAAAGTTTCCGCCTTCTCGTCGCTTCCTCCAGGAGTTTATCGTTTACCGAGGACTCTAATAGAGAAGTGACAAAAAGAGGGAGGAAAACGTCAGGGGCGACCTCATCTCTCGGCAACCCAAGCCAAGTGTTGGGAATTGAGAGCGACCAACTTGCGCGAAAACTGCGGGAAAACATGGACTCCGTCGAGGAAAGATATTGCGTAGTAAATGAATATCGCGTGAGGAATATTTATTAAGGATGATGTTAAAGGAAAACAATGCCGCGATTCTTTGGCCATTTGTCATCGATGTCTCTTACAATTAGTATTCAAACGTCGAGGTAGAAACGTTTTTGTTTCAAATACAAACGAACTTTACGAAAATAAAAAGTAACAGTTGGGAATTTGCCTGAAATAAATAAATTTTGATTTAATTTTGATTTATGAAAATAATTCAAATAAAATTTCGATTTCATTTTTTTATTTATGAAAATTATTCGAATCGATAGACCTTTTGATTAAATTTAAATGGTGAATTTCTTTTTAAGGAAATTTTTTTTTAAATTTCGAACATTAATTTGTGTCATCTTTAGTCGCGATAAATTAATAAATATAATTAAAAGCGAGCGTTACGACAAATTTTACATATCTCTTCTACGTTTCCCTTGCTTTCCCGCTTATCAATTTTTAAATTCGCTAAATTTTGACGCGTGGAAATCAAAAACACAAACAATTTATTTCCTAATTTAATTCCACCGTAATTAATTTCCAGAGTCGGCGACAACAAATTTTTTTGACGGTTGGCCAACAATGCGAAACATCCCTGGTATTTTTCATCGCGTGTAAAAATTGCGTAAATCTTCAAGAATGATACTTTGAACATCTTCTTTAAGAATTTAAAGCTGTTCTTGTATTTGATGATAAAAGAGAATCATGTGATTTTCCATCTTTAAATTTTCTCGTTATTATTTATCTTTGAATCTCTATTTCGATAATACTTTTCTATTGTTCTTGTATATCGAGCTCAAAAGTTGCATTCTGTACACTGAGAAAAATTGCTTGATTGCATCACCAAGATGTATCTGATAAAAGGCATTTTGGCAAAATCAAAAAATGTTTAGTTAAGGATTTAGTTATTTTTTTCTAATTGGATCATTAAAATTCTTGTTATATTAAAGAACACGTGGTGATGCCTTCTTTTTTCTAAAATTAATATTATTACCGAAAAAATTTTTTTCAAATTAAATTAACAGGAATTAATCAATCATATTCATCTGATAATCCCTAAAGGAATTTTGATTCATCCATTTTCCACACAAAAAAAAGGATATTCTTGTTTTGAAAATATATTTAGTTTTAACATAGAAATTTTGAAATGAGATTATATTGTGTCAATTAAAGAAAAATATAATTGCTTGAATAATTGCTTACTTGAAACCATTTTATATATTGCAATCGAGAAAAATTTTCTACGATTTAAGATTTAATTTTCTTGAATGGAAAAGGAACAATGTTAGATGGAAAATAACATTTTTAAATCAGAGATTATAATCTTCTTAAGTTAGAATTAAATATTCTTGAGATGACAATTACAATATTCAAATAAGACTATAATATTGAAATTTAAAATTATTAAATTCTTCCAAGAAGATTATAAATTATTGCGTATATACGAAACAATGAACGCTTAAATTTAAGTATATAAATTTTGATTTGACATTTATTATTTTTCTGTGCAGCAAACCGGTTGCATCTACCAGATTTCTAATTAATGCAACCAGATTTTTTTCTCAGTTCATAGCTCGTTCCTCGGCAAATTCGACCTTCTCACGTGCACGCTTTGATTAATCTCGAGGAATTTGATGAACTGACTTTTTCGATCATTGTATCCCGTTTCGTTGAAAAGACGGAGGAAGTTGTACAGTGACGAACGAGCAAAGTTTCCGCATCCATCTCGCGAGTCTCGGCGATGTGTACCAGGTACAAATATTTCCCAGGGGGGGGGGGGGATTCACGACGAGCGTGCCCCGGTCGACGTGACGAAGATCCATACAATTAGACGTAACCGTCAACCGCTATAATTTATACGCTCGTCGGACAAATCGCGACAATGAAACGGCACAAAAAAAAAAGAGAGAGAGGAAAAGGAGAAAAAATAAAGAGAGAAAAGAAAGTGAGAGACTCGCGATCGAGAGTGAAGGCGCATTGTAATTTACGAGGGAATCAGGGGGGTAGGGGGCGGGGGAGGAATTCACCCGAGCCCTTTATCCGTTCGTGCGTCTCTCACCTTTTTCCATCCCGTGGACTGTCGAAGTCTTTACGCGTCATTGTTAAGCGGTAAGGTGATCCCTCGATATCTCGTCGTGTTCCATTCATACGAAAATTTACCTGTCCATTGTGGGACTCTCGGCATCTTAATGTGACCGCACAATTCGAGACGCGTCATGTTTAAATTGAAAAAAAAATAGTGCATCCAATAAGTCGAATGTACACAACATCCGTTCTATCAGCTGACCAAGTTAAATTGTATTTTCTCCAAAAAATAGGGTTGAACATTTTTTTATATAATTTATATATTTTATATAATTTATATAATTTATATAATTTATATATTTTATATAATTTATATAATTTATATATTTTATATAATTTATATAATTTATATAATTTATATAATTTATATAATTTATCGCTTAATTTAATTTGTAATTTTTTATTTAATTTTCACGTGATTTTTCCTATACGATATTTCGTCGAATCTTTGGAAGAGAGGAAGGGGAATAACGGCAGATCGAGTCCTTTCAATTTCCATTTATAGAAAGGGAAAGAAACACGTCTGGGAAAGAACAGCCATGAAAGGTGAACGTTGAAAAGTGAAACGTGCTTTTCCTCCCCCTTTCTTATACCCTTGTTTATCAATTACGATGTCGTATAAGATGAGAAGACACCGAGAGGAGAAGAAAAAAAAAAGGAAAACGAGAAGAAAATGAGATGTTTCGATGAAACCGAACCGCCAGCAGCAAGAACGAGATGAAAGAAGACAAGGAGAAGACACGCACAGCTTCGCGGATCGTCAAACGAAAGGAAGAAACGAGCAGAGAGGGGGGAAGAATGGCCTCTCCTTCGCTGCAATTTGACACAAAAAATCCAGGTATCAACGAGCGAGGTCGAACGAGGACTTTCGAGGAAAGTGGTAGAAGACTCTCCGACAATACAAAGGCTGTGATGCTTATATACAGATCCCTTTTCGAGTCCCCGACCCTCCCTTCGAAAGCTACGTTCGCGTTGTACGGTTGACGAAGCATCTCCTCTTCCGGAGAGGTGCATCTCGGGTGTCCCTAACAGGTAAGCGGAACTAACGTTTGCACAGGTGCAGCGGAGGAGAGAACCTTCTTCAAGTTCGTCTTCGAGAAGAAACCGAGACTGGAAACTTTTCAAGGTTGTCGGTCGCGCATCCAGACACGAAAAAGTGCAACAGAAATGATACACGAAGAGGAGATATCTCGAGAAAAATTGTAAAAAGTTGGAACAAGAATTTTTTTCACGAGAAAAAAGAATAGAAAAATCAACGTTTGCTAACTTTCGGAATGTTACAAAGTCGTAAAATCATCACTGAGACGATAAATGCTGATTCTTAAAATTCTTTTCGAGTTTTCTAGGATTAATTTTTGATACAATGTTCAACAACATCGATTTCATTAAATTTATATATATAATTATAAATATATATATTCAAGTTTTCTAGGACTAATTTTTGAAATAATATTCAAAAACATCGATTGAAAAACAATGTAATTAAAATTAAATATTCACATTTAAATATGAATATTCAAAAACATATAATTAAAATATATATAAATATATATATTTAAAAAAAAATAAATATATATATATAAAATATATATAAAAACTATAAATATATATACATATATATATATATATATATATATATATATATATATCTACCTAATCTTAACTAATATCTAATCTTGAATTGCGACAAGTTACTTCTTCGATAAAAGTAGAAAATAAAATATCAAAAATACATTTGCTCGATTTCTAAAGTTAATCGAAAAGATAATCATATCAAAGAACACCTCATTAAAAGCCCTTTGATAACGTCAACTAGAGTACGAGTTCAACATGTTGCATCGATTAATATACTCGAAACACGCGACCTAAATATTAAAAAATAAATTATCGATCGAGGCGCGATAATTTATTCAAAAAATAAACTACTTTCACTCGCTATCAATCTCCCGCATCAAACTTCACGTGATTCACGTTTAACGTGAACTTGCCGCAACGCAGGTGATTCATCGCTGACGAACTCGCAATTGCACGAGCGGGATTGTCGGTCGGGAGACGAGACGCGTATCGCCGGTATCATCGGGGACAAAAGCGAGGAAAGGTAACAAAAAAAACAATGGACAACGGTCGGCGGCCGCTTCGAATTCAAACGAAGCAATGCGCGCGCGCGCTCGAGCACGACCTGTCAAAAAACCTGTTGAAATTCGCTCTCGTCGAATTCAAGGCGATTATAACCACCTGCTGAGTGTACTCGCGTGCGTCCGTTCGTCTCACATATTTTTCACACAGATCCGCGGCCAACGGTACCGACGGAAACTTACTTGCGCGCGCGCGCGCGCGCTCGAGATTCCTTCGATGGCTCCCACGTTTCTTCGCGCGATCGGATATTCTTACCTGTTATTAGCTGCAGCCACAGGACGGCTATCGCGACGCAGACTGGTCGGGCTGCCATCGTGATTCGCTGTCTCCTTTCCTTTCTTTTCACTCTCCTCTGGGAGAAACGAGTCCCTCCTCGCGTCCTCTCACTCGCACCGTTCGTACGTTTCTTTCTCTCTTTCTTTTCCTCGCCTCTCTCTCTTCCTTCACTGACACCACCCGCGATTTCTCGATTCTCGCGATCGACGAAGATCGGATCGTTTGGGAGGACCGTTAAATGGAACGACGGAACATTCTTAACTTCACGGATCGACTACGATGACGCATACGTCACGACGTCGCGCTGGCCGATCTTGAACTGTGGCGGGGAGCGTCGCGGACGCGCTCGGCATGGCCTTCGGCCGCGCTCGGCCGTCTCCGCCGAGTCACATGACCCCCGTCGGAACGCAGGTACGCGCGGCCGGGAGTGGGGGGGAGCGCCGGCCGATTCGCGCGCGCGACCTTCCGCAGTTCAAATCTCTCTCCTCGGGATTCTGTCCACCGCTATCGCTGCGCATACCGATGTACTACGACGACCTGCTACTACGACGTCAGTTGACTTTAGATATTTAGATTTTCTTTTTTTTTTCTAACTTTCCGCACCAATGTATTGAAAAAGAGAAATAAATCTATTTTAGATATTTAGGAGGGAAAAATTTGTGCACTAGTGTGCGCTAAAGAGAGATAGATGTCTATTTAGAAATTGGAAGGAGAGAGAGAAGTAGTCGATTGAAGAATAAAAATAAGAAACTTGGTTGAATTTTTTGTATTAACTTGGTTTTGTATTAACTTGGTTCAAATTTTTATATCATAGTTCTTTTAATATTGTGATTGTCATTTCAAGAATATATAATTATATAATTATATTATCTCAAGAATATATAAATATAATATTTCTTTTAATATGATTGTCTTTTTATAGTTCTTTTAATATGATTGTCATCTCAAGAATATATAATTATTTAATTCTACTTTAAGAAAATTATAATCTTTGATTTAAACATGTTATTTTTTATCTACCTGTATTTCTTTTCCATTCAAGAAAATTTAATCTTAAATCATTAAAATATATTTTTCTTGATTAAACTATATAAAATAGCTTCGTTCAAGTAAGCAGTTATTCGAGCAATTATATTTTTCTTTAATTAACGCGATATAATCTCATTTCAAGATTTCCAATTTGTTTTTTTTTTTCAAACTTTCCGCACCAACATACTGAAAAAGAGAAATAAATCTATTTTAAATATTTAGGAGGGAAAAGTTTTTGCACTAGTGTGCGCTAAAGAGAAATAGATGTCTATTTAAAGGTTGGAAAGAGAGAAAGTCGATTTAAGAATAAAAATAACAAACTTGGTTGAACTTTTTATATTAACTTGGTTTAAATTTTTATATCATATTTCTTTTAATATTGTGATTGTCATCTCAAGAATATATAATTATTTAATTCCACTTTAAGAAAATTATAATCATTGATTTAAAAATGTTATTTTTCATCTAACATTATTATTTCTTTTCCATTCAAGAAAATTTAATCTTAAATCATTAAAATATATTTTTCTTGATTGATCTATAAAATATAAAATGGCTTCGTTCAAGTAAGCAATTATTCAAGCAATTATATTTTTCTTTAATTAACGCAATATACTCATTTCAAGATTTTCAATTTGTTTTTTTTTTTAACTTTTCGCACTAATGTACCGAAAACAAAATAAATCTATTTTAGATATTTAGGAATTTGAAAAAGTGGGAAAAGTTTCTGCACTAGTGTACGCTAAAGAGAGATAGATATCTATTTAGTTAGATATCTATTTGGAAGGAGAGAGAGAAGTAGTCGATTTAAAAATAAAAACAATAAACTTGGTTGAACCAATAATAAAATAATTTTAAATTTCAACAATGTTATAGTTTTCTTTTAATATTGTAATTATCATCTCAAGAATATATAACTATTTAATTCTACTTTAAGAAAATTATAATCTTTGATTTCAAAAATGTTATTTTCCATCTAACATTATTTCTTTTCCATTCAAGAAAATTTAATCTTAAATCATTAAAATATATTTTTCTTGATTGAGCTATAAAATATAAAATGGCTTCGTTCAAGTAAGCAATTATTCAAGCAATTATATTTTTCTTTAATTAACGCGATATAATCTCATTTCAAGATTTCTATATTAAAAGTAAATATATTTTCAAAACAAGAATATCCTTTTTTCCTGTATATTTAGAAGTTGGAGGCAAGAGAAGAAAGGTGAGAGATTTAGCTACGCCTTTTATATTTTCTCTCAATGTGTATTCTAGACCGAGGCAAATTGTATTTGTAACACGTCGGGATCGTAAACGTTGGTCATGTCAAAAGAGAAAATTCTCAAGGTTTCATCGAAGGAAATTCACCTCATTGAGCTTTATTCCGCGATGAATACAAGAGCAGGTTGAGGGCAACCTCGAGTTCAATTTCGAGTTTATTTACGTACGTGCTGAACGTTCCACGTGTACATTTGTCAACATAACGGTGAAAGCGAAAGGTTGGATTATTATTTTTATTAAACTTTAAATTGAGAATTTGACGGGCGTGCAAAAAATCTCTCGCGCGTATTGTTTACAACTTAGATTAAACTATATACGCGTCGGTTTGGATTTTTGCACAGGAAGGGCCCCCGATATTGGCACGATACTTTCCATATATATCGACTCTTTCTCGATCGGCCATTTATTTTTCCCTCCTACGTCGCTGCATCGTGCGCTCGTAAACACGGGCATAACACACTTTCCCAAACGAATATAAATCTCCTGACAGCGAGGGATTTTTGTTTATAGGATATATATACAGCAATCTTGTTTTCGGAATTTGTTTCGTTCTATGCTTTGCCCGCAGGCATATGCAAAAATCGGCGATTTATGACAGTGGCTTATGTAGCTACTGTGTATAACGTTGGGTATCGGTGCAATATGCTCTAGTGATAAAAAATGAACACTAATCAGACACGGCAAGAACAACGTGAAAAAAGATTTATGGACTTTAGCTTAGGAAACAGTGGCATCTTAATTCTAATCGGCAAAATAAATTGAAAAGAATAATAATGGAAGAAGGAATATTAAATTATATATACACATGTGTGCGTGTAAATTGAAGAAGAAATAAATTGAAAAGATTAGACAAAGAAAAAGCAGAGAAAATTTTAAATGTATCATCTTTAAATATATATATTTAAATATCGCTTCTTATTTTAATATACATATATTTATTCTCATTTACATTTAAAATTAATAAAATTAATAAATTTAAAAAAATGAGAAGAGAAAGAAGAGATTTTTAAATAAATATATATATTTCTAGTAATCTCTTTTTTTTTCTCATTTTTTTTAAATTTATTAATTTTACTAATTTTAAATGTAAATGAATAAATAAATATATGTAAATTGAAATAAGATGTATTATATATTTATTTATTTATTTATATTTGAAATTTTCTCTGCTTCTTTATTTTCTAATTTTTTTCAATTTGTCTCGAATTACGCTAAATTGGCTATCAATCACAGTTTATTTATACTCGAGTATAATCAATCTTTCTTCAATTGCAGCGAGTTGATTAGATAATATTCATTATTACATGCATATTACATTATGGCATATTCCATTACCCAATAGAACTAAATGACTTATGATTAATTTTGCCGTGATTAGCTTTTAATTGTTATGTGAATTGTTGTTTGACTCAATTAATTTCTGAAACTCGGAAGCGTAGAAATGTACGTTATTATCGTGTCATGTCCTTATTTATTTAACGAATTCATTCGCTCTCACAAAGTGGGACACGCGCGACATCATTGTTACCTAAAATTCCAAAGATTGATAATGCATCTCGTAAATTCGTGCAAATATTGCCACGTTGCTAAGGTCCGTAATTACGTCGCCTCATGTACACATTTCTCGAAAGCTTACGGCGCGCAAATATGGCGCACTTTATTTCGTGTTTATCCAGAGATATGCTTGATGAGAATGTATGGAATCGGAAAATCAAAGTTGCCGTGTCACGTTGATAAATAGACAAGTTTCCCTCCTTCAGAGGGATAAAAATATTTTTCAAATTATATTATTTGTGAAAAAAGAATTGAAATCTGCAAAAATATCTCACATTTTCCGAGGTGCAAGGAAATTGCGAATTTTATTACGATAAATTTAAAAAACTGCGATATATCTTTTTCTTATGATTTTTATCGTGATTGCGTTATTAAAATTTATTAATGTCATGTGGCAAACTAGTCAACGCGAAGCAATTATCCTTCAATTACTTTGTTCCGTGACACAAGTGACTGCTCGGATGCAGCCTCGAGTGTCCCTCCCCTTTTATTTCGACGAGTGTGCAAACCCCATCACATTGGTTACGGCCTCCACGTCGTCTTTCTCTCAAGAGGGTCGTCCTTTTCCAAATAAACCTGCCGACCCTCGCGTGGTTTTTTTGTACCCTCGGCATCTTTCGTGACGCGAGAAAACGCGTCTTATGATGATGATCCGAGAAGAAAGAGCAAGAGGTGCCGACGGTTGACACTTGGCTTGTTTATCATTTGTCAGTCGTCTGTTTACACCGAAGGCTACAATCGCGGACAAGGGATGCTCTCACCTCTTTTTTTTTCCGTCGTGTGAAGTCGAGTGGTGACGTTCGTTCTGTCCTTCGTAACGTCTGCGTATTGATCGATCGCCTGGCAATAAAGGGGCCCGATGCTTGTTAGAGGCGATTGATGATCGTTTAAGTCGGAAATTGAGCGAGTCATTTTTATCAGATTTTTCGGAAAAAATAAGAGCTCGTCTCCACGTCACGTGTACACGTGGTTTGAACGATACGTCAAAAACATATGTTTCGATGCGTCAAAAGTCGCTCGGAACTAATTGAACGCTTTTCGCGATTATTTTGGAATTTGCACTGTTTACAATTCACTAGCGAAAACGCTGACACGCGTCGTTTCTGGAGCTACTAATCCATTCCGAGTAAAACGAGGCGCGTCTGCTAAGACGATGATAGATCGTAATTTTCGCCCGGCGTCCGCTTAAACACGGCGCTAAGGTTTTATCGTCTTAAAGTTGTCCTTAGAGAACCCGTCACGCTATTCAGGTGGTTTTCCAACGGTTTAGAAAGCGTCCCGAAAGTGGATCTCTCGTTTCACCCGAGTGCTCGGCGCTTTTCATAACGATAGATACTTTTTGCGGTAACAAGCCACTTTGATAATGAAATGAGGTAATAACGTCACGGTTTAATTTTTATTCATTTCCGCAGCTTTATTCGTTAAAATACAGTGTACACTTGTTTTCCAATATTTTGAAATAAATTTGAGGAGAAAGAGAATATTTTTTTGAAATAAACATCAATTTTTATAGACAAAATCGGAGCGTTTCAAAATGCTTTGCGTATCGCGATACATTTTTCAATTTATTAAAAACTAGCGAAACGATGGGAAAAAATTCTAAAGAGAAAAATAATTGATTTCACTTTTTTGTATATTTATAGATTTGCAATAGAGTTTAGAGACAAATTCACAAGGAAATCATTTATAAATATTATTATATAATATTAAATAATAAATAATAAATGATAATAAAATTAATAAATAAAAATAATTCTAATAAATTATAATAAATGATAAATAATTTTATGATATTATAAGTAAAATCATGAAATGATGGGAAAAAATTCTAAAAATAATTGATTTCACTTTTTTGTATATATATAGATTTGCAATAGAGTTTAGAGACAAATTCACAAGGAAATCATTTATAAATATTATTATATAATATTAAATAATAAATAATAAATGATAATAAAATTAATAAATAAAAATAATTCTAATAAATAATAATAAATGATAAATAATTTTATGATATTATAAGTAAAATCATGATACAAATTCCTGTATTTTCTCTCTATATTAAATCAATTCGTAAGTTATCTGTCTGTATTTTTGTTCTCTAATTATCTCGCTCAATCTTCCGTCGTCGCATGTTTCGTCGACAAAGATTAATAAACGCTCCTCGTTAGATCCTGGCACGCGTCAAAATTATAAACTAAGAAAAGTGCAGACAAATCAAAAGAGAGGACGTCGAGGACTGGATGATGTCACGGATCGAATAATAACATCTCGAAATATAATACATGCATTTTTCAGAGTCGACATTATTAAACAACCTTTCTGGATGCATAAACAAGCCGTGCCGAAAGCTCGTAAGAGAGATAAACGACAGGAAGGAAGGGTGAGAGATGCGAGACATAAATTTATGAGGGACAAATGATGCACCCCATCTCGTGTTGAAGAGAAAGAGAGAGAGGCTGCTATTAAATTAAATATTTATTCATCGATCTTTCGCCAGAAAACTGACGCGGCCGACTCTCTCCTCGGTAAATAAACGAAAATATGTATTTCGTTTCATCGAATCGCCGATTTCTATCGGCAGAACTGAAATATGCTCCGAGTTACAGTTCTCCAATTTTAATACGCAATCGATTCTTTACGTTGATGTAAAGTAATGGTGTGGATTACGAGGCACATTTATAAAAGAATCCGAGAAGAGGCGGGATTTTCCCAGGGAGAGAGAGGACTACCTTTGAATTAGATCCTCGAATCTCAGTAGATATTCAAAGATGTTCGAGGAAATGAAGCTGCCAGTTTCTGAATTGAAAGTCCGATTCGATAAGAGAATCTGTGCAGAATAAAATGGTTAAATTCAGAAATCTGATTCATGAAATCATATCCTGTTCTATTCTAAATCAGATTTTCCCGAGACTCACGTTGCTCTCCTTTCTCGAATAGCTTTGGAAATTTTATAAGAAATATATATCCCTTTTCCCCGGCTTGAAAACGTCAAATCAATAAAACGCGACACGTTAAGCACAAAGTTAGCAACGTCTATATTTTGCGTGCGATTGTATTTACGTACAATTGCCGACAAAGTCTTTCTCCGCGAAGGGAGGAACTTTGGTCGAGGAAGGGGAGGAAAAAGCGAGAAGACGAAGAAGAAACGTAAGAGTGAAATGAATGGCCGCGATGAATCATTCTTGGTATCAATCTTCAGGAAGGCAACTGGAAGGAAAGTAGATGAAATAGTAGCGGGGCAGAGAGACGGCGGGGGGAAGGGGAGAGGGAGGGGGAAGGAGGAGGGAGAGAGAGAGAGAGACACAGCTGTCTGCGATTTTAGCCCCGTGGAAAAATTTGGATTCCGCCGAAAAACGAGACGAGAGATGCGAACGACGTCTCATTTTCACTCGTTGCAATTTTGCATCCTCCCCAAGAATCTCCGGAAGAGGGAGAGAAAGTCTATTCTCCCCCCCCCCATTTTCGCTCTCCGATCTATCTCGATTCGCGAGTAGTTTGCATTGACGACGATTAATTGTTCCCGAACAAACACAAAGCAGCCCTTGTAATCGCCGCGGCAATTTCGCGTCGATCAATCGCAAACCCTCCCCTGAACCGCTTACGCGATTAAACTGCCAACAGGTGCGCGCTCCGCATTCGAGGCACGCTGTATCGGTGCCGACTGTAATTCGGTCGATCATCGACGGGACGAGGGGGGTGGATTATACGGCCGGGGACAAGGGAGAGAAAAGGTCGCGTCGAGCTAGAAAATCAGCGGACGAACCCTATCTCCTTCGTTCGCGTTCGCCACCCTCGTTCCTCCGCTCGCAGTTTCCACTCGTGCCTCTTCCTCCTCGTTCGTTCATCGAGCACCCGGGGTGTGTGGGTGCGCGTGCAATTGTGTGGGGGTAGGTTCGCCGGCGCCTAAAAGGCAGGCAGCCAGGCGGGCGCCGCTCGGAAGGGTTTCGCCTCGTTCCACCGACGCGACGAGGAGGAGAGGAGAAGAACGGCGTCCGTCGTCGCCGCTCATCCGCGAGCAGGAGCGGGATGAGGCGAGCGCGGGGGCGGATAAAACGGGACACGCGGGGGCGGAGAGATGATCCGATGCAGCGTCCGGGAGGAAGGGGGTTGCGCCGTCATCGCGCGTCTCGAATACCGTATCGTTCCAAGGCAACAGCCCGGAAGACGACACCCCGGCAACCTCGTCCTCGTCCTTGGCGCGGCCTGGATGGAGGACCGGCCGCTCGGAAAGAAAGAAGGAAAAATCCGGGTAAAAATACGGCTTGTTTTTTGATGCCGCGCGCGGGGATGATATGAAAAGCGCCCGCGGGCTGGGGCGCAAAGTACGCGAAACTCGTTAACGCAGTCGAGGTAAATACACGAGAGGAGAACGCGGCTGGAAATAAAGAGAGGCGGGTGCGCGTTTCAAAGGGGGTCCGTTTGATGTCGGCGTGTTTACCGCGAAATAAGCGTGATTACCGTTCAATCGTCAAGCAAAGATTAATACCCGATACCGCTCCCCGCAACTTTATGCATAAAAACATTATTGATTCTTCGTCGCGGAGCACTGCGTAATTATATTCCCTTAGTTCTAATCGAGCCGATAAGAATTATTTATTATATAATGCATAATAGCGTTAATGGTTCATGTTTATTTAATATTATGTAATACGTAATAGAATTATTATTTAATATTTATTTCATATTATATTTTAATAATTTTCCAAGAGTTATTTAATATCATATAATATGTAATAGAATTATTATATAATATTTATTTAATATGTAATAGAATTATTATTTAATATTTATTTACAAATATTATATAAATATTATTTATAAATATATATATATAATATTTTTCTAATTTTCTAAGACAGTTATTATTTAATATTTATTTATTATTATATTTTTCTAATTTTCTAAGAGAGTAATTATTTAATATTTATTTTAAATACTTTTATATAATTTTTTAACATTTCATGTTTTATGAATAATTATTTATTATTCCCCCATACGTTAAAAATCACTTTAATTTAATATTTATTTAATATGTAATAGAATTATTATTTTATATTTATTTATAGATATTAAATTATTATAAATATTATATAAATATTATTTATAAATATATATGTAATATTTTTCAAATTTTCTAAGAAAGTTATTATTTAATAATGATTTAATATTATTCTAATTTTCTAATTTTCTAAGAGAGTAATTATTTAATATTTATTTTAAATGCTTTTATATAATTTTTTAACATTTCATGTTTTATGAATAATTATTTATTATTCCCCCATACGTTAAAAATCACTTTGATCTGCTGGCGAGATGAGAAAAATATTCACTCGATTGTGCGTATGTAATTGACTAAATAATTTGTAATCAATTTGTAATTTGCGAAATATCGAATATTTCCGCTTGCACGAGCATTGAAACTTACATACACGCGCGTAATCGCTAACGATGTTGTATTCTCGCTTGCCGGCATGAAATAAAATAAATTGCACCAGCGGTTATGATGACGTTTGTCGATCCAACTCGGTGCGATGCAATTTTTCCAAGTATTATTCGTACCGATTCGCGCATGCATATGGAATTCCTATCCTTGTTGGAGTCTCTCAAAAGATTTCGTAGATAGGCACGAGCGAGGTGCGATCTTTATCGCTTGCCGAGGGAGAGACGAGGCGACACCAAGCCCGAGGAAAGGGCGCGACAGGCTTCTCGCGGTAACAGAGTTACATTTATTCGGTCCCCCGAGCAAGAAGGTGATATTTTTCCAAGGGGGAAACTTTCAAACGCCGACGGTGACTGCTCCTTGCCGTAAAAGGGCGGCATTGTGTCCACGGCTCTCGCTTCCTTTCCTCGCACCCGCCTCGTTTCGCTTCTCTTTTTCTCCCGCCATCGAGAGTATAAACACTTGGCGACGACCGGAAGGCAGAAGTTTGGTCTGCGCGAACCGGGGGGGAAGGGGGAGGATTTATTCCTCGTCCGCTTCGCGTGCGCCGATAAGACGAAGGAGACGTATGAGGGCTGTAAAGCCCGGACGTCGACCGTAACTTACTGATTGACGAACCGCTCTCGCCGATCCCGGGTTTCAAGTTTGCCGAGGGAAACCGAGGGCGGACTCGCAAATTCGTTCGGCTGCCGCGGAATTTCCTCCAGGACACGAAAAGCCGCTCACTTATTTAACGCGCCGGCCTCTCGCAGTCGCGGCACGAACGCGACATCCCCGGCTCTCTCTCTCTCTCTGTTCATGGGAATGGATTAAAGCCGTCGCCTTACATGAAGCTTAGCGCGACGAGTCTTAATGCAAACGAAAAATTTCACGCCGTCGAGCGAATTATGGTAAATCGCGGATCGAGAAGAAAATGCTCCCTTGGAGGAGAGAAGCGTGTACTCTGGAATATGGAGCATCGATTAATAAGAAACGACGGTGAATTATTCGAGCCACATGCAAGTTCGTTGCAAACGCAACCCCTAAAAATGGCCTTGCCCTCTTCTTTCATTTTCAACAACCGTCTACGCCTTTTTGCAAAAGGCATAAACACTCCATGCTGAACTTTATGCAGCACTTTGCGAGACTGCGCCAGGAGAACGAAACAAATGGACTTGCGTGGTAGACAATTTTTTTCTCCCCGAATGTAACCGTATGTATATTGAATTTTGTGTATATTGAACTATGCAAAAGGGAAATGTGTAGCTTCAGTTTCGTCGGTTCTAATAAAATTTAATGTTAATTTTTAAATATTATTATAGCTGTAGTATTTCTTAAATATTACCTTGTTCAATATCTCTCTTTTTCCAATATTGATTAAATATTATGTATATTTATATTTCAAATATCTCGATAGTTAAACTTTAAATTAAAATTCATTTCTAAAAATAATCCATATTTTTAAATATTGCTTCATTCGGTTATTTATTTTTGGAGAGCCGATATAGTTTTATATATTATTTCTTAAATATTACCTTATTCAATATCTCTCTTTTTCCAATATTTATTAATTATTATACACATTTATATTTTAAATGAGTCGGTAATTAAACTTTAAATTAAAATTCATTTCTGAAAATAATCCATATTTTTAAATATTGCTTCATTCGGTTATTTATTTTTGGAGAGCTGATATATTTTTAAATATTATTATATATATTATTTCTTAAATATTACCTTGTTCAATATATCTTTTTCCAATATTTATTAAATATTATATACACTTATATTTCAAATGACTCAGTAATTAAACTTTAAATTAAAATATATTTCTAAAGAAAATCCATATTTTTAAATGTTACTTCATTTGGTTATTTATTTTTGGAGAACCGATGTATTTTTAAATATCATTATATATATTATTTCTTAAATATTGCTTTGTTCAATATATCTCTTTTTCCAATATTTATTAAATATTATATACACTTATATTTCAAATGTCTCGGTAATTAAACTTTAAATTAAAATTCATTTCTAGAAAGAACCCATATTTTTAAATATTACTTCATTAATTTTTCGACGATTATAAAGTATGATACATAAAGTATGATACATAATTATAAAATATCTCGTAATTAAAAATCTTGAATTAAAATTTATTGTTCCAAACACACATTAAAGAATAATTGAGCAGGAAATTGTGGATTGTAAACTATATTCTCGATTATATTCGATAATTATGCTTAATAAGACAACACGAGAGAGGCACGACTGTGAATATTTTCTAGGTATTGATAACAAAAATTTGAAGTGCTCCACATAACGTATACATAAACGTTACTCGAGGAGCTGTTTATCATAAATTTAATACCCTCGCTCGATACGTGAACTCAAATCTCCGATCTGAAATTCGTAAATATTATCGTTGTAAAGTAATACGCTTTCGTTCGAGACACGCTATGGGTTCGGATGCTGACGTACGTTTCTGAGAAGCGTGTAACTGATAATTAACGGTTCATTCGGGCACGCATAATCGCCATCGGAGTTGACGTTGACGGATCGTTCGTGCTCTCGTGACGTCGCGGAATATTCAACGAATTAACGAATTAATTTTGTAATTTTGCATAATTCGAAAAAAAAGACGCCCCGGTTGATTTAACATCCACCGGCTCCGAGAATTGCACATTTGAAACATGGCGTTAATTATCGCAATTGCATAATGCGTCTTCATTTTAATGTTCGCAATTTCAGTTTGCTTATCACAGATATCCGAGAGAGAGAGAGAGAAAGAGAGAGGGAGGAAGAGGGATAAACAACGATAAATGGCAATAAATTCTCGGTTAGGAGCAAACAATTTTGCAATGCGAGTGTTCTATTCTCCTCTATTATTTGCATTCT
The DNA here is from genome assembly GCF_003227725.1 of Camponotus floridanus. Lineage (NCBI taxonomy): Eukaryota > Metazoa > Arthropoda > Insecta > Hymenoptera > Formicidae > Camponotus > Camponotus floridanus. Next base: position 26,909 of record NW_020229459.1, on the reverse strand, counting down.
GCGCGTTCTTGCGAGAGGAATCGTAAATCAATATTTTGACGAGAATGCTATTTAGAATTGAGACCGACAATACCTATCATCACGTGTGCCATATTATCATCAGATAATACAATCATTTGTAGCGATAACGTTGCTTTTTTCGCAACAAGCAAAGCAAATTGCAAACATTTTAGATGATATATAATCATGTATGATTTTATTCTCTCTCTTATATAGGATATTCACCTCTGATTTTGCTCCAAAAATTTGCGGAGCTTCCTTTCGCCCAATTAAGAGTTATAATATTTTAAAGCTATCGATTCCTCCTACTTTTTGCATTTAGAAAATTTATCAGAAAATTGATCGATGAGTTGATTATTTTTAATTAATTAATTATTAATAAATATTTAGTATTTCAATGTGTATTTCTAGAGGTGGATCGCTCATTTTTATTACATATATGTCATATAAAGAAAATTATGAATGAAAATAATAATAGTCTCTTCGTGACGAATTCTAGATGTATTTTCGCATTTATTTGACGAGAAAATGTAGCAAAGATAGACGAAAAAATAAATTTCTTTGTGTAAAAAGAGAGATTTTAAATACCTTCATTTTAAAATATCACTGCGCGATCCTTTTCGAGGACGATTCATTATTGTTTCGCAGACTTAAAATTATAACTCTTTTAATTTAGACAGAAAAAAAAAATTCCAAGCAAGTCGGAGATGAAAATTAATACAAAAATTTACCTCGCATACCCTTCATTAATATTTCCCAAGCGCTAGAAATGCACGCGTTTCATTCTTTCCTCCTCTACCTGAAGCTTCTCGTCTCAAATCTCCTTATTCACCGTATCCCACATCTCGCTATCCTCATTTTCGCATTTTCCCGAGCTCCGATCCTCTGGATCATAAGGACGCGACGATCGATGGACCGGACATGTGCGTCGGTTGCATCGCGATGCCCGGCAGATGTAATGGACAACGTGGAACGTTACACATTTGCGGCACAGGCGCATTGTGGTTCGATCCTAATCCGATTACACGGCCCATTGAAGTCAGAAGTGCGATCTTTTAAAAGGGCTATCGTGCGCTTGTTAAACGCCGTGCGGAGAGAAGACCGCGTCAACAGGGAGAGCGAGAGAGAGGGCTGGCAATCGATATTTCCGCGACGGACTCCCTCCGGTTTAGCGGCGTAGAAGGAGGATACACGTTGCCAACACAATCCTCCGCGCCCTCGCCGTCGGCCAGATAATCTGCCGGGAAGCTCGTTACCCTCGTTGCCGCTCGTATCGCGGAATTACCGGAGTCCTCGAATTTGTACCGAGAGCGAGCTCGGTCTCTCCCTCTTGGACTCCGGGGGATGCTACTAAAGCCGCTATCTTTACTGTCTGCGGCCGGGCCAGCCTTACAAAGGCATCTCGAGCCCCGTATCCTTGCCGGCCGCTTATCGATGGCCGCGCCGCACGAAAAACTCGCGTAAATCCCGGATCAAGTACCCTTCCCCGAGTTTTCCGCGAGCGATTTTCGATATTACCGCGAAAACCGCATTTCGATTCCGTTCCTCTCGCTTCGGCTTTTGGAACAGTCGGAGATATTTTTGCGCGATTTTATTTTTTTCGCATGGACAGATTACGTAACGCATATACGCGTTTATCCGCGGCGTATACAGGGTGTCCTAGACCACCCCTCATACACCCCTTTTCTTTCAAAAACTAAGCATTTTAGAGAAAAACGTTTTCGACAAAAATTGTATGGTTTTGAGGGGAACATAAGATGGTGTCATTTGATCTTGGATGGCATCGTTAAGATCAGGTTAAGGATGCTTTTAATTTCTTAAATGGAACCACCTATTTTTTATTGCATATTCTTGTAGCTTGCCTCAAGAGCTTTCCAAAACACTATAATAAAGTATTTTTTCATTAAGTATTTTTCGAGTTTATGAGGCTTGAAATAATTTTTTAATTTTACATAAACCATAAAATATCTAGTAAAATATTCATTTTTTTATTATCTTAGCAATACTTTTATATACAAAATAATGAGAGGAATCAATTGGTATAAAGAAAACACACAGTTGTTTTTAAGAAAAAATATGTAATTGTTAATTGCAAATTACATATTTTTTCTTCGGAATAATTATGTGTTTTTTTTCTTCGGAACAATTATGTGTTTTTCTCTAAAATGCTTAGTTTTTTGAAAGAAAAGGGGTATATGGGTGGTCTAGGACACCCTGTATATGTGTACAAGCGTATTAAAATAATACGGGAAAATTAATTCCCGAGAAAATTTCGCCAGCGTTAATATTTGTGAAAGTTTAATGGGAATTAATAAATATTGATTTATCAATGCGATATTACCAGAATAATTCTATCTCGTTAAATAATATTTTGTGATTTGAAAAATTTTTATCCTTTACATCTCGCACTTTTCCATAAATGTAGAATCGTAAATACTACGTTTGTTTTTAGATTTCTTTCAAGCTCGTTTAATTAATTTTAAATTAATTCAATTATTTCAAATACACCGAGAAATGTCTTTCATATATTTTTTCCAGGATTATTCGACATGTCAAGAATATATAGAATCCTCGCGAGTAGTGTCTGGTAAACCTGCATCATGTTTTTATGGATCCTGATAAGGTAGGTGGATAAAACTATCGCGCAGACATCGTAGAAATATAATAAAGACCAAGAGCCATTTTTGTCACTAGTGTTGGCATCTTTTAAATACTTTACTGTTAAGCAATATTTGGTGACTTCAAAAATTTTTATTCTTTACATCTCGTACTTTTCTATAAACGTGGTATCGCAAATACTATGTTCATTTTTAGATTTCTTTCAAGCTCGTTTAATTAATTTAATTATTTCAAATGCACTGAGAAATATGTAATTTCTTTATATATTTTTTTCAGGATTATCCGACATGTCAAGAATATGTCATCTTCGCGAGTAGTGTCTGGTAAACCTGCATCATGTTTTTATGGGAGAGCCTGACAAGGTAGGCAGATAAAAACTATCGCGCAAACATTGTAGAAATATAATAAAGACCAAGAGCCATTTTTTTCACTAGCGTTGGTATCTTTTAAATACTTTACTGTTATAATTGGATCTCATCTTGCGTGCTGGCCGCAAACATGTTTTCCGGTCTGCAAAAGGACGCCGCGGGCGTCCGCGAAACGCAGACTTTTTCATTCTTCGCTGGTTACGAAAGACAATTGTCGATATCTTTTTTTCTTTACCAGCGAGCCTTCCTTTCAACCTCAATAGCATTAATAATTAATATTCAGAATTGAGAGAGGCTAATATAACTTTGACGCTGAAATTTAATTTTCAAATTGCTGCCAGTGTGTATTTTTAACAGCAACATCATGTGAACTTGAATATGATTATGGAGAACGGGATTAAACGCCAGATTATTCCACGAGCTATTTCATAAACAATTCCCAAATAAATTGTACGCGAGATTCCCTTTGAAGCGATATTGCATTCTCTGGTGTAATAGAACAGCATAATGCATAATGCGCGCGCGATACTAATAGTAATGGTACGAGTATCCTATTTTTTTCGTTCGCCTTTTACTCAAATTAAAGACCATTTAATCGTACTTAATAAAAGCGGCCGGAACCTGTGCACGCGGCTACGTTCAATTTTAATACACAAATGGAGCCAATACACTCTAAAAGGAATAATTGCATTAGGCCAACTCGATACGGACGGTCATAATTCAAGAACCCATTGCCCATCTATTTAGAACGTCCACGAGCGACGCGGCGACCCTTTATTTAAGTGTACATCGCCCCTGGCTCGCTCGTCGTGCTTCTCCATCCGCGACCGATCGAGAACCGTCGAATAAATGATCGACGAAACGGGAGAGGAAATTTATATCTCATTTGCTCGATACGTACCTTCCTTTAAGTACAAGGCGCGCCTTTCATCGCCCTTTTGCTCGGCGCACACAAGCGAAGGCGTAAGTGGAAGGAACCTTGACGCTGATGATGCGCGATCTAAATTTGCACACAAGGGAACGAATGTAATTAAAGAGAGTATTGGAATTTTCTTGGATTCTTGGGCGCGGCTCGAGTTCATTTATTAACGTATTCATTGGAAGAAATTGATGTAAATTTTAAAACAAACTCTCTCTCTCTCTCTCTCTCTTGCATTCCGCGACGAAATTGATTCAATTTAATTTTGTATCTCTTGCGTACGTGTAAAATATTTTGCGCAACAATGAAAAAAACTTTAAAAAAACAAATTCTTTAAAAATAAATTTTATTAAAGAGCAAAGTGTAAAGAAATAAAAAATTGTACTCGTGAGAACATGATAAACTTTTGAAATTTCGGATTTAAATTCATAGGGGGGTATGTGTTTGTGCATTACTGTTGTTACGAGAAATATAATTCCCATAACAAACGAAACTTTATATTCGCTTTATAAATGTTTTCCTTCTACTCTCGTAGGAATGTTTACGAATGCAAGAGAAAGGGACAAACACGCGGAACAATACGGAAAATCTCAATCCCCGACGGAAAATTCTCAAGTGCACTTTGCCACACAATAACGCGCGCCAAGTGCAATGAAATTCTCGCCGCTACAGTTTAACAATTGCAGTTTGTACTCTCTGACAATGAGCATCACACGTTAATATGGGAGAAAACAAAAAGTGCAATTCGCCAAAGTATTCGCATATTTGCGAAAAAAAGGTTCCATTACATCGTAATATAGAGAAATTTTGGTCAATATTACGTTGTTATAATTCATGCAAAAATGTTAACCGGGTTAAAGAGTAGATTTGTCAAATGAAACATTTATTTTTAGTAGGATGAAAAATTTAATTGCACCAAAAAATATATTTAATACTATTAATTATTTAATTATATATTTATTCAATATATTATTAAATATATTTTTCGGCACAAGAAAATTTTTAATTAATTAATTAAATAATTAATTCAAATATATAAATATATATAAACATTTAATAATATATTAAATTTTATTTTGAAATAATATCTTTAAAAATGTATTTTTAGAGCGTTAAGTGTAAAAAATATACAAAAATAAACCCAAATATAAATTTAAAATATATAAAATATAAATAAAATATGAGGATAAATATGGAAGAGAGAAATTTAAAAAAACTACCAATTTTCACTTTACGAGATGTTACGACATACGCTCCCTTTTTCGATTGCACATAAAAGGAAAATTTATCCGGCTAAAAGACTAGAAGGATTAGCGTAATTACATTCAACATGACCGGTCACAGATTTGTTTCTCGTTAAAAACCCCCCCGGTCTCTTATGTCACTCGTGTTACGAGCGGCAGTAACGTTCTATCCTTTTACGATGCGCGAAAATTCCGCGATCTCTTTTACGAGAGACACCAGGCTGGCCGGAATCCCGTTTCCGCGTCGAGCAAAAAAAGCGCGCGCGCGCATCGTCCGCGTATTTTTCGCGGCGATCTCTCGGGCGTCCGACAGGCGTCCGGGTATCCTGGCAACCGGCCGGGTATCCTGGACCACCTCCAAGGATGACGATCTGGGTTAACGTCGCGAATTCGTGTCGCGACGCCGTCGACGCCACCGTTGCCCCGGTTCACGTCGTCTTGAGACTCGCCTGACGAATTGGCTTTGAAGCTTACGCCACCGCCAGCAAATCGATAGTCCGTTTGTGGCGAAGGGATATATCCCGAAGGAGAAATAAAGCGAACAGGAACGAGCGTTGTAGAATTTTGCGCATTCGGGTCGATGAATCGGTCGACGCACGTCGTTATCGACAATCGTGGGCGGACAGAGAGACGCTATTGTGCGGCTCGCAACCCTTTCGCTACCCTCGGGACGACGTTACGAATGTGACGAGTTTTACAAGGCTCGAGGAAATATATGCAGCGTAGGCCATTTTAATCTACGCACTGAAATATGTTAAAATCTATAAGTTTGAGACAAAAATGTTTCAGACGAAAGTTGTATAGCTTGAAGGGGCAGATAAGATGGTGCCATTAGTTTGATCTTGAAGAGTCACCTGAAGGCTACGTGAAGATCATCTTCAACTTTTTAAATGGGACACCCTATATACTTTTGTATATTCTTGTAGCTTGCCTCAAGAGCTCAAGGAATCAATTGGTGTAACAAAAATACATAATTGTTTCGAAGAAAAAATATGTAATTTTCAATTAATAATTACATATTTTTTCTTAAAAACAACTGCGTGTTTTCTTTACACCAATTGATTCTTCTCATTATTTTGTATATAAAAGTATCAAGTAAGATAATCGAAAAATGAATACTAGATATTTTATGGTTTTTTTTTATGTAAAATTGAAAAATTATTTCAAGCCTCATAACTCGGAAAGTACTCAATGAAAAAATACTTTATTATAGTGTTTTGGAAAGCTCTTGAGGCAAGCTATAAGAATATGTAAAAGTATGTAGGGTGTCCCATTTAAAAAGTTGAAGATGATTTTCACATGGCCGTCAGGTGATTCTTCAAGATCAAACTAATAGCACCATCTTATGTCCCCCTTCAAGCCATACAACTTTTGTCTGAAACATTTTTGTCTTAAATTTATGGATTTCGAGATATTTCAGTGAGTAGATTAAAATGCCTACCTTTTACATAAATATATTTTTTAAAAAGTATTTATAAATATTATATAACATTTCTAAAATATTATGTCGATATTAAAATTGCATACCTCGAGGATCAAAATAGACCGTGATGAAATTCAAAGCGTGTATCAAGAATGTACCCTCTACAATATATCAAAGTGTCAAAATGAAAATGCTGTGCTGTGTAAGTTAATGTAAAAATATCGATCATATCGAATTCTCGCGCAAAGTGGCTGCGCTTAACAACACGTTAGGAGCATCAACGAAACCACTGACCTTTCGTTACGCACCTAACGAGTATATTTTTACCCCGCTATATATTTCGTATTAATAAGGCGAACTTTGCACTTTAATCGACCGTTGCGTTGCCAAGGCTCCGACAGTGCTTTCAATATTTTCCGCGATTGATCTCCGCATTCCAGCCTCGATTGATTCACGCATCAGTCGAAGCCTACGACGGCTATTACGAGATTCCATGTAGACCGATATCTCTCTTTCGACCCAGATACATACAACATTGGGCAAGCGCATTCATGCCGATGGAATCGCTGTAAATGTAGCGTAAGCGGAAACATCGACGCCATAAGGTCTACGTGCAGCGTGCACTTAAGCCGACGATCTAACTATCCGGTATATTTATTATATTTGTTCAAGGTCTGATGCCACTGCGCTTTAATGCCACGCCTATGCATAATAATTCGTATAATACGCGGCAATATGCTACAGTATTGTTTGGCGATCGTGAGGATAGACGAGAAGGAGAGAGAAGTGGAGGGTCGTACAAGCCTCATGGGTGGATCACCAAGTGGAATTATGGTGCGTTCCTAACCAGCGGAAGGGTGAATTCGACAGATGCAACGACAAGATATCGATCAGCTTCGTCGTGTGTCAACAATTACGCCGACATTTTTTTTAATACGTGAATTTTGCGACGTCGATAAAATTTGCACGCAAAATTTGAAGAAAAAGGTCTGAATAAAATAATCGAAATATTCCAACGGATATATGTCATTGGAAATTGTTAAAGTTGACGTTGCATAAGACAAGACGATAATGGTAAAAATATTATATTGGCATTTTTTCAACAGTTAATAATCTTGAAAGATAAATAATTTTGACACTCTTAATCTTTGAATATTCTTGATAATTAATTAAAAATCTTGTCTCGAATTTCGATGCAAGATTTGAAGAAAAAGGTCTGAATAAATAATCGAAATATTCCAACGGATATATGTCATTGGAAATTGTTAAAGTTGACGTTGCACAAGACAAGACGATAATGGTAAAAATATTATATTTGCATTTTTGAAAATTTTCGAAAACTTAAATCTTGCTCTTTGTAGCAAAATTTTCAATAATTAATAATCTTGAAAGATAAATAATTTTGACGCTCTTAGTCTTTGAATATTCTTGATAATTAATTAAAAATCTTGTCTCGAATTTCGATGCAAGATTTGAAGAAAAAGATCTGAATAAATAATCGAAATATTCCAACGGATATATGTCATTGGAAATTGTTAAAGTTGATGTTGCACAAGACAAGACGATAATGGTAAAAATATTATATTAGCATTTTTGAAAATTTTCGAAAACTTAAATCTTGCTCTTTGTAACAAAATTTTCAACAATTAATAATCTTGAAAGATAAATAATTTTGACGCTCTTTGAATATTCTTGATAATTAATTAAAAATCTTGTCTCGAATTTTGACGCAAGATTTGAAGAAAAAGATCTGAATAAATAATCGAAATATTCCAACGGATATATGTCATTGGAAATTATTAAAGTTGATGTTGCATAAGATAAGACGATAATGGTAAAAATATTATATTGGCATTTTTGAAAATTTTCGAAAACTTAAATCTTGCTCTTTGTAGCAAAATTTTCAATAATTAATAATCTTGAAAGATAAATAATTTTGACGCTCTTAGTCTTTGAATGTTCTTGATAATTAATTAAAAAAATCTTGTCTCGAATTTCGAGATGACAAAACGATATCAAGATTAGTTTTGATGTCTTGTGTCCTTGTTAAAGTTGGGCTGGATATTGTACAACTTGGGTAACAATTGGAAACACACGATCGCTCTTTAATGTTCCGAAAGAGTCGAGCGATCATTCAATAATGGAATAATAACCATTGACAAGTGTCCTCTTCCACTCATAGCGTTTTCGGTGTTCATTCACTTTTGAAAATAGTTGCGTTGTGTTATTAATCGATCACATATCACCGTTTTTCGAAGCCTTCTTCATCGCATTGTTGTAAAATAGACTGTGTAAAATAAAATTCGAGATGAGTCATATTTTAACATATAAAATATTAAACGCATGTGAAACGACGACGGAATAATTATAATTTTATAACAATGTTGTATGTAATTTTTCGCAATAATTTTTGCTAAAAATACGAAATTATTATTCAGAACGCGAATATCAAATTTATATTTAATATTTAATTATATATTATTAATTATGTAACACTTGACTATATTGCAAGATATTTCTGAAAATGATTTATAAAAGTCTCTTTGCACATTCTTTGAAATTTTTTCTCAAAGATATGCCATATTATTAGATAGCGCGAGAAGTCTGGCACATTTTGTTTTATGCAGGTGGATATCCATCATATTCATGACATTGATGTCTATGTTATCTTACTCAAACGTGAAGAATACCAGAGCGCATTATGTAACGTCGCAAGAAACCCCTGCGCGAGTATATTCTCAGGTATTCTGAATATAGCATAAAATATAAGGGGATAAAAATTTTCAGTGCACAATACGATGAAAGTATAAAAAGGATAATATATAAAATAAAGAAATTTAAAATTATAAATATATTCTAATGAAAAATGTGCATTTTTGAGCCTCAATTTTAAATAAATATAAAATTATCTCCCGTCCCGAAAAACATTCGAATATTTTATATTAATATGTATTCTAATATTTTATCTTGTTAAAAATATCTCTGTTGGCGTTGAAATTTTTGCAACGACTCGGATGATAAATATAAAAATTGTAAAGTTATTATTTTTTCAAATATTACATTTTGCATTGTATACAAAAAAGAACTCGCACATGTATTGTATCTTTTAACACGAGCAAAATAGTGCGAGGACAGCCTTGTGACATGGGAATCGAATACCTGTATTTATTGTATATATACTAGAATACATCAATCATCAATTTCGTGTAACAAAAACGTGATCGAAACTTCGAAGCCATTATATCGAATCTCAATTTTTTACAAAACGCCAAAATATTTCCCATATACTGAACAACAAATGAAATATCTTTCGAGGAAAAATTAATTCCAATCAATTGAAAAGCTCTCGTTGAAAGGAGCGCATTAAAATTAAAATCCTCGAATTATCGCCGCGCGCTTTAATCGCCAAATTATTGTTAATTTAAGCACATTAATGGAGATTATATCGTCATCATCTTTTACATCGCAATGGATATTACAAGCGTAACAAATCATCGAGGATCGGCTCTCGCTTGGACCGATTCCAAAACGCTGTAACACGCGAGCTACACGTGTCGCACGACGCATCCATGTCCGCATATCTCACCAATTTGTTACGGACGAAAAACACAAGCGCACCTAGTCATCGCTCGTTCATATTTTATTTTATTTTTCTTCCTCCGCCGTTATTTTCCGATACGTGTCTGCCGCGCACGTCACGATCAGCTGACGGATTGACGCACCGCGCGACGATTCCGAGATGCGCGCTACTCCCTTTCGGAACTTAACGAGGATGCTTCAATTTCAACGGAGGCTATAAAATGTGCAACCTGTCACGAATCCGCAATCATTTTTCATGATTAGGCTCTTTCCGCCGAGCAAGTAATTCTTAATATGCCTCATCAAGATTTGTCACACGACCAATCTCCATCTGAATCAATCATTCTGCCGCCGAGGAAACTGTATTCTTCATGTCATTCATAAATTCATTAATTTAATTCTTTCGGGGAAGAAATTCTGGGACAAAAGAGATGGAAATTTTTCGTCTTTTTAATACGCGCGGGAGAATAAGACACTAGAATACAGAGGATTAGAATATTCATGTCTCCAACAAGTAAGAAGCGCCCCGAGAGTCATCCCTTATAACCTGCCGAAATCGTGATGCGCGGCCTGCCTGTTTTCCCATTCTAATTTACAGCCTGTCAAAGCTACGTGCCGGGCCATCACTCAGGCACTCATATCGCGGAAAATATGCATAATTCATGGGACTCGGCGTGGGTGCCGCGTACAATATCCCGCGGAGGTCGACAGACGAGCGTTGCCCACCGGCTCGGCGATCGACCACTTGAAAACTCGCCGCTACTCGAATTTGTATGCTCGATGTGGAGCCCCCCGGTCTGGATGGGGTGCATCCAGGCGCACCACCCGCGCCCCGAGTTCATTTGAAATATCTAAATGGATTAATTTTATCGATCGAGCCGCATTCGACCGGGACGCGAGACGAGACAACATTAACTCTCTCCCGATCGGGAGGACGGGCTTTGGCGAATTTCCGATGCCGCTGAAACGCGTAGCGAAATATCGCAGACGGGGAGTTGCAATAAACGTCAAGTTGCTCTTAAAGAGTGTCTTCTATCGCGTAAGAAAATTTCCTCTCTCTTTTTAAGTATTATATTATCAATTTTTATTCCTTTGATCGCGAGGAAATGCTAGAATCGATGCACAGCGTGATAAATGAGCCATTTGGAAGGAGATCATTTTTGTCTTGTTAAATAAATGTTTAATTAATATGTAATGAAATTTTGTGATTGATAAAATTATCAGTGAATATAATTATCTAAAATCTTTTCTTGTATATTATAATAAATTATTTTAGATGCAGATTAGTTTTTCTAAATTTCTTTAAGATACTATTAATTACTGAGTAATATTCTATTTTATACTTTATTCTCCAATTTTATTATATTAATAACATTGTAGAACCGCTAAAGTGTTGTTTCACATCTTAATAAAATGCAATTATTATCAATAATATTTTGATTGCCAACACTTTATTTTGTTCATATAAAAAAATTGGAGATAAATATTAAATAAAATTTATAAAACGAAAAGCTATCTAAAAGTATATTAGTAGATGTTTATAAATTATTGTACAAAAAATAAATAAAAATAAATAAATAAATAAATAAATAAAATAAATAAATAAATAAAATAAATAAATAAATAAATAAAATAAATAAATTTATTTATTTTACAAATTTTTTAAAATATAATACGTCAATTTTAACGAAAGATAAACAACGATCCCCACGTTATTCATTTTACTTAATTCATTTTACTTAATTATATTTTATAATTTTTATTTTTAAGTTTGACTGTTTGAATGTACCAATATTAAAGTTTGAGTGTATTTTCAGACGCAATAACATCAATTCGCGAAAAAGCATTTTTGAAATATGAGCAAACGGTAATTCACATAATAAATTCTTGATTGATTTTATAATAACATATTTTATCGTGTTTTTAAATATTTTAATAAAATAATTACTGGTAGCTAACACAATTATTTAATTATTTACCGTAATGTACCAATTTAAATAATTATTTAATCAAAATAATCGATTATTGAAGAACCAATTATATCAATTATTACATATGAATAATTAAAAAATAATTGAAAATTAAACAACTAACCTAACAAAATATATTTTTAATTATTTTATTATTTGAATTATTTTTTTGAAATCTCTTGCTTACACCCTGTGCGATGATAACACCAGTCGAACAATAGTCTTGAAAATTATCTCTGCGATCTTGCTCGGAAATTACAAATCCACCGTTATTCTCGAGAATCACACAGCAGTTTTCCCTCATATATACCACAACGCGCATTGTGCAGCTTCCTTTCGCGAGTTCTCGTCACGAACGTTCCCCGTCTCGCCGTTTATTTTTGCGAGTCACGTATGAGACGCGGCGACGCGGCCGCGAAAATAAAGAGGGACAACAACGTCGTCCCGGCGCGGCCATTATTACGCTTAAAGGCCGGCGAATTTCCCCGGGCAGGCGGTTTCGCGACGTTTGTCCGACGATTCCCCGGGGAAAACGCACCGGAAGAAACCGCGTACACGCACACACACACGCGCACCCACGCATGCACGCACCACCGGTTCGATCCCGACCGTTTCCCATGGCGTGTGTTGCGCAAAACACGTGTCAGCCCGGCCAGCCCCCGCGCTGTCACCCGCATCTTCATGGAGAACAGCGTGTCGCTAATACGGTCTCTTCATCGTCGACATGCTATCGGCAAATCTACCTGCTCCCGCGTGTGCTATCGACTTTAATGCACACGAGCAGCCGCGTCATCGTGTGGAACGCAACATCTTCGAAACTTGAATTATGCAGCTCACGGTGCCGTGGGGAGGGATGATATTTCTTTTGCGACGTGAGAATGCGTACTTGCCATGATACGGAGGCAACTAAATAAGCCAAAGTATAAAAGTTGTAAAATTTTTCGTACCTTTTCTCTCTCTCTCTTTCTCGCACATATTTGCTCGCTTTTATTATTTCAGCATTCTGTGTTTTTTTTTTACTATTTTTTTTTAACCGTGAGGGTTTTCATTTTTCTTTCATAATGGACGGAATTTTGTGGGGCATTTTTACTTTCATATGACAGGTGCTGTATTGGAACAAACATTTTCTCCATTATTCAACATGCTGTTTTTGACGCGTAACACACGCATGATTTTTTCGCTCGGTAAATCGACAGTTCAAAAAGCGATACGAGTGCACATATATTGTACACATGTTTAAAATCTATTATTGATCAATCTAGCTAGATAGATTGATCATATCTAGGTTTAAAAATGGAGCATGTGAAATTATATCATCTAAAGAGTATCATATATTTTCTTCATTATTCAATAGCTTAAGAGACTTAAAATTAGACATATAATATGTCATATAATATAATAGAATTTTCTCAATAACGCCATTTTGAAAGCAATATTGTACATTTAAAATTAATATAGTATGAATTATATAGCCCACACATGTGTGTATATGTTGGTAATTAATTCGAGAAAAATAACTTGATATAAATATATGTATAATCAATATATTGTTGAATTCTTACATTTAATTACTTTATTATCATATAAATTATAGTGTAATAATAATATTTAATCTAAAATTTAATATTATCGAACTCTATTTGCAATATGTATATATATGTATACATATATGTATGTATATATGTGAACACATACACAGTTAATTAGATTAGATCGATCACATCTGATCAGATTTAATTGTAAGTAGAACGAATCAATGTATTATACAATAAATTTAATGCGCATTTGCTAATATTACAATTTTAATTGCCGTAATTTATTATTAATATTTTCACCAGAGAAACCAAATATGTGTATATTATATGATTAAATATTGTTGCCTTAATCAAATTTACTGTCGCTATCAATTAGCCAAAAATTATATTAAAAAGAAAGAATGCTTATTTGACATAATATTAGTACATTTACTTCCAAAAAAACATTTAACGAAATAAAAATATCCCCAATAGAATTCGAAAATATTAAATTTCTATAAACACAAAATACCATAATTCACCATAATATAATAAAATAGTCAAAAGTAGGAATGCAACAATATCAATATAATATCAAATTGTTTCTCAAATTAATTACCCAACTGTAATATCCTAATTTTAAATTTATTGCTTGCGGAATAAATTCGACAAATAATTGAAAACGCTTTAATGCTTATATTGTTTGCAAAAATAAATTACACGTGATAATTAGCAAGATTATGTACATTTATCTTTCAGAAATATATACAATTTCTCTTTCAATTTTAATATTATAATGCTTGCCGAATTAATTGCTTTTGAAATATAACTGAAAAAAATCATAGCGAAACAAATATGTGGTGCGGCGCTAATTTTGAAATAACAAATAATTTAACATTTATAACAATAATTAATAATAATTCCGCACTTTTACAAGCACAAAGCATAATAATGGAGTTGTATAGAACACAACGTTGACCTTTGATTACATGACATTCACAAAAACATTAAATACATTAATTACGAGCGTGCATGCACCAATAGCATAATAATTTTGTTAATCATGCTATGCTTTATATAGTGTTTTCAACATTAGTATTTTATATTGCATCGAAAAAATACGAAAATTATAGTTATAAATTATAGTTATATGAAGCTATGGTGAAGCTATTCGATAGCCGAGCAGAGAAATTGCGCAATTGAATTCATGTAATGCTCTATCTCTATGTTACGAATAGTATACGTACGCAATTTACGGCAATTTTGCTTGTTGTAGGTCGTATTCCGAGAGATAATACGGGTGAATTTTATTTGTGTATTATCTCTCTCTGATTGCAAATACGACCATAATAAATATTAAATGTCAAATGCAATGATTTTTCATTTATAATTAAAAATTATTATATTAGTCCGCGCAAACAATTATCTTCTGTGATTGACAACTCATAAGTGTACCAAGATGATGGCTATTTATCAAAATAAATATTTCACGAGTTATACGTTTCAAGTAATCACAATTAAAATGACAGATTATGGAATAATTAAATATGTTTGTTTAGCTATAATATTTACAAAACAATCATTATTTCTGAAATTAAATATGCTTTAATTTAAATATATTTTGCCATGCGCTTTAAAGTTCTCATTAATTTAAATGTAATTAATTAATTATTTTTGAATTAAAAAAGGGTAATTATAATTTTTAAATTTTTTCGGATAATTTAAATAATGACTAGTTCTAATGTATTAATAATTTTATAATAATTAATTTGAAGTTGGGAAACAGAATATTTTACATATATTTTGTATGTAAAAAAATATTTTAGACTTTTTAAAAAAATTTTATAATCCTAAGTCCACTTATGTATATAAATAAAAATTATAAATTTTTATAATTTATTTGTACAAACTTCTGAAACAATTTTTTTCAAAAATTGGAAGCTTTTAGTATTTAATTATATTATATTATATTTAAAAAACGAATAAAAATTTAATTTTGTCAAATAATTATTTTTGAAAATATTAATTACTTTACGCATTACTTTATATTTATATAATTTAAAGATTTATGAATGTTGAAATTTTTTTATCTTAATATCGAGATAATAGATTTGCGAATTTTATTTTCTTTCGAACGAAGAAATCACACGGAACGAGAAGAAAGTTTTCAAATTATATTTAAACAAGCTACGTTGCCTTTCCGTAAATTATATGCGTACGGTAAGATTAGTGATCTCGCGTTCGCTCGAGAGGTAGCTGGAGTTTTTATCTCGCCCAGGGATATTGTGATTCTAATATAAAAGATGATGTTCCATGTTTTCAATGTACCCTCCTATGCGTCGTTCGTAAATTTTGTCCCACAGAATTAACGCCAGCCCTTTTCTCATGCACCGAGACCCCAGTTTCTTCTCTGTTTACCAGCTGTCTGCTACTGTTATCAAGCCTGCCTAGCCGTAGGCATTGAATTCATTGGAAGCGATATAGGAAGCCGAGGTTTTACAGTTCATAGAGCAAAGTCTATGATGGTTAAATGATTGAAAAAACCTTCACAAGCCACGATTGAGCATCGCAATCTACACAAAAAAGAATCTAAAAAGATTTAAGATTGTACATTTATCAATTTTCTATATTTTTTGCAATTATTAATTATTTCAATTTTATCAATTTTTTGCAATTATCAATTATTTCAATTTTATCAATTTTTTATATAATTTTTGCAATTATTAATAATAATCTTACAATAATTATTAGCTATTGAATATTTTTTTGTATTTTTTCGATTAAAAAAAATATTTAAACATATATAAAATATTGAAAAATAGATAATGCAATCGACGTTAGGAAAAATAATATCAGATACTGAGTTTATTGGAGTAGGAACTTTCAAAGTAAGAATTTCAGGCATTCCATCCTGATCAAGTTTTACGCATCAATTCTTGCGTGGATGTAAGAGAATTTTCGCGAAACAAAATCATATTGTAGTTTAAATTTTGTCACGTCAACTCTGGTTTTTTTCCGCTTTTATCGAAATCACTTGAGAATAAACGTCTTCGGGGAAATGAGGGTAATGTTTGCATAGACTACATCCTTTCTTACTGAGATTTGAGGGACTCCTGTTTTGAATAATGGAAGATATGGGATGAATAAAATTTTAGGTCGTTGTCGTAGAATCTCAGATTGTAGATCCTTTCAA
Source organism: Camponotus floridanus (assembly GCF_003227725.1). Lineage (NCBI taxonomy): Eukaryota > Metazoa > Arthropoda > Insecta > Hymenoptera > Formicidae > Camponotus > Camponotus floridanus. The sequence continues at coordinate 10,080 of NW_020229459.1, read as the reverse complement.
CCTAAGCTGGAAACATCTAAAAATCCATCAAATATCTAGTAACATGATTTATTCATACGGGCAATTTAATCCGCGATTGTTTGCTCTCGACCTACAATCTTTTATAAATTCAATTACGGCGAATTTAAAGATCCCACTTTCTATCGAACTTTATTAAATTTCAGTTTCGTGAAAAAATATTAAATAATTAAACGCAACAAGAGATTATACATTACAAACGTATCCCTTTAATCGTATCGATTGCTCCAAATCTCGATTAATATTCCCTCTTTATCGAGGCCGATCAGGGATACGCGTTTAATGACGACAATTTTCGTCCTTGTTAAAAAGAGCTTAATAATAATCCGACATTGATCGGCCGGGAAGATTCTGGCTCTCAACAGCCGCGAAAGTGGAATAAAATTCATCGACTGCCACCATCCTAAGAGTACATCAAAGCCGGGGGCGGACAGAGTCGCGATGGGAGCGAGGGGACGTTGGTTCGGGGGATGGAACGGAGACTAAATGTAGCGTATAATTTAGACAGCAGCTGCGCCATGCGACAAATATAATTCGACGCATCAATCTGCGGCTACGGGGTCGAACTTCGCTTACGCGAGGCGCGAAATAGTGTCAGGCCGGCTATCACTAGGGCGCATTAAGCCTCTGCCATCCCGTATCCCATATCGAGAAGGCACTCACGCGAAATGATACACTTAGAATGATACCAGTCTTAGCAGGAAAAGTATACAATTAGTACAAAAGTATGCAAAAAAATGGGGCGATTTTTTCAAGAATATTTCATCCAACGTTTTTTCATTTTGATCGATAACACAAGGTTCAATAAAAACTACATCTTACTTAGTTTCAGAGAAAATTTTAAGTATCGATTAAAATGACACTCTGTATTAATGAAGAAATTTTTTATTAAATAAAATATTTTATTAAATTTATTAAATTAAATTTTTTATTAAATTTATTAAATATTGGAGCAAATTATTCGCGTCATCTTTGGCCAGTATTCATAGTTCGTTTTTAAATTTAAGATCGTCTTAGTAAAATTTGAAAATGTAATACGGCCATTTCATTGGCTGAATCTTAAGACGACCCAAGACCTTAAGATGATTTTAAATATGAATATTAGCTTTTTATCGTATATTAAATATTATTACGTCTATATAAATTTATTTTTCAAAAGATACACATTCCATTTCTCCTTCTTTCTTTTTATATATATCAATATATAATTTATATAATATAATAATACAAATAAAATTGAAAAGAAAATTTGTGTCGGAGAAAAAAAATGTGAATAATTTGAGAATGATATAAATGGGAATTGCATTATTATATTAGTTAGGTTTGGTCAAAATTGAGAGAGAAAATTTGCATTCACATTTGACACGTGACGAAATGTGTTATGCTATTTCGCGGCATCACAATTATGAAAAAATGCATTTTTGAGAATAATGTATTCGTTACCGACAACCGTGCAAAAAAAAAACGGAGAGGAAAGGAAATGGAGACCCGAAACGGAACGCGAAATTTTTAATAAAGGCTCAAGTGCGGCCATTGACACGAGTAGTATTCTTTTTTTATCGGGCATATAACGTAGTCGCTTTGTATTCCTCGGGGAAAAAAATGGAGGAGGAAGCATTGTTAGGATGGAGATGTGGAGGAACGACGACAAACGAATATTAATATCGATGCACGACGTGCATTACGCAATGGCAGTTTGCGCGAATACTGATAAAGGACTTTGAGGGATCGCGCGCCCTTTCCTACGTCTTCGCGTCGTCGCGATTCATAAATGCAAAGGGGCGCGTCAAAGAGAAACGATTAATCATAACGACGTGCAATCTATTGCCCAGACATATTTATCATTTACGAGGCACGTTGATTATTTGGAAGTGCATCGGCATGAATACCCGGCGGTGGAGATACTGCGCGGACAATTAAGTGGATATTAATATAGATGTCTGTAAATTTACGCCGTCTTGCGACTTGAAAATACAGTTGATTGTCTACGATCAGGCTTTACGTTGTCCGGATAAATTGCATTTATGCTTGAAATATATTTTTCCTCGAATATTGAAGAATTAAAATTGTATTTTATTTAAAATCGAAATATTACGCGAATTAAGTAAAAACAGACATTGATGGATTGCAGATCAAACGCGAATAGTTGGTGCATTTTGGAGTCGAGCTACTCGATCTATAAAGTCGATATGTTGATACAATTGTGCATATTTACTTGCCGTTGATCGGATGAATATTGTCGAAATACATATCGACAAGCAGGCTTTAAATATTGCGCTTCAAAATAAATATTCGAGATTGAGCTCTGGCAGGCAATTTGTCTAAAGAGACGTTGCAGAAGAGAAGCTGAAGCCATTGATTATGAAAATATCGCGAGATAGGACTAATAGAAACGGACATATTTATTCCGGAGAGTTTATTAACTCTGAAGCGGTTTCAAGTTTTTACGGTAAATGCACTTGGCAGTTTCACGATTTTACATGAAATATTCATCTGTTTTTCATTGTAAATTTTCGAGTGGAGAGCGAAAAAAAAAGAGAGTAGATTGAAAGCCTCGAGATAATCGCTCGATCTTGATTTAATCGGAACATTTTGCGAAATTATTATCATACTAAATGACATAATGGACGAGTGTCTGTCAGCCGATAAAAAAGTAGGAGCGAAGAGAAACTAAGTTTGCAAAATTAAGTTTTCGACAAGGAAGACATGTGACATCTCTAGACATGACAGACGTAGAAAAAAAAAGTGAAATTATACAGCATGTTTTCAAAGATCCAATTTCGACATCCGCTATTGCTATTTTTGTTCTAATTTTTGTCAATTAAATGCAATCTTTATTAAATAAAATTAAAATTTATTATATTAAATTTATTATTTAATTATATTTTTCGCACTATTTTTTATCAGAAAATATATTTTTTATCCTTTAATTTTTGTCAATCAAGTGCAGCTTTTATTAAATAAAATTAAAATATTTTTGCACTACAACTTTTTATCAGAAAATATTTTTTATCCTTTTATCTTCGTATATGAAATATTTGCCTCTAAATAAACAATCGTCACTCTAGGAACTCATAATGCGAGGAATTTCATAAGGAAGAAAGCAATAGAGCCTTTTATAAAACTTGTTCGGGCAGTTTAGTGACCCAATAATTCTCGCCCCGTTGAAAGAAGGGCTCCAAGTGTATACAGAGTGCATGTGGCAACGCGTCCAATATCGAGAACGTGACCAGCTCCACCTTCTCGAGCCTAAACATCCAGCGGAAGGCACTTACGTGGCGTCGGCTCTAACAAAACGAATGACGCCATCGATCGTGTCGGAGCTAACTGCTTAACGACGTTTCGATAAACTTTGCCGCGGGACCGAAAATTCCGGGTCACCTTCGCCGGTATTTCCTCCTCTCGTGAAGCGATAAATTTCAGCCATACGACAAAAGTAACGTCACACAACGACACGGTAACGAGCGAAAATGGAGCAACAAGCGTGTCAGAATGTTCCCATTCTCGTAGCGGCCATTTTGTCGCAACTATTTCTCGTCAAAATGCATCGATACAAAGCCCGATATATATCTTCGTCAACGAAAAAAATTTAACTTTTATCTTAGAAAAAAAAAATTAACATTAAATTCTTGAAGATTGCCAATAGATAAAATAAAAGATGTAATTAAAATCGACCGCACTGGCAATTTTTATTGAGGTAAAGAATCACAACGTTTCGACCATAGGTTTTGGTCCTTTTCGAGTGAACTGCAAAAAATTATTTCCAGTAGTACAACAAAAAATAAATTACATTGATTTTGAAAAAATGAACAACAAGTTATATACATACAATAATTTAATTAACTATTCTATCGTGAGAAATAAGGAAATCACTTCGTCAAGATTATCCTGTCAACGTCTCCATCAACACACAGAGAAAGACTAGACAATATTTATTAGTCTATCATAAATATTGTTTAAATTTTCAGTGTTTGTAAGTTAATCGCGTTGTCAAACTTTTTTATAAAAAACATTTCGGCAATTTCTCTCTTTCTCACGTGTTTCTCATTATAAAAAAAAATTAATAATATTGAGTGAAAAATATATCGTCCATTATATATTGTCATTTACTATGATAATAATTTAGCAATGTTCCGATTAAATCAAGATCGAGCGATTATCTCGAGGCTTTCAATCTACTCTCTTTTTTTTCGCTCACCACTCGAAAATTTACAATGAAAAACAGATAAAATATTTCATGTAAATCATTCTCTTTTTATTTAAAGAAATGTTTTCTGCAATTACGATATATTTACTAGACAGACCTTCGTCAATATTTTTGTTTCAAGTTTCGCGAAGCATTTCCAGGAGGTCCGATGTTTTCCTCGAGTCTAGTACGCTTTTTTGCGAGGATCCCACGAGACCGGGAACTGACAGAGGTCCGTCGTAGTAAGTACAAAAATTAAGGGTCGTCCCGAGACGTTCGGTAAAGGGGACGCGCGCGGTCTCCTGGGGCGCATTTCCTTGGAAAGGTTCTTGGTCCGCGTTCTGGGTGCGCTAACATTATCTGCTCATGTGCACCCCTCGCATACCTCGCGGATCCGCTCATGTATATTCCATTCGCAATTGCACGCACCCCATAAAGGGAAAACAATCGTCTCCATCTAGCGTATGACTTTCCGTTCCGCAATAAGCAGCGCGTCCTTTATCGCTCGGCCGTACATATGGACGGCCCTTACGTTTCAGCGCGTGTGACGAAAATTTCAATATCCGTCCGTGAAGCGTGAAACTCGTCGCTAAAGTCGAAATAAAGTATAGCGGATTATTGCGAGGTAAGCGGGGCGAAAGGGGGAGGGAGAAGAGGGCGGGGAAGACTCGGAATCTTTGGCATTTTTATCGCCGAACTTGGAGATATCCTCCTTCGCGAATATCTCAAGTCACGATGACACGATGTTATGCATGTGAGATCAGATCGTGCCATTTTCGTTTCCCAGGACGTGCCAATAAGTGCCATTTTTTTCTTTCACTCGTTCGTTGCGATAGTAACTTGACGTAGCGAAAGAAAATTGAGAGATTTTTTTTCTTATTTCTGAATTTTTAATTTCCCGCAGATTTATATATATATTTTATTTCTCATTTAGAGAGAACTGAATCTATCTCTCGGTTAATTGGATAATTCAATTTAAGATTAGCTTGATTCGTTCTTTAATCTCCGACATCTCAATTGAAATTAAAATTCCGATAAAGAAAAGGCCAATTATTTTCTAGCAAATAAAGTCCATTTAATAAAACAAGGGAGAAAATTTTATTATTTACTTTACTTGAATATCTATAAAAGAGATTTCTTTGCATTAAATAATGTCTTAAAAGCTGTATAGCTTCGCACATTTTTCATTGCGTTAATTGGAATCTCCATTTGTGCGGTTTTATCTATTTTTACGATGTATCGCGCATTCGCATTTTCTTCTAACCGAGACCTTATAACGAGGAACGTAATATTTCACCAGCTCGACGTTAAATCGCGGATGCAATTGCAATAAAGAGATTCTGGTTGGTATGAAAATAAAAGAAATGTAACGAGATTCCCGTCGACTCGAACATCGTAGACAAGCCGTCGCTATGCTTTGCATAATAATTTGTTTATACAACTTCTGATGATGTATCGGTTTGTTCCTCCATTTGCCGCATATTCGAAGAGAAGATAAAATCGGTCGTACAAAAACCGCATTATTTTTTATTCAATCGAGCTAATGGCTAATTAAATAATAATTTAGAATCCTCGTATTTTAAGCGCATTATAAAGAGATTAATTTTTCAATAAGAATACTTAGAAATTTTATGCTCGTACTTTAGTTTTAGGTTTGCTTTGGTTGCCTTCCATTCGTTATTATATAAAATCACGTATGATAATAAATAATAATGCGATAATAAATGTCGCGTGCGGATAATAAAAAGTTGAAATTCCTTCTCTTTTGTAGCATAAACTAAAACAGTTAAAAAATCAATTCTCTTTTCTTCGTAGAAACAGAAAAATAACTCAAGATTGCAGTTGACTGTTGAATCATTCGTAAAGATTTATAAATCGAGACGCGAGTTGCGAATAAAAAAATCCTGACTGATGTGAGGGAAAAGAGAAATGCAACGGGATTTCCATCGACTCTTGAATATTAGATAGGTCGTTATTATTCTTCATAATAATCTATTTATTCTATACAGCTTTTGATGATGTATATCGGTTTGATTCTCCGCGATACTGAAGAAAACAAAATTGATCGCGGAAAAATAGCAAGATATTTTTTATTCAATCGAGCTAATGGCTAGTTGAATAATAATTTAGTCTTCATATTTTATATAGATCCATTTATGGAGGAATATATTTTATAATAATAATTACAAAATTTAATGCACGTAGCTAAGTGTATTTTCGCTGATATTTCACTCGTTATTATATAAAATCACGTATCTCGGATGATAAAGAGTTGCGTCCTCTTCCTTTGAACCAAAAGCCAATTCTTTCCTCTCTTGATAAAAATAGCAAGAATAGCCCAAGGTTGCAATCGCTCGTAAAGACTTATAAATCGAGAGACGTAGTCGCAATCGCAAGTCGCGTCGCGACACGATCGATGCTTCCGATGCGAGAGCATCTCTCCCTGGGGGAGGTCACGCCGAGGGAACAGCCGTCGTATTTAATGAACACTTGAGTATCCGCGTAAAATCGTGTCGCCATTTTTCGTTCGCCAACTTTCCCGATATCTTCCCGTTCGTAGCTGATTTCGATGCTCCTGGCGTTAATAAAGCTCGGACCAATTAGCCGCGCGCTCATTAAGGAGAACTGCCACCGACGAGGGGTGCGTAAGGGGTCAGGCTTGCTTTGTGTGCGAATTGCGAAAAGGAAGCGGGACAAGGGGGGGCCAAGGAAGAGGAAAAGAGAAGAGGGAGCAGGCAAACTTCGCAGCGCTCTGCAATAAGTAGCTTAATTTTCTTAATTAAGATCGGTCTACCGGTCGGAACTATCGCGTAGACGCTCGAGTGAGACACGTGGCTCCTTCCTGTCGACGTTCCGACTGTAAACCGAGAGAAAATACTCTTTAATCAAATATAGATGTCGGTTAATTCGGATGTCGATATTCGAGAACGATCCCCAAGTATGAGTTCCATCGAGAATCTTGTTTGGGTAAATATAGTTAGCTGTATCATCTTGTTCCCAAATTGTGCGAAATTACCATTTGTGATATACGGACGGAGAAAAGCAATTAAGTTGACACGGTTTAGGATTGATTTATATTGGCCGACAACCAATCGATGATGTTAAACTTCATGTTTATTCACGATAGTGGAAATCTGAATATTGTGTTGGTCCAAAATACATTTTCTCATATCTATAATACTCGAAACTTGAATTTGCCCGAAATTATACCGCTTTCAGAATCCCCGGCTTTCAAATGGCGATTATTGCATAAACAGCGTGCATATTCATATAATCGCGTCGTCCAGGTGCGTATTATTTCGGGGCTAAAATAAAGCGGTTTAAATTGAGAATCTCCCTGTCAAAGAAACAAAAACGTGCCTGTTCAATTTTCGTTCTAATAAATAAACTTATAAGATTAATGATTAGACTGAAATATTTATATATGAGCAATCTTTCTCATTTCTTCAAATTTTATTTCCTCTAAAAAAACAATGTGAAAGTTATCCTCCTGACTTTTCTCGCATATATGTTTAGAAATTATACAAGAGAAAGAATATTATTATATATATATATTTAAACAATAATTTTTGCATTATGTTAAAAATGAAATTTGAAGAAATAAGAATAAACTGCTCGTATATAAATCATATGTAAATTATTCAATTTAATTTCTTTAATCATTAGAATGAATTTTGTGGGTTGTGAATTTTTTTCCCCGGAAGTATACGTGATTTAAAAAAAAAATAAAGATCTCTAGTGTGATGAAATTTTAGTTCCTCTAAAAAAACAATGTGAAAATTATCCTCCTGACTTTTCTCGCATACATGTTTAAAAATAATACAAGAGAAAGAATATTATTATATATATATTTAAACAATAATTTTTGCATTGTGTTAAAAATGAAATTTGAAGAAATAAGAATAAACTGCTCGTATATAAATCATATGTAAATTATTCAATTTAATTTCTTTAATCATTAGAGTCTTGTGAATTTTTTTCCCCGGAAGTATACGTGATTAAAAAAAAAATCAAGATCTCTAGTGTGATGTATCCGATCCTGATATCTCTGCCGTTGCTTATTTCGTTTCTGAGGGCCCTTTTTCACAAACGATTATACGCTCGTGCGAGATGCATGTATTGCAAAGCGAGAGCGAGCGAGAGAGAGAGAGGGAGAGAGAGAGAGGGAGAGAGATGCAGACGGGACGGCGATTATTACAGGGTTAATGAGAGAGCGGTAATTGGTTGTGGCGAGCCACCCACACCGACCGGCCACCGCCGATCGTTCGCCACATTCGCCAGCTCCGAGCACCGATCGTCACGTTCAATTTGAAAGCGAACCAGAGCGAGAGCGAGAGCTCGGCTGAAAGAGAGAGAAAGAGAGAGTATTTGTCGCCGCGTATACAGGGTAATTGTCGGAAAATACGATGACGTGGCGACAAACCCGGCCTGGTCAGGGACGTACTTCAGTACCAACCCCGGTTAAAGTTGTCTCCGTTTCCGGGCACGGCAATATTTGTCGTCGCTCAAGGTAATATTTTGGCGCTCGATTGTAAACAAACAAGTGCCGCGGACAATTACCGCGGATAATTATTTCATTTCGCAGTCTTCATTTCTCTCCCGGCGTTCATCTCTCCTCGCGTCCCCCAATGATTGCGTTCGACAAAGGCACGCACGTTGATGCAATTATCATTTATATAGGATTCCAAATACAATTCGAATATTATAAAATAATTCTACTAGTCTTCATTTGAATCGGTGCTCGACTTTGCCAAAAGAAGAGAGAATAATACAAACGTAGGACACGATCCTAAGGAAAATGAATTAGTGCAATTACGCCAACAGGTGTAGCTTTCTAAAGCAACCTTCGCTTCTGGATTCGACCTATGGTAACCGCGACATTAAGCTCGTAGCTCGAATTTCGGAACATTGTTCATCCATGGGGTTAAGGGGTTTCGCGCTGCTCGCTTCCCTCCGGGAGGTGGCCACCCCCTGCCGGCTAATGAGGCATGCGTATAGATTACACGCGATCGATGACACGTGTATATAATTTCATTACAGGGCGATTCTAAGGCGATAACGGACTTTTCGCAATTAATTTACAATTAATCGGATTAATGAGGCAACGGATAATTGGCCGCGTCTCTCTCTCTTCTCCCTGAATCGCGCGCGTCCCTTATTAAAGCCTGGCGCCGCGTATATAACGCTCGCGTTCCCGGCAACGCGATGGACGACGGTCGGGTCATCAATTTATCGCGTGACGCCAATTTCGCGAGATGCGCGATTACTCGCGCCTCGTATTATCGGATTGCATCATCGCACGCGTCGATGACATTAAACATAACGTTAAGCCCGCTTACCCGCTCGGATCGTTCGGATAATGGACGTGGGATTTGCTCGCGTGGAACTGTTATAAATGTATTCACATATTGAATCTTCCCGTTATTTCAGCCATCATAAAACTTGATTGCTTCTCACAAATGCATCTCGTCGTTCCACTCCAGTCTGTCGCCAAATATTATAATTTTCCACTGCACTCAATTTTTTTTCTTTTTACTTAATAACGCGACGATAATTTCGCAAATGACGGCCAAATAGATTTGAAGGGAACATTAGGGAAGCGAAATATTTACACAAGAGAAGAATTTTATATTAAAAGTTTATTTTATATCTTTAATATCAAATAAATTTTTAATATAAAAAATAAAATATTCTTTAATATTAAAATAGAAATATGCATCCTAAATAATTATGTGTCTAAAAAATATCAAGAATCACCTGTAATAATTGATTAGCATTTTTTAGAGTGACACAAAATTTTTGAAGAGGCAATATTTAAAAATAAATTTAAAATAAAATTTTCGAAAATTTAAATCTGTCTTTAGTCTTTATCTCCC